>NC_079892.1:6469268-6775284 GCF_024868665.1 Triplophysa rosa
ACCTGTTTCACATAAGAATACTTGGTGGATAATTAGCATACTCCTCCTCCCTGCCTTTCAGAGACTGGCTGCTATATTGGGTTGGCACCCCTTTGGTGTTTGGGACTTCACCCTCAAATGACCGATTTGCCCCCATGTTGACCTGATGGCCTCTTTAGCTGACCACTTGATTAAGAGACTTGGGCGTTCTGTCACTTTGAGGCAGTTCTACAGCTTGGCTCTGATAATGTGGCTGTATGTTTAACTCTAAAAAAAAAATGCTGAGTTGTTACAATCCATGGTTGGGTAAAATATGCACGAACCCAACTATTGGGTTAAAATTTAACTATACTGGGTTGTTTTAACCAAAAGTGTTGGGTCGTTTCAACCCATGGTTGGGTCAAAAATGGATGAACCCAGCCGTTGAGTTTAAGGGAGTAGTTCACACAAAAATAAACAATTCTGTCATCATTTTCACTCTCTTGTCATTTCAAACCCATATTATTTTCTTTTATCTGCAGAACACAAAACAAAATATTTTGAAGAATGGTTACCAAAAACCATTGTGTTCTATTGTCAATGGGTACCAACTTTCTTCTGCAGAACATTGTTTGTGTTCTGTAGAAGAAAGTCATTTAGGTTTGAAAAGAGTAAATAATAACATAATTTTCATGTTTGGGTGAACTATCACTTTAAATAAACCTACTGTGTGGTGGGATTTTTCAAGCCAATATTTTGGGTTGGTTTAAACTCATTGTTGGGCCAAATACGGACATTTTCTAGGTTTAAAATGTCCGTATTTAAATTTAAATCCATATGTCCATATTTGACCCAACCATGGGTTGAAACAACCCAACCTTTTCCAAAAAATGTGTTGGGGAATGTGGTGAATTTTGTTAAGTTCATCGTGTCCTAAATAACTGCAATCCTTTGCAGAAAATTGCATTGAAATGTTATTTTAGTCAGTACTTTGATAGTTTGGGGAATAAACTACAGTGTCTGTTTGTCTGGCCAAAGACAGATTAAGGCAAACTTTATTGATGATGGCGCAAAAATAAAACATGTTGGCTTCAAAAATGGTATAAAAAAAATGTTTTCATTTATTTCAGTTAATTTCAGAGTTCTTCATAAAATATATGATCACTCTGTAATTTGGCCATAGCTGGTTTATTTCCTTCAGTAACTGTGCTTGCGTGATTATGGCCAGTCTGTCCCGTTAGTTCCCCTGAGGTGCATTAAAACATCTACACCCGCTAGCTGCCCCTCTCCACTACCACCTGCCCCTCCTCTACAGCAAAGCCATGACAGGCCTGAGCCATTTAGAGTTACTTAGCGTCGACTCCAGGGAGTTTCCCAAAAACCAGTCCACATTAGTGTCCTTAGCCGATGTCCCTTCACAGCACTCTCAATGTCATTATATAAATATCATAAATAACATTACTTTCTGAACTGCTGTTTTAGTCATAATATGAAAAATGTGCTCTGTATCATTTGCTTTGGACAAGGAAATATTGTTTAGTTTTTGGTTAACGCTGTGTTATGTACACTGCATTTGCAACCTAAATACATTCTCATTTGAAACTGGTTCATTGAAATGTAGGCAAATATAAATTATGTGTCTATACTTGTGTATTAAGTGGGTTTGTCAAGGGATTGCATTTATTAATATATAGTTATAGTTACTTCCTTTAGAATCTACTTGATCTTGATCTTTTATATATAAAAAAGGCATTTTAACATGTAAGCATTTCTTACACCTCTGACCCTATGTCTAGAAATGTCTAATCCCATTTCTAAAAAGAGAAAACAGAAAAAGGTCTTTTAAAGTCAGAGATAAGAAAGGCCCCATTTGACTAACTGATTGTGCTGAATCTCTGGCAAAGGGGAATAATCCTCAATTGGGCCAATTAGCGCCAGCCTGGGTCACTATCTCTAGACAAGCTAACTGATTCGAGCTGACACCAGTCTAGTTCTCACTGCGGCAATGCCAGGTATGATGGGTCCACATCAAAGAGCCTCCAGACATCAGCGGAGCAAAGGAATGGAGGCCAATTTTGGTCGGCTCGCTAATCTCCCCGCCGCTAAAATCCCGACGCTCCCCAGCTCTCACACAAAACCATCTTACAGTTGCACAATCAGGAGGTATTAAGACCGGAGTCATACCAAATTTCCTTTGATTTTTTGATCGTCCGACCGAGAGGATAGTCATATGTTTTTAAGACATGCCAATGATTATGTGGTTGAGTTCGGAATGGATGTGTTTTTCACTTCTGCTGTTAAAACTGTTCTTGCATGAACTCAAAAATGCGTTAACCATTTCAAGTCTGGATTTAATTGTACAAATGTTTTGTTCCCTGTTTTGGGTTTCTATTACTCTAGATTTTTATTACAAAATATATCTACCAAGTCAATTATTTCTGCTCCTCACATGAAAAGTCCACCCAAAAATCTAATCTGGCATGATTTAAATCAATTTTTGTTGTATAAGTTGTATATATGTCCTTACCCTGTAGAAAACAAAACAGTTTAACTATGACAGAATGTCCAAACTTCTCTTTCATATAATGAAACTTAATGGATTTTAAAGTGCACAAAATCTTAAGTGACAATTTTTAGTGAATAATAACTTAAAATTGTTCCTTACCTAGAACATGGCCCACATGTAGTACAGGGTATTTTTATGATGTTTGTATTCACTTTTTTTGCTTCACAGCCACTGTTCTTCATACACTTGAATGAACGAGAACAGCTCCATATGATGCTGAACATCTTATAAAGCCATATGGGGTTTTAACAACATGGCGGTGAGAAATTAAAAGCATTTTAGGTGATCTCTTTCAATTGTTATTCTATGTCACGTGATCGTGAGATTTGATGTTATGAAGTGTGCAACCTGACAGGTCTGAATGAAGTGGAAAACTACCACTCTACCCCTTCTTTGAGGAAGCTTGATGTAAGTAAATTAATTTGCTGTCTCCAATTATAATCCAATCACATTTTAGGTACACGAGACCCTGGGCCCTTTAGAAACATTGGCTGTGATTTTGGGTGGGTTAACCTGAAATGGCAAAGATGTCCTCCTGAATACACTTGGTATTCTTTAGAATACACTCTGGTATTATTCCTTATAGCTTACACTTTTGTATTATTCCTTATATCTTACACAAGTCTGGTAAAACTGTGCCAACAAATAATGGGCAGTTTTGTTGGGTTACAAGGGTAAACCTAAAGTCTGGAAAAAGTATTTAAGTATGCGTCAAATTCAACTCATTAGGACTCTCATTACAATGAATGATCAAACCTGACATGCTCTCCTCGAGACCAGAAATCATTTAAGTAGACTGAGAGTTGACACACAGTTATTTGGTCGTGCAGGTACATTAGCCGGAGGCTGAAATTAATTTAAACTTCAATCAGGACAGGTGAGCTATGTTGGATTCTTTTTTTCTCTCCACCCTTCACACTGTGAGGTGGGTTAAAGCTTGGCTTAGAATGTGAAAGAGACATGCTAATAAATGTACTTAAGCGGTCACAGATTGAGGCTAATGAAAGCTTTATTGCTGACAGGGTGAAAATCTGGACTACATGATTGCTTTCACATTAGGTCAGCTCGATCTGGGGTGGAATTTATTAGGTGCAGGTGTTGCGTTTTTTTCTTTCTCAATACAAGAAACGTGTATTTTGTTTTGTAAAATAGTCAACAAATACTAAGTCGTTTCTGATGTCTCAGGCTGCGGCTAAAAGCCGAGCTGCCGGAGTCTGGGTCACCAGTTCAGGTCCCTGTCACCTGGAATAATGTTTCTTCCCGAGTTGTTTTGTCACGTCCTGTCATGGCATCTGTGCTCCTATTGGCTGCGATGTAACCTGAAACATGTTGGCATGAGCCTGCCAGTGGTACAGAGAAAGATGAGGTAGAGATTAGGAAAGGAAGGGGTGGGGAGGAGGACAACGCGAAATTGAGAAGACAAGAAAAATTAGGGCAAGGGGTGAGCGGTGGGTGAGTGGGTTTGGGGTCTAGGGGAGTGGAATGGGACTCTCTGAATTTATCTACTTGAACAGTATGAGCTGCTGTGTTACATTGTGTATCATTGTTCAAACGCATTTCAGCTGACTATATTTAAACCGACTTGCAAATAAGAAACATTATGAGCATTATCTCATGCAAGACATTTTTATAAACATACAGGTTTAGGACGTCCTTTGTTGTGGTTTAAGTGAAATGCTGATGGAAGAAGTGTGTACTTGGCTGTTTTTCGAAGGTCATGATTATGTCGGATGATCAAGGATCATTGGATGAGATTTGAAGATTAGTAGAGATTGGAAGTTTACTAACAGAGGGACAGAAATAATGAAAGTTGCAATGGTGTTTTTTACCGAATGGTGACGTATATTTTGGTGTAATGGCTTTTTGAATTAAAAAATATAGGATGGTGCTGGATGTTACCCTTTGGGAATTGTTTGGATTGTTGGAAACCTGGCCATTGGACAGTCAATATAATCCCGCCCCCCCCCCCCCGGGCCGAAACATAAGTCATTCAGAGAAGAGGTGTCTTATTAAGAGGGAGGCGAAGTTTAAGATTTTGTTTAAAGATTTTGTTAGGCACATGAATAAAAAAAAGACTTGCATGGATAAATCATTTATAATAAACAAGGCAATATTCCAACAAAAAACAAGAATCGATGTTTTTGATTTCATAGTGACTTTAGATGTAAGGGGCTATAAGTGGTTAGGGGCTAAAAGTTGTATAACTAGAGAACATTTAGAAAAAGCTTGAATATGAAAGTTTTCCTTTTACAGTTTGTTATTAAGCTACTTTCTGTCATAAGTACGTATGTGACATTTATATATGTGGAGTCCATACACAAACATGTATTATTTACTGTTATAAATACGATGTTAATGATTCACATGGTATTTCTGTTTCATATTTTTGTAAGTTATGGCACATTCATGGAAAAATGATTAAGAACATGCATCAAATAATGATTCATAATGCATAGTTTTATTAAAGTGATTTTGCACTGAAATGTAGGAGGTTAATAGGTTGGGAAATTGATTATGTTTGCTTTTCAACTTCACACTTGAGTTTCTAAGATTTTTTGCAATATTAGACTGAACAGACTTAATACTTATTATTATATATTATATTATGTATTGACAAATTAGCTTTTAACATCCGTGGCAAAATATACTAAACTTTTTTTTTTCGTTGAGGAAACGTTTCAGCAATGCTAATGTTTACCAGAGTGATCACTCACTTGAGCTATAGAGCCCATTAAGAATTAGGCAAACACTTCATGTTGTTTGTTTAGTGATTATATTAGCATTACAAACACCAGTTGAAACTGTGTACATTTTAAACAGTACCATAAAATTATCTAGTAGTGTTGAATCAATTACCATTTTTTGTTAATGCCATCACAGACCGCATCCGCCACCTCTTATCTGTATTCAGTAGGGGGAAGTCCAAAGGTGGAATTTTGATCCAGGCCATAGTGTACCATAGCCGGGAGCGATTCCAGCTTTGTCTCCGTTGGCATTCGACTTAAAAATAACTTTCCCACAGTTCGCGTCTCGTCCAAAGCTGAGCCGATGGTGTCGTCCGGGCTGTTTTGTTGGATGGAAGCTTTAGGGTTTTGCTCGGGGGTGAGGGTAGGCCCCTTTGGTGTGTGACTCAAATGTAAATTCCAATTAGACAATCAACCGTTAGTTTAATTTCTCAGACACGTGAAGTCAGGCTTTAATCATTAATGCTGTGACTTTATGTATTGATGTGTGATGTGTTACGCTTTGGTGTTGCAGCTTCAGCGATCAGACGCCGTGACCGTACGCATTTTAAACACATGGGGAATTGTGTGGAACAAATGACGTTGTGTCTGCACCAGGGTTAACACCACATCACATTTCACAACATGAGATAAAATGACTGACTTGTGTCACAAAAATAGATTTTGTATTAGTTGGCTCATTCTGATTCCTCTGGATGTCGAATATCCAAACTTTTGAAGCCTTTTTTCGAAGACATTTATATGTTTCAATGCGTGTTATTTGAACAGTGTAAATGCCACTACAAAAAAAATTAATAATTTAAGGCTATTATTTTTTATAAAATTGAATTTTTTTTGTTGTATTTTTAGTGTATAGTGTGTGTGTATAGTAGTATATATAATTATATAAATACTCACAATCAAGGAAAAGTTTTAAATCTTGAATTTTGAATCTTTGAGTTTAAAGGTATAGTTCACCGATTTTATCACCCTCAAGTTGTTCCAAACCTGTATAAATGTCTTTGTTCAGTTCACCACAAAGAAAGATAGTTGGAAGAATGTTAGTAATTTTCAGTTCTGGGGCACCATTAACTCCCATTGTAGAAAAAATTATTGTACACATTTTTTTGTTCTGTTGAACAGAAAAGAAGATATTATAAGGAATGTAGGAAAGTAAACAGTTCTGGGGCACCTTTGACTACCATTGTAATTTTTCCTACTATGGAAGTCAATGATGTCCCAGAACAGAGAATTACTAACATTCTTCCAAATATCTTCCTTTGTGCTCAGCAGAACAGAGTAATTTATACAGGTTCGGAACACTTGAGGGTGAGTAAATCATGGCAGAATTTTCATTTTTGGGTGAACTATCCCTTTAAGTATATAAATTCTATAGTTTAAAAGTTATTTTTTTTAAAGCGATAATATGACAATCTTTTGTTGTTTTTATTATTATAATTTTTTTTCTCAAATATATACAAAGCATGGCCACACAAAAAAGTCCTCCCATCCGTTTACAGAAGAGCACATCGATGACTTCATAATAAGCTTTTTTGTGCCTCCGCTGAAGGATCAAGTGGTGTCCATCAGGTCCAAACCCCACAGGTAGCCTTTCAGAAAGGCTGTATAGAGATGTACCAGAGCACAGATAATAAGTATTGATCACTGAAGAATGTACCTTATTGTTGTGAAAAGATTGTTCACAGCCGAGCATAAAAAGTAACACTACTTCAAAAAAGGGCGTCTGTGTAAGTAGATCCGCCTTCTATTTTGTGCAAGATTTTTGAGCCCCATTGTAAGCTGAGGATGATTTTAAATGTGTGGCTAAGATAAACTTTCCCATTGTCATTAATGAGGACGGCTAATACTGAGTGACAAGTGCATTTGGAAAGGGAGAAAAAAGAGCCGTTAAATTTGTCAAAGCAGATCATTTCAACTGAGCAAACTTAAGGCCTTGTGGGGGACTGTGTTGGATTCTCATGAAGCTGTTGCCTTGAACCATTTTCCAAACATTCAGAAAAAGGGACACAATGTTAGAAGAATCGTGTCTGGTTTTAGCGTGCCAAGAAAAATAAGTTAATATTTCCAGCCCTGCAGAAATCTGCTGAGGTGTTTATATGTAGATTTTTGTTTTATTGGTACAAATTTTACTTAAAACAATGAATAATGCCAAGTATACCCATATATTATTATATATGTAGTCAGGGCTTGGATTTTTGTTTTAAAAACACTGTAGCATAAAACAACATTGTCTGTCATGTGTATGTATGCTTATATAATTATGTTCAGGAAGAAATTAAAAATGTGACATATTATGAAGCATACAGAATTCAGATCCAGGCATTTTAAGCCTTTAGTTTTCGAGTGTCTGAATTTCATTACCGTCAGCTGCCAGTCCCGTGAACACGTGAGGAGATTTAGTGAGTTTAATCTGTGAGCAGATCTCGAGTTGAGAGCTCCAGACCATCTAGTGTTAGTCATTTACATGTAAACTGATATGTTAATGCTGTCTAAACACCGCTTTTCAACATTTCAGCCCATCTTGATTCAACATCTGTTCTGTAGAGCATAGTGATTCAGTGAATCAATTTTACAGTTTGCTAGCTGGTAAATTAGCAACTGTTGTGCGTTATATATGTGTTCAAACTGTTTGAGATATGGAAATAATTCTATGCATTCATTGTAGTAATATTAGATTTTCTTACTGTTTGTCACTTGTCCAGCATTATCATATGGATGCACTATGATCAATATTTTGTTTGACAGCTTTTCTTCTTAACATATCCAAAATATTCAGTTAGCTGTAGACAAAATTATTCCGTTATAAAGAAATTATGATAACTATAGGTTTGTTTTTTATTTAAAAAGTGTCTTTAATACAGTGGTTCTCAAACTGGAGTTTGGGTCCAGGGGGGCCACGGTTTTTGTGGCATTTTATGAAATCAAAATATTTGTCATAAATCTTGTGCAATCAAACATCAGAAAAATTATACCACCAACCAAAAGAATTTATGTTCCAGCGTTGTATTATTGAATGTCTTTGGTTTAATTAAAAATCTAAGTTTAAGATCATAAATCTTTATTTGGGGGGCCACAAAGCAATGCGACCCCACACAAGGGGGGCCTTACAACGAAAGCGTTTGAGAACCACAAAGTTTTAACTAATAAGATTTACTCTGAGATTATTGTTATAATTTTTTATTGTATGTAGTTTCGTACTGCGAATGCTACAGATATCTTAGGCTAACAGTGTTTAATTCTGTAGCTTAATGTTGCCGCTAGCAACGGCATCGGTTCAACTGCATCCAAAAATAGTTAAAATGGCTTCAGATGCATGGAGTGCATACTTGAAATGCACTATATACTGTATGTATAGCATTAACAACATTTCGATAATCATGGTTATCAATATCACAAATTTGGTCAATATCGGTATATTGTTACAACCCCAATTTTGCAAACTGTGGTGTGTCTGTCCCATCTCTTACCCCATTTTATTTATGTACAGTCAGAAATCCTCTTTTTAGTGTATTTTTGCATCTCGCAAATTTCTTCACTCACCCCCTGTGGCACCTCTGACACTTTTAGCTAGTTCATGCCAGTCGAGCCAAAACAGATGCTAATGCAAAAGCCACTGCGTCCCTTCCAGGGCATCTCTGCCACATCTACCCAGTCTCTGCCCTTAATTCTATATATCTGAGGTGGCGCTACGAGAGAGACTTTTAGCAAGCTAAGCTATTGCCTGTTCATTGAACCCATCACTTTGCAGAATGAAAACGCTGAGAGCGAACCGATATTGAAACACAATGAGAACACCCCGTCTCATCTGGTCTCAGAATTTAGCTGTTTGCAAAGTTCTGTTCTGCATCAAACAAACTGAACTGACTTAAACAAGAGATGCCGCTTCGAACTCCTTTACCTTTCGTTCCACGGCTTGAAAATTGATGCCCATTTGGCAGATGCCAAAGCTCTCAGCCGACACATTGTGCAGGGAAATATGACAGGTCTTAATTATCAGTAATGAAGCAGGAATACGCTGCACACTTAGATATAATATACTAAACGACCTTTCAGTGGCTAGGGGCGATGATTAAAGGGATCTGTTTCATGAATCATGCCTCATTTAGTCGCTAGTCTTTGTGTTGCCTAATGAGCGCAGGGCGACGGTTTTAAGTTAGATGTGTAAATGGCTGGAAAGTGTAAAAGCCGATTAAACTGATTTACCGTCCTGAGATCAGGCGAACATTACTTTAGCCTAAAGAAAGCTGCTGGCCGTCTTTATCGGAGGTTTCTTATGGGGCTGATAAGGACTCTGCTGTCTCACAGTGTTTATTTTATTAGCATACCTGGAGATTAGCACAGGCCCGGGAGATTTTCCACGTAGCTTTCTGTTTTTATGCGACGGCTCTCTTTAAACGCGATAATCATTTGTAAAGTTTTATTATTGTGGATGTGAACGAAAGTCATATTTATGTAAATGTAAATAGTTTGCAAATATAAAACTATTCTACCATGCAAAAGCTTTATCTTGTACAAAAAAGTTTAAGGGATAGTTCACCCAAAAATGAAAATTCTGTCATTATTTACTCACCCTCTTGTCATTTCAAACCAGTATGACTTTCTTTCTTCTGCAGAACACAGAAGAAGATATTTTGAAGAAAGTTGGTAACCTAACAACGGCGGTACCTATTCACTTCTATTGTATGGACACAAAACCAATGCAAGTCAATGGGTACCGCCGATGTTCGGTTACCAGCATTCTTCAAAATCATTCTTCTTTTGTGTTCTTCAGAAAAAAGAAAGTCATACAGGTTTGAAATCACAAGAGGGTGCGTAAAGTATGACAGAATTTTCATTTTTGGGTGAACCATCCCTTTAAATCTTGGACTATCCGTTGCACTTCAACAGGCTTTTTCTCTGTGTTGCTGAAGTTTGCTTTTGTAGGACCATATTCTTTTCAGGATTCCCTTTAAACTGCCATACGTTTATTTAGTCAAACCAATTCTTAGTTAGAAAAGTTTTAGAGATTCCAAGGCATGCCAAACATTAAACAGTATTGTGTACTGAAACGGAGCTCCAGGCTGGATTGTGGCTCTTTAGGGCTGTGCATCAAAGTTTCCTTAAATGTTCGCCCTTAACTACCCATAGCAGCTCCAGCTGCCTCCACAAGACCAACAAGATTTTAAAGGGTCCCCAACATGAAGTTACAAAAAATGACTGCTAGTTAGAATCAGCTCCAAGTCTACAGCAATCATGTTGTATAGAAAAGAGCTGCTAAAAGGTTGCAAAGCACAGTTGTCAATGCAGCTTCAATGTTGTTTTATGGGAAGAAGTTGAATTGTATGGCACTCCTCCCAAGCCTCGGAATGTAAGGTATTCACAGCTAAGCATCAGAATATGCTCTGATAATACAGTATTTATTCAGATTCTGGCAGCACAGTGTTGTTTTTCATCACCGCTGGAAAACAGTAGCTGAACAATTAAGCCTGCGTTGATTAAGATGTAAATTCTTTTTAATTAGAATGTAAATTCTTACATTTATATGAAGACATCAACTGTCAGCGTCGCGCGCGATATCTGTTTTTTCAGCCTGCACTCTGAATGAAGCATTCATCGTTCATTTGCGATGCTAAAACAATTTTGCTCTCCCTTTTGTTTCGCCGTTCCCGCGTTCCCTTTTGACATTACTTTTGTTTGTATTGTCGCTTGCATCCCGTGCAGTAGTGCCTGGGGACTCGGAGGAAATTTGGAATGAAAATTGAGTTCATTCAGTGTGCACCAATTACTTCTGCTGAATATTCCTCAATGCAAATCGAGCCCGTGCCCATGAAAGGTCCACATGTATTTGAAATAATTAATTTTCTCCTCTTTCGGAAGCTTCCGCCGAAGCTTTTGATGCTTTATTATGTTTTTTTTACGTTGTGCGCACGCGCTCGCTTATTAGTTGACAGCCATGCCAATACTTCTGTTGTCAGTATCGTTTTCCATTGTAATTGTAGGGTGTGTCTCATACAGTAAATTGTGAACGCAACAAGTAAAAATTGGCTATGGAGGATGTTCTGGGGACCACGTTTAGCTCAGGATTATCTAGCTAAATTCATGGATGCTGGCTGGCTCAGACACTGTGTTGTCGAGCTGTCGTGCACGTGTTTAGGATAGAGAGCGGGGAGGTGATGTTGACTCAATGGGTGAACTCAGGGCTCGAGCCCCAGGGCGCACAGCTCCATCAGGGTTAATCTGGGCTGGGGCCTGCCTCTAAGCCCTCTGGAGCTGACATGAGAAGAGCCAGAGGTGCTCTCCCTTTCCATCTCTGTATTTATGTGTATGTGGTCTTATTTTTTGTAACTGTGTGAATGTGAGTCTGTGGAATTTTTTAACTAAAAATCTAGAGAGACAGAGTTACACTACATAAAGTGTTGTCTTGTATACATAAAGTTTGTAAGTCATGTGTCATTCCAAACCTTGTATGACTTTCATTTTTCTGTGGAAGAGATAAAAGGTATTTTAAAGAATGTCGGTAACCAAACAACATCGGCCCCCATTGACTTCTTTTTAATGGACACAAAACCACAAAGACATTTCTCAAAATATCTTCTTTTGTGTTCCACAGAACATAGAATGATACACAGGTTTCGGACAACATGAAGGTAAATAAAGGATGAGAGAGTTGTTATTTTGGGGTGAACTATCCCATTTGATCATACTTGCTGGTATTGCAGTCCCTCATTACTTTTGTGTGTGTGTGTGTGTGTGTGTTTGGTTATGGCACAACCTTGCTCTCTCTCTTCTAAATCCCTCTCTGGCCCTCTAAGCTAACTTGTTGACTAACAAGTTGTGGCTCTTTTCTCCTCTCGGCACTTGGTTCAAGACAACTACTTGAGACGAGCGGGGAACATTTATCCTAAAGGCCGCTTGAAGCTACTCGAGCAGAAAGACGTAATGCTCTCTCTCCCTCTCTCTTCCTCTCTCTGTAGCATTCCACATTTTTAATTAGTTAGGGCCGCCTATTCTCTGTCTAGTACTGGCTAAAAGGGATTTGTCCTAATTAAGAAGGCTGGACATGTATGTGATAGCCTACAGTGCCCACACATTACTTTTTAATCACTTTAAAAGTTTGATCGGACAGCCTGGAGTTTTTTTAGTTTCGCGGCACCCAACAACCAACAGTGGTCGGTATAACTCGTAATTGGTTTTAATCCCATCAGAGCGTTGGGATTTTGGAAAATAACAAAATATTCTGAAAGACTTTTTATTAAAGTATTTTCCCAACAATTTGCTATTAGACCTTCACAATGATATATACTGAAACTATATGCGAGAAAAAAACAGGCTCTCCCTTATTCATTAAAACTGCTTTTGTTTCAAAGTTTTCATTGAAGTCTCTTGCAGTATGATTACCCCTTCTTGTTTGTATTTGTATGTCTGTTTTCTTTCTGTGCGTGTGAAAAGAAGCTCGCCAACTCATCTGTACCTCTTCAATTACCCCTCGGTACTCCCCCAATGCATGAGACGCTTTTGAAATGGCTCTCTTTTCTCTTTCCAAGCTATATTTCATTGTTGATGCTTGTGGGCTGTGTCTATGTATTTAGAGGGTAATTGGTGGGAGATACACGGAGCCGTTGAAGTACGTCCACTTATCTCAGTTCCCTTTTTCAGCCCGCCCGAGCGTCTCGGTGAGCCGGACAAAATGCTCATAATGTCTGTTTTATACCTACGTGGACAAACACAATCAAGGGCTGGTTCGGCATTGTCCTCATTGCTGTTTGAAACGCTCTCCGAGTGCATCGTTTGTGCCAGGGCTGTCGGTGGGCCCTCCAAGACAGCGACCTTTTGAAGCCCCCCCCCCCCCTCGTCCCCTCCCCGAATGGCATAATCTAATGATTTCACTTAAACCTCCCTTATTTAACACTGTCACGGAAAGCAAGGAATCAGCCATTTATAATTTACATGTCATTTGCTGCCTCATATTGTGTGAAATTTAATTACGGCCCGGCTCCGATTGTGGCCGGCGCTCGTTTGTCTCTGGCGGGGCCCACAATGCGGCATTGATGTGAATCCGGGCGGTGCTGGCTTCTTCCTTTTTTATCTCGTCACCTTCTGCTGTAGCCTTCAAGCCTGCCTAGTCCCTTCCTTTCAGTCCTTTGTGAGGAAAAATGCGAGAAGTTGACCCCTCATTTTCATTTAAAAATCCGAGGGCCGTAATATAAAAGATTCGCCGTCTTTTGAAAAGATCCCATTCAGAGCTTTTAGTACAATGGAATAAACTGATATTTTTCACAGGGGCAACGATTACCCGTCTTAATCGCGCCGTGAGGGTTTTTCGAAACTTTTGACTACGAGTAAATGCACGGTGGCTTGTCACAGGTGGCTGCGCCACGTCGACCCGGCGTCGGCCCTTTGAGACAAACAACTTTGTGTGTGTACATGGAGGGGAAAACTTAACGGGGAGGGGGGTTCTTTTCGGCTCTGGCCTGCAGAATCTCTAATGGCTTATTATTCAACATTTTAGTCAGTTTCTGAAAGTTTCCTTTAAATCAAAGGCGGCGCCGCGCCGTAATTGCAGGCTGCTCGGCCTCCTGCGGGGCGATTCATATGACTGTAATCCACCTGACAACTCGGATTCTGCTCGGTGCTGGCAGCCAGCCCGTTTCTCAGCCAAACACTAAAGTCTGAATTAGGAGGATGAAGAGGATAATTATTAGATTCAGAAACAGTTTCCCAGCAAAGAAAAACTGTTATTCATGGCTGGGAAATGTGCTTATGACATTGGTTGTTAAGAGCGGTTTTCTTCTTCGCTTTGTGATGTCACTGCGAGGAGAGGTTTACGGAAAACATCAAGCAGAAACTTTAATGGCCGAGGCCTTTGTGCAAAGGATGCTGGGAGATGGTGAAAGAAAGAAAGAGAGGGAGGGGAGCGCGGCGTTGGATTACAAATCAAAGATTGCTGAAGTGGAATAACGGCATTCCACGGATCCTTTGAGTTTTTGATGTTTTTTCAAACCTTTTTATTTGTCTTGTAACAGTTGTTCATTCTCTTTATTTATGTTAATGATGTTAACAGGAGGCTTGGGTTTAGTGCCATATATATTATTTAAACTTTTAACTCAGCGCGTATTTTGCAACATTGTTGTGTATTTCTTTTGCTTTGCAAATATGTTGTCTTTATTGCCTATTTTCGGGCGCTTTCCATATGCAAACGCTTTCTCAGTTGTTTAAAGTTGTTACCAGTTTAAGTATATTAGTTAGGTCCACCTTAAAAACAATTCTAGTCATTGGATAAAGTACATAAATACTACTTTCCATTCTCTACACATTTTTTAAGTTGACTTTGTAACAATTTAGTATAAATTTCCACAAAAAAAAGAAAAAAAACATTTAAAAGGAACACAAGTCATGCATTGAAAACCTTCAAGTATAAATGCTGTTTGTGAGGTTTTGGTGGTGTGTTTATAGTAACAGTGTGAATATATTATCGAAGATTGCCAGGATTTTTCTTCTTTCCATAAAAAGCATACCTGTAAGTTTTATATATAAAAAGCTTTGTTGATGTGCTCCATCACACTTTCACTTTGTTTTTATGTTGATGCCATAACCTAAACTTGACCTCTCTTTACTGTAACGTACTGTAAACCAGCAACAATCTGGCTTTCAAACTGTGTTTGGTAGATTAGTGGTATCTATAGTCCCTGACAAGACTCAGACACACCTCCCTGCATCGTCTGGCTTGTAAAAAACGGTCTCTTTCAGAATCAGCCCGTGCTTTGAGATGCTATGGATAAATAAATCATCCGTCTAATGCATCTCCTTGCAGTCTTCAATGCAAGATAATACAAATCTCACTCCGTACGAAATGGAAGTGAAGGATCATACCAAACAGAAAATGTTTTTTTTTCCTCAGAAATAATGAAGTGAGTTGAGTGTCACTTGAGGTGGTGGTCTTTGGTTTAAAAAAGTCTCTTTCCGCAGCTCTCGATTGCTAGTGATCATTTTTTTATTTTGCTTCGGGAGTTTCGCCAAAGCGAAAATGTAGCTGTACTGTGAATGATGTTGGTTCGTTTACGTATTGTTGCATTTTGAGTTGTGTGTGCGTTTACGTTGTTTTTAGCAGGCTTGTTCATTTACACGTTTGTTGTGTTTCCACATCTCAAAAGCAAAGGCTTTCAAATATTTTTTGTTTTATCACATCCTGAAAAATGGTTAAAAAGCACTCATATCTATTCCGACGCACACTATGACTAAAACAAACAAGCTCGGCTCGTTTCATGTAACAGTCTTGTCTTGATCCTGTCTAACTCTAGGGTCATCGGACCACAACTGTGGCCTCATAAAGACTAGATTAGCATTGTGTTTTACGGCTAATTAACCCCGAGCCTACATCTCCAGGCTGAATCTACACACTGATGCTGTCGTCGGTGAAATGAGGTACATTGCTTCGCGCAGATTATGAGTTAACAGCAGCATCATTAAAAAACGTGTTTCGGTTGCTGTTACAAACACGTTCTTAACATAGATTAGCATCTGTATGCGTTTTACGTCAACATGCACAGAAAGTGTGACTGAGGAGGAATAGATTGGATTTGTCTATGAATATTAATTTTCATAAATGCCTGCTCATTAATATTAATGTGTTCTGTCACACGCAGGCCCTTTTTAACACCTGTTTAGATGGCTTTCTCATCATCTTACCTATAATAAATCCTATGTAGTAACCCACGTCCTTTATTATTTTTAGAGATTATTATTGAAAATTGTACATGTAGTGTTACCTGCAAAGAATTAAATAAAACTGTTTGTTTGTATTTTCATAAGTTAAAAGTAGTTGAAATTATAAATAATAATTTTATGAAATAATAAATAATATACTGTATTAAATATAGATGGTCTTGTTCTCTAGAGATTGTTGGATATGTGCGTGCATGTGTGTTTTGTGCACACAGGGTAAGCATGTAAATAGCCTTCAGATATGATGTCATAGTTCGTCCTGTTGTAGCATTTTTAGAGCCTGTGTATTTAATGTGAAGGCAGCACTTACATGTATTTTGTTCATGCAGTTTTCTGTGTGTCATATTCTGACCCCTCTGGGCCAGACCTAACACTCTTCAAATATTTAACACATACACACTTATTCAGCTCTGAGAAACACACACATTAAAAATACACAAGTACGCACATAGGTGCACATAAATAGTGTGCAAATATAGTAGTACGACCTTTAGCTCACATATTATGCTGAATTGAAGCTGGTACACTGCAATTTGTTCATTTTATTTTATTTATAAGTCGGGAAACTTATTCTGTGCAGAATTACAAATCTGAAATATGAAAGATGTTTTTGTATTTTAATATACATGTGTATATATAGAGAGAGAGAGTATACAGTAGTTTTCTAGGTATACTGCAGGTCCTCAAATGAAACGTTTTGCTCAATATCCTGTTTTAACAGAAAAATTATTTATCCTTTAATTATCTTTATTATTTATATGTGTCATTTATTTGGAGGATCTATTGACGGAAATGCAATATAATATACATAACTATGTATTCAGAAGTGTATAAAGACCTTAAATAATGAATTATGTTTTTATTACCTTAGAATGAGCTATTTCTATATACATACACCGCGGGTCCCTTTGCATGGAATTCACCATGTTGTTTCTACAGTAGCCCTAAATGGACAAACAGCTCTGCAGAGCGCATTTCATGATTACGTTATGTCCTTTGGCAATGAAGCGAAAACGAGACGACATGTTTGTCCTGTGTTAGTTGCCATAGTGCTTTGAAAGGGTGGGGGTGGAGTCAGTCGTTGGTTGCAATTTACAACGTCACCACTAGATGTCGCTAAATGTCATACACTGGACCTTAAATTATCTTTATTTAATAGCACATATATTTTTCTACATAGAGTATATGGCCATAAGTGTGCTCAGTTCAGCATATTCCAAAGGTCATTTTTCTTCCAGGTGAATATGTTGCTGATATATTACAACTGACCTTTTCATGCAGGCAATCCTCAGAAAATCTGAAGGGTATCTGTTTTTCAAATCTGAGCAATAGCGAACATCCCCAGCATACAGTGTGCCCTTTACAAGGTCCGATTGGCAGACAGGTAAATATTTATGGACTATGCCCCTGTTTGCGTTTTGCATACGGGTATGTCAGATTGCCTCTTCTGTTATAGTATTCTATGATTTGAGGATTCATGCCAACAAGAGAACCTAACTTACCCATCAGGATGTTTTAATGTAGACTTAAACCATCTTCCACCCCAGGTAAACATCTGCTCAGGTCTTGTTCCTGTGTCAGGAGTGCAGAGTCATTCAGAAGTTTTGCGGAACAATGCAACGTAACTCTAGATGACTCAGGGCTTATGGGCAGGCTGAGAGATTTTTGTGTTGTTTAACAGTAGGGTTGAATTTCAGTCCAAGATTACTCGCAGACAGAGGCGGTGGGGCAGGAACCGAGCTTGGATTGCTGAAAAACAACCTTAATCGTTCCCTTCAAAGGAAATCCAAGAGCACGCACAGATGTCTAGATTTGTTTTAGACCATAGTTACGCAATTTTCTCCACACGAAGGAGTATTTACTTCAGAGTAAATAAAAGTACTACATTTTGTGCATTAACTGTAATGAATTTGTCTCAATTAACTAAAATGAAGATATTGAGTGTTTATTAAAGAGATTGTACACCCAAAAATGAAAATTCTGTCATATGATATGAGTCGAATTCCATTTCACGTTCTATATTTGCATTAACAATTTTTCCCCCACTTAGTTTTGGTCATTTGTTTAGCTTTCATTTGATTATATTTCAGTTTAAAAACGACAAAACTACAGTTCCGTGCAAAATTTTGTTTGTATAAAATTGTTTACAATTTGTTTTTCCTGTTTTTAGAGTGTTAACTTAACCAGCTTTTTGTTAAGGAGTTTGTTTTGTTAGCATTAGCATTAGCAGTCCTTTAAAAACTTGTGTGGAAAAAGTCTCTCAGGCAAAAGTGACAAGAATTAGCACCTAATACTTTGGCCATGAGTCACTCTGGCCTGAGCTTTGGAATTCCTTTGATGGTTTCCTCATGGTAAAGGCAGTTTTGCTAATCTTTGTTTGAGGAAATTAGGGTATTTAGGTCACAAATTATGAGCTCACTTTGGTGATGTAAACAGCTAAACTGCTAAAACTGTTAGCATGGAAATGCCTCATTCACAATCTTCAAGCAGCTCATGCTCCTACCGTGTTTTTATTGGTGGATGTTGTTTATGTCACAGCAAAAAACACATGTTAAGAGCAGCATTTTCTGATGCATTTCAGCAAGACGTCGACCTGAAGTTTAAGCCGGTAATGCTAGTTGTCCTTTAATGTTGTGGGTGTTGCTTATATAGCTGTTCTTTCATCTTTTGGCTGTTTAAAATCCGGATAGCGGAGTTTTTATTTTAGAAGAGAGTTGGATCTTTGTCCCGTCCCGCAGTCGCAGGTGGGGAGGGGAGGCGGGGTCACTGTAGAGAAACACTTGCCATGCTGCCATCGCTGTGATGAGCTTTGGCTCCGAAGACTGTACCCTGGTCCAGAAAACCTCGCTTTCTGTCTGTCTCACTGACTGGGGTGTCCCGAGACGCTTCAAAAAGAGAAGTCAGGGGTGAGCTGCGTAGTCTAGACCCCCTTTCCATCTGCTTCAGTGTGTGTAGACCTACTTGTGTTTAAGTTTGTGAGCATATGCGTACATGTATACAGTGTATGTTTTTAATGTTGTTATTTAGCAAATGAACATATTTGAGTGTGCGTGTGATTCACATTCCTGTGTTTCTGATCAGTGTGCAGCTCTTCTTGCCAGCTGCTGTCAATCATCTCTGTTGTTGTTAAAAGCTGGCTGGGCCACCCAGCTCTCACTACTGTAATCAAGTGTTGGATTTGTGAATGGAGAAATAATGTGATTAATCACATTTATAGCACCAGGCCACCGAATATTATCGCAATCCTTTCTCTGAAAATACCCAACCAACCACACACACATGCAGCAATGATAGTCACTGCTCAAGGTCACTGGTTTCCCAAGCCATCAGCTGACATTGCTGTATTGAAATTCAGTTTAAAAGAACAGCGTCTTAGCAATTGTAGCTATTTTTAGATTTAAAAAGAAAACCTGGGTAAGTTGTTTACTCTTCAAATAATTTGTTTGACAATATATTTGCATTTATGCATTTGGCAGACGCTTTTATTCAAAGTGACTTACATTGCATTATATTATACATTTGTATCTGAGTATGTGCAATCTCCGGTATCAAACCCATGACCTTGGCGTTGCTAGCCCCATGTTCTAACCACTGAGCTACAGGAAAACAATATTCACCTCCTAAAATCAAATACTTGTAAATGTTGATGCGATTCAAGAGCTGCAGCAAGATTCATTTATTTTTTCTATATAAATCACATGGATTGCATTGTATTTGGAAATCGGACGTAAAAAGTAGAATAGACTAAGTTCTCTGTACTTTTGTGGATGTGTTTCGTTTTTGGAGCTTGACAGGCCTTGGTCACTTTAGGCTTTTGTTGTATGAAAAAAACTGAATATATTCATAATTTTCTTGATCTTTTCAATGGAAGTTAGACAGTCAGGTTGTCAGAATTTTTTATACTCAAAATTGCTAAACAATGGCTGTATGGTTTTATAAACAACCTTCCACAGAATCTTTCTGTTTCACAAAAGGTTATGTATTATAGAAAAGTTTTTTTGTACTATAAAAGGCAAAGAAATGGTTCTTTTATGAAACTGACTGAATCGTTCTTTGGGGAACCAAAAGTGGTTCTTTTATTGCATCGCTGTGAATAATTTTTTGTCTATACCTGAACTCTTTATACTTCTTAAAGAAATAGTTCATCCAAAAAAAATATTTATTCCACCTCATGTTGTTCAAAACCTGTACATGACTGTTTCTTCTGTTGAACACAAAAGAAGATGTTTTTTTTTCTTTTGTGTCCATTTAGTGGAAGTTAATGGGGACCAATTCTGTTTGGTCACCAACATTCTTCAAAATATCTTCTTTTGTGTTCTACAGAAGAAAGGAAGTCATACCGGTTTGGAATGACATGAGCGTGAATTGATGAGAAAAATATATTTTTACTTTTGTGTAAACTCTCCCTTTAATACTCATACTTCCTGCATGCTTTACTAAATAGGACAGGCAATGAAAACTCATGATCTCAGTAGGTCTTTGAGAGCCTTTTTGACCGCATTTAGCTCTTTCCTCTTTAGGTGAGTTAAAGTGTCACTTCAACCACTCTACAGTATTTCTCCACACGAGTGCCCGACAGAGAGGCCTCTCAATAAAGCTTAGCCGTGCTAGTTCATTAAGAGAGAGACAAGTAGCAGTAGTTGGTCAGCAGAGCCTGTCTCTGTAAGTGGCCATGGAGAGGAGGGGGTCCGGGGCTTCTGAGGACGTGTGAAGTGGCTATTACTCCAAATTACAAGCCTGTGTAAAAAGCAGTGGCAGACAGTGGATACACACACACACACTCGTACAATACAATGCTAAAGCATTAATGCTCGAGTGCTAACAGCCACTTGTTCTGTCCCCTCTGAGACAGACTGATAACCCTTCTTAACACTTTCTGGATGACATTATATGGATTTGCGCACAAGGCGTTTAGTGAATAACCCCCCACCAGGCAAAGAAATAGCATTGTGGTGGAACATACCGTCATTCAATTTAGTCTGTTTTTTCTTGATTTGTTTCTTTCGATCTTAAATTGTTTTTGATGTACGCACAAACATACTTTAGTTTAAGTCATTATACAGTGGGTTTAATGTAACTATTTGGTATTTAGTATTTTGGAAGTGGGATCTAAATCTAAGATCACATTATTTTTATTTAAACCTGAAAATCAATAAATAAATAACTTGAAAAGTTATGATGTATAAATAAACTAATAAGGAGCTATTTCTAGGTCACTAATTAGAAAATGTGAGAAAATATGTTACATTGACCATTCGAACTAAAGATCAGATTTTCTTGTTTCCATTATGCTTCAAAATCTGGAGTCATTGTTGTCATTAAAACAAACGTTTTCTGAAATGTATACAGTATATTTTATTTAGCATTCACTCAAATTGCTGTGAAATCTAAAATGACAAAAAAAAACGTTATTACAAAAAGTGCATAAAATTGGAAAAGAATCAGTGGCCCTTGACATTTGGACCCCACTGTATATTTCTAGCACATCATTAAAAAATAGCGATACAGTATAACGGGCTGATTTTGTTGATGTTTTTTCCAGAGGATGTGGCGTTTGGTCTATTCGCTTCGTTTCCTTTGTGTTCATCATTTCAAACGCAGCTGCATTAACTCTATTGTAGGGGTCTGGTGCACAGAGACCCTTCAGAAAGACGCTCACAACAGAGCACACGCATCTGCAGCCACAAACTGAACGAAACATAATTGTGTCCTGTCATATTTAAATGCTCCTCCACTGCGTAAAAAAGGGACAAAATATCTGCCTCTCCTCATCCTTTCATTGGTCTCTCTCTCTCTCTGTGTGTGCAGATTTAGCCTTTAGACTTGTCAGAAACAGCCTGGCATTTGAGCAAACAGGCTTTGGCAGAATCCAGTAAGTGTTGGGATGAGGTGGGGGGGTTGCACAGCTACGGGCTAGAAGCACCTGGGTTTCCTCTGCTTCTCTGTAACCATTTCATTTCAAACTATATCACATAGAATAACTGCTTTTCTAATAAAAAGTAAAGTCATTTATATTCAAATCAAGTTTATTTTATATACATCTAAAACACAAATTTAATATTATTGGTTTAAATTGTTTTCTTTTTGGTGCATTTATTGACACAACGGTGTAAGGAAGTTATAGGGGAGGGAGAGGAGTAAGAAGTAGGAAATGGATTTGAACTTGCATTTCCCACCTAAGCAGTGCATGTCTCAGATCATGCGCTTTACATCTACCCCGTCTTCAATCCTTGATATCCTTTGAACTTTTATTTGTGATACTTAAAAAAAAAAACTTGCTTGAGAGAGAAAAGCAATGCCTCACTTTCGATCAAATGTACCCTCAACCTCGCGAGTCCACTTGTGACGTAAACTAACCAAATCCAGTCAAATTCAAACAGCTATATACACAGGACAGACATATCTGGGCTTTCTGTTTTAAAGTGGTTTAAATGTGATTGCTGCATGTTGAATGCATGTCTCTTCACAAGACACCTCCGCACTGTGCGTTGTGGTGTGAAAATATACCCAGACGTGCATGTTTCTGACCGGTTTTCATGCACGGCTTGGTTTTTGCTATGCTGAAAAAAGGGAACAACAGGATTTGTCTTGTTTTTTGCATAACAGTCCTGTTGAATAAATATTCTAGGTTGTCAAGCTGGCTGTTCGGCACTGTTGGGTTAAGAAGAACCTTACACATACTTTTGACGTATCGGAACCCCAAATTAAATTAGCAATATAAAAAGACAACACCATTCTACCTTTTGTTTGTCTAGGCGGGTGAGACTGAAGACAAAAAATTGGACTCTTTTCTCTCTCGCTGACTCTCTCTTTTCGGTTGGTTCTCATATTTCTCTCTTCAACCAGGGATTAGTTGTAGTTTAATATCTGTTTTTGTTTCTCAACCTTTGCTTGAGATTTAAAAACATAAATTTCATTTATTTTATTTTGAGGTTTTACTGTTACTGTTAGACACAATGTATTATTCAGATACTTAAAAAACCAGTCACATCTTTTTGTTGGATTGTGTTGTGATTGTGTTGTATGTGAATTTTGCCTTAGCTCAGACTATTAATAGATCTACAGCTGTACAGCTGTATTGGCTTTTGCTTGGCTTGCTTGGTTTAAGATGATGACTCTCTTTTTCCTTGGGTTGCTTTTATCACCATAAATTCGCAATTCTAACATCCAGATATTTTTTTCATTAATACAGCTCATTCAAACACTTGTGATTTTTCTTATGGCATCACAGTTGGGCTGTTTTGTGCAAATTATATGATTGCCTTTTTTGGTGTAGTGTATCAACTTTTGGATTTTTTCACGTAAACCTCATTTTTTTTGTCAGTATGGGTTTAAATACAAACAGACGCGTCATGTCTGACACATACCTGATTCCTCCTCCTACGCATTCTTCCCTCCATTTTCCTCCCTGCTGAGTCTCTCAAGGTGGCAAAATAACATATTTTACACTGCAATCATTCCTTACTCTTACTGACGGTATAATTTTATTGTTTTGTCAAAAAATATCTCTTGTTTAGAGTAAAAGGCTGTTCATTTTAGATTCTTTTGGTGTGCTGCTGTGTTTTATGTTGTTTTTATAGGTAAATATGTGCTCATCTAAACTAGCAAAACTTATTTTGTGAATACATTGCAGCAACTTAACTGTTTATAAAGCTGCATGTCATTAAATAAGATTACTGACTATGGGTCCCCACTTTTCTTCTTTCATTCCTTTATAAAACAATTTAATTTAAAAGGTACAACATTATTAACATGCAAATGATCTTAAAGAGAACAGGCTTGCTGAAAACACAAAAATTACATACATTAGAGTTTCAAGTTTCAGGTTGAATGAAATATAATACTCCAGTAATGCAGACTTGGCTAACTGTTTTAAAGAATATATTTTCAATTACTGTATGTCATAGGAGACATGTTTGAGATATCAGGTTATCTTTGAGGCATTAAGGATTATTCTTTACTATACATTTAGATCTTTAACTAACATTTTAGCTATACTGATTTGTGATGTTTTGAAAAAAAATCCTTCAGGTTAAATATTTGAAATAAATTATTAAAAAAGGCTTTACAGATCTAACGTAATTGAATTAGAATGTTAATTAATCACTGATATTGCGAATTATGCCAATTTTATGAATGATGGCAATAAAATGCGAAAGCTAAAGAAACAATGTAACAATTGGTATGCAAAGGCTTTGGTCTGTTAAGTTTTCTTTTTTTCAGCCACTTTAATGCTAATTGTGTTGAAAAGGTGCCTTTTTGTGAGAATTGTGTAATATGTATCGAATATGCAGAGAATTATAAAATGAATTTAATTTTATTATATAAATTGTTCTGCGAGACTCTAGGGAAGACAAATACTTACATTTTGACATTAACAAAACTGAATTATATCGAAGACACAATCTACCATTTTAGCTACCAAAAATTTTCTCCTCCAGTTCAGCATTAAACTTTTGTTTCACATACACCTGACTTTGTCTGCAAGCTTTGGGAAAAAAATGATGGATTGACTTCCTTAAAGTTCTGCTGCTGTTCAACAACTCCACATTTGAAACAGAAATGGGCAAAAGTTCTTGGTGTCAGCTGAAAAATAGATTGATGAATGACAGAAAAGCTCGCACAAATGTTCTTCCGCTCACTGATGCAAAACCAGCTTTGTTTGACAGTCCATCCACAGTTTTTCTTTTTTTTCCTTTTTTTGTCATAACATACAATTGGCCATTACATGTACAAATACATCAAAATGACTTTGTTGGAAACTGAAAAACAGATTTTTTTCCAATTCACGATATAATACCGGGCACTTTACAGTAGTCTGTTCTCTTTAATTCTTCAAGTCTTTATGTCCAAAGAATGATAGAGAAGTGGCACTATCCCAGTACAAAAAAGGTCCTTTAGCTTCTCGTTTCCTTCTGTAGTAAAATACTGCTGAACAGCCCTTCAGCCGAGAGACAACGGGAGGTGAAGAAACTGCTCTCTGTATTCCTCCCCACTGTTTCCTTTTTTGTTTTAGTGTCTTGTTCTCACTGTAGTCTGGGCCAGTATTGAGACATGTCTGGTTCGCTGCCTGGCACTTGGACTGGTACGGACACTCCTGGCGAGATTAGCCCTGTCGTATGAGAAACACATAATAAAGGGATATATTAGGGCACATGTCATTTTGCCATGTAGCACTACATTAGAAAATCTATTTGTTTAGTGTAGCAAAGAAGATAAACTTACCCGTCGAGGTTGTGCCTGAGGTGGCCATTGATTGGCTGTTCATATGTGCTTGCATGTGTGGCGGTGTGTATGTGTCATAACTCCGCCCATTCACCGAAGGACTAGTGGGCAACATGCAGGAATAGGATGGGGCCTGGCTGGGCTGGGGGGAGAGGAAGGGCAAACCTGTCAACAATGCTCACATCTCTTTCCGATATACAAACAAGGCCCTACAGACCTGAGTAAGCTGTTGTTGGTGTTGCATAAGATTTTACAATGCTGGCAAATATTGAATTACTAATCCTCCGAAACATTAAGGTTGGCACAACATGGTGTTGAACAATACAACACCGTGTAAAGCAATAACCTAATACTAGAAATAAGAGTATTCTGTACTCATACTCTATACTGCAATAAAAACTGACATTTGTGTGTACATACTTGCATAGGAAGATTGTTGGCCATGGTAAAGCTCGGCATTGGTGGCAGGGCGCTGTATGTGTTTGTGAGTGCCGTGTCTGGTCTTCCTAACATGGAGCCTGATGTGAATGATACTGTTTAAAAAAACGAAACAACACAATGGTTAGAAAAACAGTATAAGTTCTCATGAGCTTTTAGAACGGTTGTCTCATGACCCACATGGCCTAACATGTGTATTTACCTGGCGTTGTGGGCTGGGGGATTGGCTGATAAACGCTAGTGCTAAAGCTGCTACTGATGGGTATGTGACTGGAAGAGTTACTAGCTTGTCGTCTTTGATTTCTTAATTTTTCCTCCCTCCTCCACTTTGCTCTTCTATTGGAGAACCACACCTGAAAGGACAGCTTTAGTAAGTTATCAAAGGCCTTCGAAGACAGCAAACAAGAATAAAAGTTGTTACTGCAGTAGTTTAACTATGGTATTTGTAGGGAACAATAGTAACCAAAAAGTTCCCCGTCTCCACATTTTATCTCAAAATGAACTATTGCTTTATTATACTAAAAGCGTAGTAACCATGTTTTTATTAGATTTGTGCCTATTTGCATTGCCACAAACATCATGGTTAAACCATGCTTGTTCTGGTGAGACTATAGTAAAATTTATAGTATAAGGTTTAACAACAAATACCATAATTAAACGAAATAAATCAAATAAACAAATGTCTTATGTCTTGCTCACCTGTATTCTTGCTTCAGGTAAATCTATTTTGGCGGCGAGTCTCTCTCGCGCAAAAACGTCGGGATAGTGCGTTCTTTCGAATTCTGGCGGGAAAGTCATTAAAACGTTATTTTAATACTTTTTTGTGCAATTACAAAATGCAACAATGTCGTGTGACTTAGATGAGCGCTTAAGTTAGTCTGCCTGATCAATGTTTACCACGTTATTTTAAATTTCAATAACTTTCACGTAAGTCTGGCAGCTAGTCAATATTTACCTTTTTCAAGTGCTTCTATTTGTTCTTGTGTGAAAGATGTGCGGTTCCTTTGCAGTTTCCGTTTCAGCTGAAGCCTCATTTGGGTCTCATCTGAGTCCTCCCCGTTCGAGCTTATTGAGTTCGTGTTTTCGCCGCCTCCGTCTGACTGCTGACAGCCATCTGGAAAAGAAATATAAAATGTAGGTTGATTCTGTATAACCACACACTTCTCGTGCTCTGTT
Source organism: Triplophysa rosa (assembly GCF_024868665.1). Lineage (NCBI taxonomy): Eukaryota > Metazoa > Chordata > Actinopteri > Cypriniformes > Nemacheilidae > Triplophysa > Triplophysa rosa. The sequence continues at coordinate 6,496,077 of NC_079892.1, forward strand.
TGGACGATAGGCTTTAATTAAAGCATTATCGTTAGCTTGTCATATTTACGTGAGGAGAATTGAATGCGAAGTTACTCGACCGTTTTGTAGGTTACTGTATCGCCCTCTGCAATATTGTGAGAAAACATTTCGAGCACGCTCGCTTAGATCGTTCAGCACCGAGTCACAAAAAACGACAGGCTTGAGGGCTTTACAGAAATGCGATGAAATGTCCCAGAAATCTTTTCAGGTCCTCTGAAATGTTTTTTTTAAACCAAACACCCTCTCCCTCTTTTCATCACCGAGTTCTTCAATTAGGCTACGGCCACCATAAGGGCGTTTGCGGAGCTATTGAGGTGACCACCAATACTTGAATAGGAGAAGGACGCTTTCATTGCGACACAAAGCGCGAGAGTAAGGGTAACTATTAAATACTCGCTGAGAGAAGGGATGGCAAACTTTCGTGGGTTGAATTTTGAGGACACAATTGGACGAGGCGACAAAAGGATTCTCTCGAGCGGTCATTGTAGCACGAGGATTCCAGTCAACAGACTTTTCAGCTCGGCGTGTTAACCTTTATGCTCTACTGTCATTAATCACTGTCCCTGGGGCTGGCCCGTTCAACCTTAGTTAGGATTTATACCTTCTTATAGGCAACAGAAGAAAAACAGCCAGGCCACCGTGAATGGGACATCTAAATACGAAGTCTTCTGTTTGTCACAGACATGGGGGTAGGAGTGCCAACTGTGAGTCGATAAGCTTTAACCTGCTGTGTTGTTGGACACCAGTGGCTCATTAAAAACCATTGTGTAATGGAATTTTGTTCACATTTCTTAAAGTTGATGATCATGCCACAAATCGAATTGGGGCCTGTAATGTGAAAGAGATTAATTTTAGACCAAAGTGTGCAAAATGCGCAACCTGAATTAAGGACAAAACGACGAATAATAATAATAAATAACCATGTATTATTTATTTATATAATAATAATAATAATCTAATAATAATAATGTAAAAGTTTTACATGTCTCCATACAGTTTCTTGGTTTAGTGCATGCAACTACATATTAAACGTTTAATAATGCTTTCTTTTCATTTTTAATTTATTTCTTTGTCAAGGACTATACGTTTCTGATGTTCTGAGAAACTTTTAAAAAGTCGTCGCAGTGCTTAGTATCCCATACACTTTTCAAGAGCTAATCCGTAAAAGAAGCGAATGTGTGGCCTGTTCTCAAAAGCCTCACCAACTGTCGCCAGATTTAGGGTTTGTTTTCTCTAAGAAAGGCTGTGGGAAATAAAATCATTCCTTATTGGGGAGTTGTCGTAGCCAGTGAGGCGGAAGACAAGCAGAAAGATGGCAAAACAAATGCGGCATCTTTCAGCTGCGGAGGCATTGATTAAAACATGCGAGGACCCTTGGAAAAGGAAAAGTGTCCAAATCCTTTAGCCGGCTTTAGCACCCCGAGCCTATGACGGAGGGAGGGGTTCCTATGAGTCCTCTGAATGCGATAGAGTTGTCTCTTTTAGCGTCCTGTCAAACCAGATGAATCCGCTGTTTTATTCAGTGTTGCGTGACATTCATCAGATTGCGACCATATTTGCGTCGCTCAGAAACCTCACCCTGACGTAATAACTCCAGAAGTGGACGTATGGATAGATTTAAATACATTCCTGTTAAATTAGCTACTTATCAAGGGTAACATGCCTGTAGATAATGATGCAACCTAAGAATATCACAGATGATGTTCAGTAATTGCTGTTATCTAGGCGTTTGATATAGCCATTAACGTCCTTCAGAGTTTTACTCTGTCAAAACAAAATAGAAATTAGATGCTTAAGAATGCAGGTTTCAGTTTTTCTTTAGACTAAAGATAATCCACTTTGATAAAGGAAATCGCTCTGTTGGTTAGTCCACGAGGCCACGTGTCAACAAACAGCATTAATTATGTAGAATAAGTATGTCAATAGAATATTTTTCCATATTCGTTTCTTGCTTTGTATCCGTACACAATATAAGTAATAGCAACATTACTTTGATGAAAAATTATATGCGTTTTATATGAATCGGTATTTGCTTCCCTTTGCGTAAAATGCGTAAAACAGTAAAAGAGACCGTTTCGTGTTGCTGCAAACCAGTAAAGATTTAACAGGGCGATTAAATAAAAAAGATACCAATTATCTAGTTGTTTATTGATATGTCCATCTCTCGTCGTTTAGTGTCCTCAACAGTGACGAGTCTAATTGGCAAACGTTGTCATATCGTGTCCAGGGTGTCTCCGATGGAACATTTTCTCAGCTGTCTTCTCAAACTAAACGCTTATTTATGTCGCCTTAATGGGAAACAAAACGTTCTCTAATGAGCTATTACATAGCGACAGAACTGTTCGCATAACACATTTTTCTGTGTGACAGAAACATAATTTGTAAGGGATAACGCATACTGTCTTTATTTATTTTGCTTTCTTGCAAACTGTATAACCTAGCTTCCATAATAGTATGACCTCTGCGTGATAAGCATATCATTTAACGAGATGTCTAATAAATTTACTTATTGTGTACACTATGGATTTTTTATTTTAACAGCCACAACAACAATAATGATAATAGTAATTGTAACCAATAAACATTATCGATGTATTTGTTATAATTTAAATTAGTAGGGCTATTAATATTATTAATACTAATTACTGTTAATAATACTAATAATAATACATGTTCATAATTAATATGGTTGTTTAACGGAATTGCTGTAACGCGCTCACAATAAAATTCAGATTTCGATGTAATCATAAATCTCTCCTTGATGCCAAACATCCTCAACGCCTCTTTTGGCAAAATGTTTCTCTATAGCGAGTAAAATTGCCATACCTTGATTGGGCTGTCCTGGCACCGAAGTTCCGGGGTACCAGCCCGGCCGGGTCCCCCACGTGCCGGTCTGACCGTTCAGCATCCTCAGCTTTTCATACATGCCATCTGCGCCCATCTGTTGCTTTTCGCTAGCCAGGTTGCGTAGTACTCTGTTTATCGATGACACCTGAAAGACGAACCCAAAGATGCGGCACATTAATTAAAGAGCGCATCCTCGATGTGGCATCTTGGCTTTCTGGAACGATTGGCCCAATTTCTGCCTGGGCCTACATGCCAGAGCATTACATTGCATTGTCCTTTTAGGTTTAGAGGAGATTACAGCTTGCCGGCGAAGACCGACTAGAAAATATAATGTCGTTCACGTTCAAGGTTATTAACGCATGCATTTAAATACATTAAATTAATTATGTTTTATCAACGACATAAATAAAAAATATCTTATTGCGTTAATGACAACTGTCAACAATAAACTTACACTGGGTATATTGTCGTTGGTGCAGACCCCCTCTGATAGCAGTCTGTCTCGGATTTCCCACGCGAAGATTGACGGACACTCCCTCTTGTAGTGGGCAATTTTGGTGACCACCTCCGGAGTCGCTACTCTTGGTTTACTTCCACCGATGGCTCTGGGTCTGATGGAGCCTGTTTCATAGTATCTACCCAAGATTTTACTCACACAGCCGTTGGACACCTAGACAGAAAACAAAAGAAACAATTCACATACATTATTTAAGACTAGTTTTATATTTTAAGTGTATGCTGCAAGCAATAATAAGCTTACGTTTTCATTGTCCAGCACTTGGACTTTTGCATCAGCATGGGTCTATAACACAAGAAATACCTTTAACACAAAAAGACGTCTTCAGTGGTACGAGAAAATATGCACTTTTTTTTAAATGCACTTAATCGTTTTTTGATTCCGATTAGTCTTTTTTTTGTGTATTTTGGTCGCCAATTTAAAAAAATGCCAATTGTAAAAGATGTGCCAAGTGCATTAGGAAGTTTATTATTAATCATCGAACCATTCCATAAGACCACTGTATATGCATTCCAAACTGAAATTTGAAATGAATCCCATTTGCTCTCTGGTATAAAAATTGCAATGGGTTTCTTAAAAATATATACAGCTGATAAAACAGGTGTTTCAAAACAATAGACACAAATGTGAAACAATGAAAATTTTCATTACTCTTGTTAAAGTAAAGTGTGCGCTTCAATTTAAAAAACATGCATTATTATCACCTGCAGAATCCGGGATATGTCGCACGGCCGCGCGCCGCTGTGAGCGAGTTCAACTATTTTCTGTCTCGTGGAGTCGGGCAGCGGTCTGCCGTTGACGAATACACCTCCAAGCTGGTTCACTCCACTGTGACCTAAACAAATAAAAAAGTAAGGTCTCGTTGTAAATAAGCCCAGCATTTAGCAAACCAGACTCAACAGATCACAGTTGTTTTGAATAGAAGTTTTCAGCTCGCAATTGTCTAAAAACGAGTCAAGCATTACAAGAGCATTGTCGACAAAAGTTAATATTCAGAAAGAATAAATCGCTTTAAAATCAGCAAAGCTCGTAATTATTACTGTTGTTCAGCTGTCATATGTTCGCGACTGTTCACCAGATGTGCTCATAAGATCATAATCTCCTAATATACAATTGTAATATAATTACATGCACAACATTGATTAAGCGTCAGCGCTCTGGAATGATCTGGAGCAAAACATCTCCAACCCACTGAGCCGAGATTTGCGCATCTTTGCAAAGCTTTAAACGGATCAGATGGTGTAATGCCATTTGTGGCATTACATTAAAACTTCTTAAACGTTGCCACGATTAAACCATAGCCTTAAACATTATCTAATATAACGACTTTTGCAAAATAAAAAAAACAAAGCACAGGATTTCCGATGTAACCAATTAGCTTATAATATTTTTTACAGCCCGTGTCAATAGAAAAGCCCACACAAAAAGCAGACCAAAGGCACCAAACCTGAAATCAAAACCGAAAAGCAGGCTTCCTTCCTGTCGTGGGTTTGCTTTACTTCTAAGCTCCCCTCCCTCTGAAGCCTCCAGTTAAATTGAGTCCAAGAGCACACGCTCCTTTGCAATAAATAAGCTCCAAATATAGAAGAGGGGGAAAATATGATGAGCCTGCCTGACATTTGTCTTTAAAATAAAGCTAGCTGCACGTCAAGTTTGAGCTTAATTTCTGGAAATAGGCGGAAGTCGCCCTGGATCATGCATGGAAGGCTAATTGAAAAGATCAGTCGGAGCACTTGTGGCAGGCATGTCACTTCATGACATCGCTCTGCTTTTAAAAATCGCATCGTCACGACAAATAGTAGCATGATAAAACGACCCTTTCTGTCTGCATTTGGATATCACTCAGACTAAATTGGACTCTACTCATTTCCCCTTTAAGGGAAGCTTAATTTTAAGGTAGCCAGGGGCTGTGCGCGTGTACGTTCACGGGGGCGAGCCTCGCCGTCAATATATTAAAAGTGACATTTCTTTTTTCCCAAGTGACAAACCTTCATTGCCTATATTTACGCACTGGGAGCAAGTCTGCAGGAAAGTGTTGTGCTCTGTAGGTTTATGCATAATAAATCTGCAGAGCGAAATATAAAATCAAAATGGTAATGGAGTGCATGTTTTATAATGCACAATGAAGATAACAACGTGCGTTTGCCGTGGAATAATTTATTTATTTTTACCTCAGACGTAATAAATTTATTATACTTTAGTTTCTAATTGTAAAACTGCTGCCAAATTGCAACATTTATAGTGAATGAATCAATTTCAAATAACAGAAAATTCCTGGGAAAATTTTGGTGAGAAATTTAATTAGAAATCCGCTGTCTTTTTCTGTCATTAAAAATAATTGAACATTTATTGGCTTTGAAATCACATGTCGAATGGCTGTAAAGTGCAGACATTTGATTTGTTCGCGCCAACACGCAAATTAGGATATAAAATCAAACTTTCGCTTGAAAGGTTAAGTCTTAATCGTTCTATAATTCCCCACGGTGAATGGTGTCGGTCTCGCCCAGTGGCAATCATTGCGCGCGTGGTACTCTGTTTCTAATCAATTAATAGGAAGACATATGGTGTCAATTTGGACGCTCCGCTCTATATACACCCAAGAGTTATTAGCACAAAGCTTGGATTGCCGCCTGTGACCTTTAAACAAACCAAAGGCCCGAATGATATCTCCTCAGTAATGCGCACAAGACATCACACGACAACACTGGGCGAACTCAGTGTCATCATCAAAAAGATATGGGAACGTCTGTACAATAACAATAACTATCGTTGTAAAAAACAAGCTCTATAGAAAAACGTCGCTCCATAGATGAACTTTTAGGAAAAAGAAATATGCGTGTGTTTATTCCACCGTTTATTTTAATGTTTTTAATTCAGTCAGTTTAATTTATTACTCAATTGTTTCATATACCCTACTTCAGCTGGCCTACATTATTTTTTCCCTTATGGACAAAATATTGACTAAAACATTATACCACATGACAGAGCAAAGAACTGGCACTTGCAACAAAATAAAATGAAATGACAAATGACATTCAACACACCTTCGTTACAGATGTCATACACCTCTTGTCCAGCATTAAAAGAGAAAATATATCTCATTTATTGTCATCAAAACTTACTTAGTATTTTCCACAAAGGAATTAAACAAATTACTGTGTATGATACGTTTTAGTTGGCCCTCACATCTCAAAGACCAAGACAATATTACAACCAGCAAATGCAATTTATTCATGCTCTACAACACTCAGTGTTGCATCAAAGCTTGGTCTATTATTTCACTCTTGCTGTGTTTTCATAAACATGATAGACGTTAGAATCATGCAATGTCGATTTCTTCTCTGCTAATGGACTAGGTGGATTGGCCGCCAATGCTAACATTAATTCAGCAATTATTTAAAAGCAAGTCAAGCAGAAACTCCCCTCTCTCTCTAACATCCCCTAACACTGACAGACACATACACACACAATTATGCAAAGAGCATATGCGTTAGAAACGGTAACTTGTGTATGTGTTGAGTCGTAAATGTGACTTTTGTAAATGAGAGAATTTCTTACTGCGACTGTAATTTAAATAATGGCACATAATCCTGTCTGTCAAAAAGTTAACATCAAGCTAAGCAATGAGTTTGCTTACTATGCAGTACTTAGCTATTATGGGGGAGCAGTATGAACATCAGGCAAACATTTTTGCAGCATGCCCTTTACTAGCTAATATACCAAAACAAATGCTATAGGCCTCTTACGTTTTATTTCCCCATCTTCACTTACAACATTTGTTAAAACTCATAGGAAAAAATCCACTTACTGTTTTGCATCATGGACGCTACTCCAGACTCCCACGTGGCCCGGTTATAGTATTCTATTAGTCACAAAGAAAGAAACAATGATAAGTTTTCACTTTTTCGGTCAAGTGTATTGCAGTTCATTGTTTAAGTTTGCTGTCTTGTGTGCAAGAAAGTTACAGACAATATTGTGGCTGAAGCTTCAGCATTCGCCAATTTTGCATTCATGCAAAAGTGAAAACAGTACTGTCTCCACAAATACACTTATGTCCAGGGTTTAAACTTGCCTGGAAACAGAGTTGACTGTCCGCTTAAAACAATTTATAGACTCTCATCTGCTTCACTCTATTAAAATATCCCTAGGACAAAGCAAAACAATTTATTAGTACACCCTTTCTATTTGTAGTTATTTCTTACGTTTAAATCTACTTTGTTTTTACCTACGATTTTATTATTTTCGGTTTTATAAATGTAATTAGTTTAATGTGAACGTAACGAAAATTAATTTTCTGCATGCGTACTCTCAATTATTCTTATTAATATTGGGCAACTTTTCGTTCAGCTAATGGGTCATGATTTTAAATAATAATAATTATAATTATAATTAGGATCCACGTAATATCTTTTGTCTACTTTGTACGTTCATCTGCTCTCCCTAACCTTCATGATTGGAAAACTTCAAATGTTGTGGGCAAGGCCTACTTTTTTCTTCTCTTTAGATACTCTCTTCTGGTGACACACGCTGTCTACCTCGCCTGGCTGCGCAGGAAAAGTAAAGCCAGGAGGGGGTGAGGGGTCCCCGACAAAGCCCCGCTGAATTTTAACAATAGCTTTCTTTCTCCCGCTACACCAAAACCCAGAGAGTAAAACCCGGGTTCCCTAACTAGCTACACCGCTTCCAACTAAACGTACCAACAACTCTCAGAAAACACAAAAGAGCTGAAGGGAACGAGCCCCCCCCCTCCTTATGCACCCGGTTCAGCACACCCCCTCACCCGCAACAGCCAGTGCAGCTCACTATGACCCGGTGCCCGTTACCTCAATGCCTTTTTGTTTGTCTCGGTGCGCGAAATAGAAAAGTAATTTCTTGTTATAAGTATCTGGAGGTAATTGTGTTACTGGTATGTGTCGTTAAGGGTTGTAAAAAATGTACAACAGCGCAGTGGGGAGCTCAATTGGGAAAAGACAATTGCAATAAAGAACCCATTCAATACATGTACCGAAAAGGAGGCCACTGAAGAAATACTCCCTGCTTTGATTTTTTCTTTTTAAGTAGATGGATTGTGTGCGCGGTTTACAGTGCGCAGCAACAAATAAATATATAGGCAACCCCAATCGCCTGGCAGCGTGGAGGTGCACGTGTTTCACAAAATAAAGACGAATGTATTTGTCAATGTAATGTTCAAACACGAAAACATTTTTTAAAAGATGTTGTTATTGTGTTGCTTTACTATTAGCCTATTTTAATTTTCACATTATATTTAGTATTAGGTTATAAATATTTTCACACATCTTCCAGAATATTTTTTTATTTAGTAAATGATCTTTACATTCTTAAAATATTTTTAAAATATAGTTTCAATGTTACAGTTTTTGCAGTCAATTAGTGTTTAGCGTAACACTTTTGTCTGAGCTCATCTTTTTATGATCTATTTTAATGTGATGTCTGAAATTGACAGAGCCTAATCTGTATTTTGTTCGTTTTAATATGCATGGATTAATTAAGTGTAGGCTACTTAATTAAGTACACTTGCTTAAACCTTTAAAATTCAAAATCATGAAAATTTGTAATCTAAGTTCCGTGGTTAAAAGTTTAAAAACTTTATACTACGGTTTTGTAATGCTATGTAGAGATAATATAGCATCAAAATAACGCCACCGTTTAAAATATATTAAAAACAGTGTCATATTAAAAACAGTGTCAGGTGCACTTTAATTTTCATTATATGCGTGTCTAATCGCATCTTTCTTTATAAAACATCCAATACAATACTGCTACCGATATTGCTTTTTTCATTGTTTTTTGCTTTATAAACAAACTATAACATAAATACGTTAAATAAGTTTAACGTTTTACACTTTAATTATTACTTTTTAGTGGTCCGTCTGGGATAAAGACAACATAGTTTCCTTGACTAAAAGCAAGACACCAAGTTCACGGTGCGATTTGGTGGTCGCGCCCGGCTGAATGTGACTGTGTGATTCAACCTGACACTCCACCTCATCGGGTCATTGCGTTCCCATTTTCAAGACTGATCGCGGTCTTGGCCTACTGTGACTTTCTGGTTTCTTCTGTCATAAATAAAAACTTTGCTTGGCACAGAACTCCACATAGCTTTAGTATAAATAGGGAAATACCATAAATGAAAATCCACGGTGTAGGATGCACCGTACGAGGATGCAGTTGTCACCGTTTTTAGGAGCATTAAAAGTTTTATTTCAAATAACATATATTGCGTTTATGTATCTTGATAATAATAAAACATGTACGTATTAAATATTTATTATGACAAATCACTAGCTTTTATTTTTAACGCTGTCGCATAGGCTACAGGAAAGTCTGTTTTTCTTACACAGCCAACGCTTTTTACATGCTTGTAAGTTGGTCAAAGGAGAAACGTGTCTTCACTTACCTTTTTGAGGCATAGTTCCTATACAGCTCTCGAATCCTCGTTGCTGTACTTCTTTATCAATAAAGAGAAGATGAAGTTCTAGAAATCGTCCTCAAATAGTTTGTCTTTTATAGTTTCCAACTGGTCTCGGGTGGAAATGTTTAAATTCCCTGCGAAGGAAACAGAGATTGACAATAAAATCGGATGTCAAGACTGCGCGAGACTGAAAAATGTGCGCCAGTGGGAGTGAGTAAGAGAGAGAGCGCGCAAGTGAGAGGGCGCGCACCTATGCTGATTGGTGATAGCGCTCGTGTATTAATGTATGTGTTCCTGGTTTGTGCCTCGCCTCCTCTTCTCTTCAGTGGCCCATTAGCTGAGCCTGACCTCTGTCATCATCTCCTAGCAAAACACTTCCTCCTGCCCTAGTGACAGAGCGCGAAACGGGGCCGAGTAAAAGCTAGTTTTTCCAGCCCTACTTAAACACTACTCATAAGCATGCTTCTATCCCATGCCACGCTTTTATATTGAAATGTTTTTAGGGGGTTTGCAGTGGGAACGTGGAAACGCTTTAACCAAAGTATCCTGCAGCTGCAAGGACTAGGTGCAAGCAAATATCAAACATAGGCTGAGAATCCTTATCCAGCGATTTTATTAAATGTGCACGGATTTTTTTTTCTTTAGAATAATTTAAAGCACGTAATAAAATCTATAAGATATGCTTTTGTAATACACAATTTCGGTTAAAAAGACACTGAAATCATATCAGTGAAATGTAACATTTAAAAACAATGAAAGCACCTGATCTAATCTATAAAATTTGCTTTGTTCGCGTAACATAATGCATTCAGGGCAGTGATTAAAATATTTTGACTTAAAAATAGTTGTATAATTGTTCATTTATTTTTCAGTGCAAGTAACAAAATCAGGATTCATTGTATCTCTATTGTCAACATTTACATTAACTACGTTAATATTGTGTCCACTCCTAGTTCTTCAAACTCTTTAGGTCTATTGAAACGAGCGCAAACATTCTCCACGTGTCATTGTTGATTTTTAGAACGTCATCTGCGTTAACCGCGCGCGCTCGACGATCAGTCGAGACCCCATACCATTTACATTAACAGCGTGATTTGTTTTCGTTTTCAGTGGGAGAAAAAGAAACTTCGTGTAGTGGGTTGCCAAGGGGGAAATGAAAATATCATTACGTCCATGGCCGGACACTTAAACTACATTTGTTGATTGCTTGGACATTAGCACACACCTCGGTACACTCCAAAGCAACCCCTCCGCGCCTGTGTTCGAGGTTACATGCACTGCACTCTCAACTCGCCACTCTCAGCTTGGGGTGTCCCACCCGTTCACTGGAGTGGAATAGATTCCGGGTTGGGATGGAAGAAATAGAGAGGGGAGGGTGATCGTAAGGCATGGTGGGACAGCTTTAAAGAGAGACAAAATGGTTTGGGACGCAGGGAGCATAAAATTAAGCTGTGGTTGCATACACTTGACTTCGTTTTGACATGTGAAAAGTGCTAAAAGTCGGAGCTCATCAATAAACTATCCCGAAACTGAATGCGGGCGCTGACAACCATTGCATTCCCCACTATAGCACAATGAGGAAACAAACGACACTGCCAAAGAGTCTGCATCGCAATGAAAGGCAGGTTGAATGGGAGTCGGATAATGAGCTGGCGCGACCGTCATGCACTGTCATCTCGGGTCCTGCGGTGCGACCCCGCCACGCCGTTTGATATTTGCGAATCATTTCTCGATGGCAAAGTCCTACGGCTTGTAGTGCAACACGTTGTGCAGCTGCACAGACATCGAGTGTTGCGGTTACACGAGAGAGAGAGGTTTTAAATCGTAAATATTATTTTGTTTCAGCAAAATCTGCGCTGTTTTCCACGCCCTTAATTTGAGAGCTATTAAAAAGTTTTGTTTATGAAGACAAGATATCTGTGTCTGCGTGTTTTTAATCCTTGTTTAACGTACTCAGTCTTGAAATTTCAAAAGACTGGTCATCAAACATCAAATATTTGTCTAGTTTGAGATTTTTCACACAGATGGATTCTTGCAGTCCTCCCATCAATTAGCACAGTTCGGATTAGCAGTCAGTGGTGTTTGGTCATGAAAAAGACCCTAATCTTGTCGTTATTTCCCTCAGGCAAAATAGACTCATGGTGCCTCGCCTCAGCCTCTCTCCAAAAAGTTTTCAACTGGGAGAAAAACTAATAATAAGGGGAGGGGACAGTGCTGAATACATCTGACGTCAGAGGGAGTGTGAGAGACGTGGTGAGAGAAAACTGGAGATAGACTGCCTGTTATTATGGCAATGTGGCTCGGTGCAAGGCCAACATGACCATGTTCTGGGGGAGGGGGTTTACCAAAGTTTTTTTTAGGGTGGTTGCCCACGGCGACATAGACCCGAGGGTCCTTGCATGTATCTATAGATGCCATGATCCAAAAGAAGCAAGTTGCACATTATTCCATTTCATTAGGCCATAATAGACAGAAGGTGTCATGGGCTGATAATTTTAATAGTTATTTCCTTTCTTTGTTTTGCGGGAATTTGGCTAGAGAGAACTGGAGAATTTTTAGCTGCCTTAATCTTTTTTTATTTGAAAAATTACTGTGTTTTTCTGTTATGCTGTTTAAAGTGTAAGGTTTAAATGATTCCGATAACCTGACTTGTTTCTGTTGTGACAGACTTCATGGACCGTCTAATCTGCATTCAGGGCAAATTTGATCTATTGCAGGTCAAATATGAACCTCAATCTTAAAATGTATTTATGATGACTATTGTTTATATCAATAGGCTACTGTTTATATTATTATTTCACACAAATGACATTTTAAAATAGGCCTACTACATCACCTACACTTTTTTTTTAGAAATTATTCAGATTTACATAAGAAATCATAAAATTGCTGCTTGTAGTTCTATTTATTAATTTTTATAAATTATTTTCCAATGTGTTGGTGAATTATAAGGTAACTGTGGAGTTTGGCTCAAATACATTTTCTGTTCTTTGCTTATTTTGTAATATAAACGCCCCAAATTTGCTCTTTCGGATTTTTGAATTAATAAACACGAGTTTAATTGACTCGCCAAAGTAGTAGTAATTAAGCTTTTACTTACTAATCGAAAATGATTAAATTGTGTTTACTTTTATTTGACATGTAACATATTTCTCATAATCACTCGTTATGAGGGGCATTTAGAAATGTCAATTCAGTTAAGTGTCGGCGCAACACTATGAGATAAAAAAAAACATGATTTACTGACAAGCCTTTAAAACTAGTTTTGTGCTGGTTTAAGTAGCCTAGTTTAAAAAACGAATTCATGTCTAATTACATCCCCTATAGATTTACTCAGTCCGTTTGTCAAAATGATGCTCAACATGCTGTTAAATTTGTCAATCCACGTTATAGCAAACTAACTTACCTCAAGATTCGCTATTGCCAGTTCCGATAGCGGACCATATGCGCGTGATTCGTTTTGAGAGGCACGTTTCCAAATGATTTTGGAGACAAGAGTAATGGGTGTCTAGAGAGAACCCCTCCGGTTCCGTGTAACAAAACTAGTCCCAAAGTAAATACCATCCAGTCCAACAAGCCAAAAAGCGACCCGCAGGAAAAGTTGAGAGATTGTAAATCTCTCTTCGTGGTGTTGATGAAATAGGCTATCAGATGAAAGCTGCTCCAACGTTCTTCGTTTTTCGTATGATAAACTCAAACGTCGCACGTCAAGTGTTGGGTACAAAATACCTCTTTAAATGTGGATGGGAATAAAAAAGACGTCCCCTTCTCACCATCAACTTTCTCTTAATATTAACCTCAACTTGGCAGTGATTGGCTAGAGTGACGGCCGCGTCACAGCTGACGCCATTTATCATTTCCCAAACCGGGAAGTCAAAGGAACACTTGTCTACTGTGTGCAGATAAACCACATGAGCTATAAATTTATCGCTTTTAGTTAGCAATTAGTAAAGTGTAATATTTTAGAAAACTTTTTAAATGCTTTTGAGATTAGGCTGTTAGCATTATAAATATAGCTTTAGAAAGTGAGCCGAAGAGGCTCAACAAGTTTAAAGCTCGTTGGCAAGAGGAATACTTCATTTTGGCGTGTGAATTTGTGTAGAGTGTTATTGTGTAAACATACCATAATCGTTAATGATTCATGTCACTTTACGCAAGAGAAAACTCCTCTCAAAGAACAAATAAATGCTCATCTTTAAGAGACGGGGTAGTGTTGCTTTGTGTGTTGAGCGCTCGGTCAAGTCAACCCGTGCAACCCAGCAGAGTTCTTGAGATCTCTACTGGAAACCGTGCGGCCTGGGTCCGCTTATCAGGCTTTCGATAAAGCGAGATGGGGTTGCTAAAGCCGGGCCAGGTGCTGTCTCCTTTTCTCCGCTGGTCTGCACTCCAGAGCGCGATCAGGCGTGAACCTAAATCTGTCCAGCCAGCTTTCCCTTACGCCGACCCTCTGCTACCAAGCATGTGTGAGTTTAGAAGAGAGAGACAGACTGAGAAAGAGAAAGGAGAGCCCCCGCCACATTTCATCTTAAAATATTCACCGGCTTTATATGGTCAAAAGCAAATGAAAAAAATCCAGTTACTAATACAAACCCTTATAATATGTTTTTTGTTGTTGTTATTTTATAATTATCGGCATCAATGATTGTTTTGGTATTGTTGTAGTTGGGTAGATACAGGAGGTGTTTGCGCCCAGTAGTGCTTTTCATTGAGCAACCATTGAAACCAAAATATTTAGCATTCCCGATCATGGTCCATAAGGAGACGCCTCCACCCGAGGTGTGAGTTTTACGTTTTGATTAAGCGACAACATCTCTATAACGTACAAATATTATCTTTGGAAAGTTTGCCCATGCTGAATGCCTAAATATAACTTTTTTATTTTTTAAATATTAATGATCATTTAAATAATCGACTTATTTTCTGCTTTTAAGTATCATAGTCGTTGTGTTGCTGCTGTATGCTTGTTGTGTGTCTAGTAAACAGCTCCATTTAGCAAAAATTGTGGCGGTGGTAAATATATCATGAGCACGGAATCATTCGTCTGGATATTGTACGTCTATCGCAAAAGCAAGACCTCTCTTAACTTGTGAAAACACCTGGCAACATATTTATTACACTGATAGTGACGGTGGAATTTGGGTGATTATAAAACTTTTTTCATGATCTTCACTGTGCGTTTGTTCAGGGATTGAGACATGTTCAATTGTTCAATTCCCTCAGGGTGATCAGATGCAGTTTGCACAAAGTCGACAGCACGTCCTGTACGTTAGAAATTCACTTTTGCTCAACACGACAAGGTTGATTTAAAAATTCAGTGTATTTAAATGAACATCAGGAGGTAAACGTTTTGTTTTTCATTATTTACCTCGAATTCCCGAGTTTGCGTGTTAAACCTATAGCCTACGTTTACCGCAACATTAGAGGCACTAAATATGTTATTGCATCCGTGTTTGGACTAGATCAAGAGCTGGAGCTTAGCCACAAAAAGAGACCTTTACTTTTATTTTTTGACCCTTGATAAGATTAGATATAGACCGAACCAGTGGCAAAAGCAAAGACTGACACCTGTCAACCAGTCGATGCATCGTTTATGTAAAAAATCATGCAAAATGGTGTGGAAAATTCTGCACGTTTATTTTCTTGTCATGAGAAACAGAAGGACAGGGGACAAAAATGTTTTATTGAACGTTGTTATTAAATACTGACATTAATAGCTGTGTTGAATAGATGATTTTGTTTCTTAGACAACAATTAGGCCTATAGAAAAGTGTTGTAAGATGCTTTTTGACTGATGGGACCAATCATGCATTCCCTCAGACTGATCACTTGCAGTACATATCAGAGCAGAGTGCATGATGCTGACAGATTAATGCACGCAAAAGAGTTAAGTAAGATACAAAATAACCAAAGGACTCTGAGGTTCAACAAATATTTATAAATCTATTTTGCTTTACGTACACAGTGAGAATATCATATTCTGTGAATATCACAAAAGTTGTCATCTGCTGTGCTTTGTAACATTCAGTGTGTGCTCTTGTTTTTTTTCCCACTTTATTGCATCAGATACTTTGTTCTGAATAAATTGACCCAAAAGTCATGTTCATGTCGGAGGTATGCAATTACATACATGTGACTTGGAGACGAACATTCTACCCCTGCCAGGTAAAACATTACAAAGTCTTGACAAATGACTAAAATATGATAGAAAACTATTCAGTCCGAAATTCCACTCCATATATGGACATATCCAATGTTCTGTGATCAGATATATGCCACATGCCTCTGGAAAACTGATTTTTTTTCTTCATCATTAGGAGAACTGCCATAACCATTAATGGTCCTGTTGATTTTAAACTCAATAATGTGCATATTTTGTAGCATTTTGCACATATTACTGTTTTTACTGATTGAATTAATTTTATTTTGAGTGTTTAATTTTCTCTTTGCTAACACTTGTGCAATGTGGCCACAGCAACAGACAAATTACTAAACATGGGGGAAATGAGCAAACAGATCAATTTGTCGTGGAAAAGGGGGACTGCTGGTGGGTTTGAACTGAATGTAGAGGATATTTGTCTTGAAACAAAGTAAATGTTTCTTATATCACCATGTCACTCCTTAATCTTATTCATTTGAATTAACATTGATGGGCAATTTTGCAGTGTATCTACTTAAGAGTTACAAAGATGGTCTGACTTTGAGACATTACAGACAAAGTGAGCATAGTAAAAGCACAGTTAAGGACTCTTGGAAGCCACCCGAGTTTCCCAGCCGTTGAATGTGAAGAAGAAATATGCCGTGTTATATATTTTTATCCTAATCTCATATATAATTGCAAGGACATTTATGTTCTGCATATGATTTTTTTTCATGGTTGTGTAAAGGCTGAAACTTTAATTTATACAGAGACAAAATATGACACACTTTTTTGCTTCAGCACTGCACTGTGGCTTTTAGATTTGATTAGTTTTGAAAGCTATAGTTTAACCAAGTACATACTGTACTTTACTCTATATAGTCCTATGCTGATTTATTATTTAATTTTAATTTTTGAAGTCTATCTCCACTGTCCTTCTGAAGTATATCAAGCAAGCCTTTATGCTGACCTTTTCTGCTACCATTCAGAACCCTGGCTGCAACCGTAAAATACAAACCCATTCCCCTAAATTAAACCCATGCAGAGGCAGAGTGCCCAACCTAAAGCAAGACATCAAGCGGTGAATTAGGTTTCCCTTTTCTTTCTCTCCCTGTTGACTTCGTCCATTTACATTATAATTTCAAATGCCTCATCACTGGGTGCTTTACCATTGTCGGGGCGTTCGCATGTTCCGGGTCCACCGAGATCAGGACCCTTGGCAATTTATTAGCGACCCCCGTCTTCCCAATATTTCCATTTATTCCAAATCTTAGTCCATGCTAATTTGGCTGTGCAACTCCAGGTGCTCTCTCCCAACACATGCATTGGAATAAAACCGCATGCTGGTCCTCCAGGAGTAGTTTTAAAACCACTATGAAATGAAATTTTACCCATGTTCCATTGTTGAGACATTGAGGTTTTACCACAGTGCTCATTAAACAAAGCCCATCAGAATTTAAAATGCATAGGTTTTGTTCTCTCCATCTCCCTGACTTTCCAGCAACTTTCCAGCAGCCTGCAATTCTGCAAGCTAATCCTACCAGAAGACAAAAAGTATAAAGAAAGCAAAGAAAGGTGAAGGCAATGAACGGATATGAATCTGTGATTAATAATGACAGTCATGTTGAAGAAGGAATTCTGACTGTCAAAACCATTAATGCATGTTGAGTGTCGTTTGAGGATTTAAGCATGTTATTATCTCAGTTGAATGTAGCCTATACATTTTTCTTGTTTACATGCTGTGCGCGTGTTTGTACAGTTAACCTCCACGTTGTCCTAATATGAGGGAACAAAGGAGAATTCAAAACATATTTACACGAACATCCATTTAGCATATTGTCTGTCTGAAATCTCGTTAAACGTGCGCAGATGAAGAAAAATCGAAACGTTATGCTTTATGAAATCGCAGAGCAATTTTGTCCAGGGACCTGCATAACAGGAGGGAGGAGATTATGAATAAAACTAAGGTCATTAAATCGGGCTGCACGGCTTCCAGCGAAGCGAAGACGAAATGTAAAACACCTAAAGTGACAAACTCAACACAAATCTGAATGATACATTTAAATAGATGCGGTAGCATCTGAATAACAGGGATACTAACACTGTATCAGGCAACGATAAACGAGCTGGAAAAAAGATTCACGGCGTAATGAGATTTTTCAGTTTTATCTAGCTGACAAATTTTGTCATATAAGTAAATATTTTGAAGATAATTGAACTGATTGCTGCTCGCTCGCCTCTCTGAATTGTTGAATACGAAAAACGGCGTTGTAAAACAAGACGTTTTCTAAAATTCACTATTTAAATCGTGATTCATTTACGTTAGAATTGCGTTATGTTGTGAGTTATGTCAATGGCTATTAAAGTAAATTCGTAGCGAGTTTAAATTCATTTATTTTATTTACAAAACTAATCACTAATTCTCAATATTAACAACAATGCAACTTTATTTTTATTATTAACCCTATCCAATGTAGGCGAAATAAGGTCAGAAATATGAATAATAGGCGACTACCATGAAAGAATTTTAAATATAACACCTTTTTTACAGGGATGACATTGTTTCTCGTTGTAAATAAAGTAAAATACAACGTAGTAACGGAACGGTGCGTTTCTGCGATTATGTCGATAATGATCATCATCTATCGAATGAATTCAAAGCTCATACCGTTGAGAGAAAACCATCTGTTTACGTTGCTGCATCTGACAGAACCTTAAATATGCTTTTAATTAAAGACGGGTTAAAGCTGTAGACCTCATGATGGGCAATAATTACAAATTACACTACAGATCCGACAGATGTGACAAGGGGCCTTCGTCTGCAGGGAGAAAATAAAAGACAACGAGTAATTTGACAGAACTTGAGCAGAGTGTCTTGAGGAACCAGGGCCACCGTCTTTGATTATATAGACATGATTTTTTTCTCCTTCGTGATTGTTGTCGTATTTCTTTGACATCCATTGATTTGGAGGCAGCTGTAAGACTTTGTCACAAGAGAGAGGACCAGTCACAACGCATTAGTTTGATGGCATAACTCGAACGTTGGGGGCCCTATAGAGCGCATGTTGAGGGACCATGTGATGGCTTGTCTCGGCTCTTACCTAAACGGATAAAAGGTCTAATTAGTTCATTTCTGGTCAGTTTCAGGACTTACCACCGGATATTGCAATATTTAAATATAGATAGGTACATTATCATCACTCATTACTGCGTGAAAATATGAGGTGGGTGATATCCCTAAAGAGACAGGTGCGATCCACTTTAGTCTTTCTTTAGTATACAGGCAGTTTTCAAGTGACTGTATTAAATTTGACTTTCTGAAAGTAAAACGCAGTAATATTGAATCGATTGTTTGTGGGAAAAGTATACAGGCGTGTGTTTTGAAGTTATTGAGCTGAAGTGAAATGCACCTCCACTCTTTTATCAATAATGTAAGGTGGGGGTCTCGCTTTAAAGCATGTTTTGTGGACGATTAATGAATATCATTTTGTTATCATAATTTCACCTGATGAATAACGAAAAAATAAATATACTGCCTTTACAGCATGGACATTTAAAAAAAATGTTAAAAAGGTAGGCTATGCCAGGCCTATTAGCTGAAGCGTTTTTAAATCTACAAACAATAGGCTATTTGCTTCAGTGCTATATACAGTTTTAAACTAACAATCAATCCTTTCTCTTTTCTACATGCATACTAATTTACCGTCGTTTATAGACGTTAAAAGTAACAATATCTTTATGTCGGCTAGAGTAGGCTATTTTGTTAAATTGGATATTCCACTTCCGCAATCACGTTATTGCATTGTTTATTGTTTTATTTGACATTAAATATTAAGTTAAAGAATATTCATACCGCTTCACTCCAAGTAGCCTACATGTCCTCTCCTGTGTGAGTTCATGTCTCATGCAGACGTTACAGCTGCACTGTATTTTATTGTCTTCAACAATGCTCGATCGCCCTCTAGCGGCTAATCTACAACAGAGACGAAAAGAGAAACCACAGATCCTATGAAATGATTTCTTAATTCATGTAAAAGACATACAAGCACACACCATATAACATGTAAGAAATAATCACGAGTTACATAAACACAGCAGTGAATGCATGTCCTTATTGCGTGTTCTGCAAGGATGAAATTAATATGCAATTGTTTAAAGGTGGCTTTCAAAGGTGTTTTTATATGAAATATGGTATTTCAAAATCCAAAGCTTAATTTGTTTCTCATGCCAATACTAAGTAAAAATAGATCGCAATAAAATAACGGTCCAGCTGGCTTTACTGGTGTCTCTTGACTTCTGTTGTGGTTGAGGCGCTCGTGGTGCTGAAAGGACAGCGCCAAAGTAGTAACGCAATGGAAACTGCCACAGTTCAAAAGCTCCCAAACTCCAAACTTGCTTTCCGGTGTTCAGTGCAATTGTCGGCAACTTTATTCTAGAACTGGACAAGTTTTGGACTGGAGTTGCAACTGACTGGTTTAAAATATATATTTAAACCGCGTAACACGCGCTCTACAAGGAGACCGTAAATCTGTTTACTTTCATTTTCAATCTGTTATGCTGGAGTTTCTCAAATAATTCACTAAGTTTATAGGCTTCTTTTTAAACGCGCCCACGGTAAACATTGTGGGCTTCGGGACCTTTAAGATGGTAATGCCCATTCAATTACATTTCCTTCGAGATCATTAAACACAAATCTGCCTTGTCTTTTAACAAGGCGGTCCCGTGTGTTAATGAGGGCCAGCGGAGGTTAGAGTTGCAATTAATGGACGCGCTTTTTCTTTGCAGCATTACTGGGTCTGCGTATGTTATAACTCATGCCTAAACTTTGAATCCCCTTGTGTAAAGTTTTGTAAATTTGTTAATGGAGACAAATGAAGTATCTACAATTCTGCATGTAAATTGTGCGTGATGACATATTCTTCACACAATAAATTGAACGTTTTTTTTTTTACCTATTTTGGTTAAACCCGAGGTGCACCGTTGGTTATACAACTGGAATGTCTTCGACATGAAAACGTGCACTGGTCCAAGCAAAAGAATGACAATGTCTAAGTCATGTTTCAGTGTTCAAATCCCGGTAAATTACAGAGAGAAGAGCAAATGATTTCTGGATTCGTTTCATGATTCATTGCGTTGCATTCATTGCGTAGGACGACATGCATGAATGCGTTGTTGTCTCAACGTTGAGGAACAGAGCTCAAAATGATACAGGGCTGACGGCTTTAAGAGATACTTAGGTGTTTTATTGAATTTATTCTGTGGGATTACATTGAGATTGTTATGTTGTAGATTACAGACTTTCTGTGCTGATTTAAAAAAACTTAGATGGTGTGTCAAGATGGCATAAGTCAGAGATCTCCTCTACTAAATGAGGTGCGTCACGCTTGGCTAATGATGCTTAATGAAGTATTGCGAAAAGCTAAATTATCATTCAGAAACGTGGCAGCAAGAGGCAAACAATTTGAAGGGTTGTAACACTCAAGCACTCAACAGTCCAAAGAACAAAAGTATCATGCTGAAAATTAAACTAATGATGAAAAAATGTGCATTAATTTTGCATTTGAGAGGACATGGAAAATGTCAGACGTATTTAAAAGGTTAATCTTTAATTCAACCACTAATAAACACAGCGGGGAAGAGAAAGAGAAATTAATCAAGTGTTCTTTCAGCTGGACATATTAAATAGTCTTATAAATTAATAACTGTCCGTCCTGCAGTGTTATTTTTCTCGGAATTAAGGAATATTATTCATGTCAGTGGAGCAGGACAGAGTTGCGGACAGTATAGAGAAAGGGTCCAAAGAGCAAATGCAAAATAACAAATTTTAGCTAAAGAATTAACTAAAAATATATCATGGACCCTCATTTTAACTTTTTTTTTCATTTAACATTGAAGCTCATGTTTGAAATCTACAGCATAGCTTGAGGTTAAGTGCTGGGTCAGTGTGGTCAGGATGCTCGGACAACGAAAGCATTGATTTATAAATAAATTATTTAAAGTCGTATCTGAATATTAAGTTAAGGTCTTATTGTGTATTGTATTGCATGTAAAACCATAAATTTCCCCCTTAAGAATATTATCCTCTGTCTTGACTCTTGGTGCTTTGTAGGTTTACACTCGGGCTGCTTTTCTTCTGATGTATGAGTAGGGAAAGTTTGCTCTAGGTTATGAGCTAAGGTCATGCTTATGTTATTGAACTCAGTGCCAGGCACGTATGCAGGGAGCGAGAGACGGATTTGGAACAAAAGTGGATTCACCTGCTAGGCAGCATATGCCTCCTCACTGCCATTCCCTACAGGCCTAAAGCACACATCCAGTCTGATCTGATGCTATTTACCCAAGAAATATCTCTGAGCTCTTTTTACCACATACAGCAGACCTCTCGGTATACATTAGGCATAATGCGGAATACAGAAGAAGAAATTATTGGTAGTTTGCCTGCTGGTACTACTGGTATGAGGTTTTGGGTTTAAGGTGAGATAAGCATACACGATTATGGGAATGTTCAAAGATTGTTTTATGGGGAATGCAGGCAAACTGTAAATTGTATACTGTATGTAAAAATGTTTTTTCTGTATTGTTGTGTCACAGACGGGCAGATGCAGGTTGGCACATGCACGGTTTTGGCACCTTGATATCACATTGAGATGCTTTTTAAACAGTAATATGAGTTCCTATCTATTCTGGGCTCTTATTTGGGTGCTTTTGTTCTTTATTATTTAGTCTTGTAAGTAATGCATTGTTTAAATAAACCTTTGGTTTTCTAACCCCTCAGATGAGAAGATTTTTGAAACATTTCAGTCACATTTCCGTTGAACAGTAGCATACTTTCTCCATTATCTTTTTTATGCACTGTCTACAACTGGTTGATTATAAGGTCATTTTTTACAGTAACATACTGAGAGTTTCGATGAAAGATATTCTGTCCATTGATCTCTGAGGTGTGACCTTATGCACGACGGGGCCCCCGTGCCGTCCCGGGACCTATTAATAACACTGCAGTGTGATTATTCAGTGTAGCTGTGTAATCGCTGAAGTATTGTATTCAGTATGATGAAGATATCCGTCAGATGGAATAGCCCTCATCTGAACTGATTTGTTTTGGAGAGTCATGACCTGTTTGCTTCAGCTGATCATTCACCGGATGTTTTTTGCTTTTGTATTAAATACATCATTTTCACATGCAAATTGTATGTGTGCATAGCAGACACTTCCTGTTTGTACATTTGAGTGATTCATGCGTCTACTGGGATCAAACACGTGACCTTGGTGTTGCTAGCACCTTGCTCTACCAGTTGAGCTACAGAAACAATTTTTTTATTTATGTAGTGAAAGAAATACATTGGGATTGTAGTAAGGTCGGTGAAATGTCACAGTGCATGTTTTTCAAACTGACCCTTCACTGGGTGTAAAAGTGTACTTTGTTTGGAGGTGTGTACATCCAAAGTGTACTTATGGTCTGTAGAAGGCCTTCTGGTCGGAGCATTATCAACATATGGGTTTTCTGATCCTATCACTCACATTTACCTCCAACACCAACTGTGCATCTGTTCCCGCCATGCTGCATATCCAGCACGCTGCTCAGCCCTGCAAAGCCAGATGTGCCGGGGCTTAGCTGCTCACGCATTTTACGGTGAGAGGAGAGATCATGCACGGTGCTTTGTGTAGGGAGTGGTCAGATAAACCAAAAATGTCCATGAGAACTTTTTCTTAATTGACCGAAGTGGCAGTTGGTTTATTTGTCAGACAATTATAGCATCTTACATATTTTATTATTTAAAATGTTTAATACTTTTGGAAAACTTGTTTAAGTGTTCTGTAATGGTTTGAGAGGAGCTCCCCAGTTGTATAAGTAGGCTAATAAAAGTTGTTTTATTTGGATGCTGAGGTTTGAAGGAATAGTTCACGGAATGGCTCCCATTTATTTGTGTGTGACTTCCCATTCACATCCATTATAACATACACACATGCGCTTGTGTTCTTAACACAGTAATGCTTCATTGATCAGTGATCATGGGAGCCGAGCAGCTGAGCGAGGACATGATGGTTTTGGGATGGCGCATATGTTGCCCACACCCTGTCTGCCAGCTGCAGCCCTTTGTCTCACTGCAAGCCCGACAACTCTTTACAGGTTCCTCTGTCAGGTAATAACCGCCAGCCTCTGACTCTACCTACAACCGGCTGTGCAGCAAGATGGATTACCCTTTGATTTCCGCAACGACGAGATTATTTCATCCATTGATCCCGTTGCTTTTAAGCACGTTAAGTCTAATGATTTCTCTATTTCAAAGGAACCCGTGAGATTTGTTTTTGATGGTCTTTATTGCAGAGCCAAATTCATTATGGCTGGTAAAGAGACTGGAATACGTGCACACACACACACACACACACACATGCAGGCTCGTGTCTGCAGAAGATTTTGTCGAGCGTATTGTCAGCCTTTTGTATTTTGGAAGCAGGTGTTCAAGGATGCAGGTCTTCAAACGTAGCTGTACTTTCACGTTCTGTTGTCAGAATTAATCATTCAGTTTGTATGTTCTACTTGTTTTCTTTGCATAAATAATTGTCACCTCATATTTGCAACAAATTATGGGTTAGGATGTGATCTTTTTTCTGTCTGCGATAGTCTGTATGTTATTGTAATGAAGTCACCCTCAGGAAGGCCTGTGAGACTTCTTGTTAGAGGCGTACTGCATATTTGAAGGGCTCCGCACACATGTGGTGATGTTATACTTGTGTTCTTATTGATGGGTGTTTTAGGCGGTTTCATCGGATGTACGTGCCTGGCCCGAAGTTAACTTCCGGTCTGTGGTTATCGGTCTGGCTGGTGGCTAGTAATATAGCAATTTATTTTATATTTTATTTATATTAATATTTTATTGTATATTAATTGTATTAAATAAAATTTTAACATTTATTTATTCTTTGCAGAAGTCTAACGGAAGTTACGTTTCGGCCACATAACGTTTGTTTATGTTGCGGCTGAAATTGTGCATATTATTAGTGATAGAGACAGGGTTGATATTTTGGGACATTTAGTTCATCTTTCCACATTTTTGTCTTTTAGGCTTGCAAGCCTTTATCAGTAAATATTTGACTATAAATGAGTTGCCTTTAAAATGTTGCTGTGTTGATGAAACCACTTTAAATAGCAATTTACTATTAATATAATGTGTGTGCTACGGTGTCCCTTACGTCAGTGTGTGTATTTTACTGATCACTTATTTAAAGGGATAGTTCACCCAAAAATACAATTTCTGTCTTCATTTATTTACCCTCAGTTCATTCAAAATCTGCTTATGACTCTTTCTTTAGTGGAACACAAAAGAAGATATTTTGAGAAATGTCTCGGTGGTTTTGTGTCTATACAATGCAAGTCAATGTGGGCCAATGTAGTTTAGTTACCAATATTCTTCTAAATATCGTTCTTGTCTTCTGAAGACAAAATAAAGTCATAAAGATTACATTGTTGTGAACTATCCTTTTAACAACTATCTATGTCTAACAGTACACGAGTCCGACTAAGCATTGCCCATCCAAACAGTAATTTAATTCATCAAATTGAGCATCTCACTTCTGACAGTCTGTATTAGACCGATGTGTGCAAAATACAGTTTTATGTCACCTAATGAGTGTCTGTTTCCAGAGGGTACCGAAATATTCAGACACTTCTAAACAGCCTCCTTTTAATAAGCGAGTTTACATGCAGGCCACATAAAGCCCGAGGAGAGCTTTGAGACTAATCTTTCCTAAAGTACGCGCGGATAATCAATGTTTCGCCGGAGTTGCGAGAGGTTAGTCAAGTCAATTCCCCGGGCGGTATAAATGAAGCCCTTGACACTGACCAAAATGGTTTAATCTATTTTTCATGTGCTACATAACTCATTGAAATGAATTAGAAATGCGATCATATGTTTATAAATACTCCAGCATTAGGATCTTACTTCCCCATAAATCTGCAGCCAGCTACGATCAGGAGCCAATGAACAAACCCCCCAGTTGAACAATGATATATTCCCTCGCTGCCCGTTCATCCAAACGGGCACACACGGGCAACCGCGACGGGACGCACACTTCCACAAACATTATTCCCTTCATTGATGCTCCTCATTCGAAATCTATTTCAATTTAAAGATGCTTGACATGCCAACGGCGGAAGAGTGACTAATCTTGGTTATACATCAGAGCATACATCAAAGAAGTGTGTCTCGCTCTTTCTCACCCCCGTCCCTAATTTCTCCGTCTCTTTCTGAGTTAAATGAGCGAGCGAGCGGTGGCTCGGGTTCAGCGTGGTCACTGCCGAAACAGGGGAGTAATTACCAGATCAGCTCTACTAAAAATGCAGGCAAGGGTGTTCGGTGACCTATCATCCACTAATCTGCATAGTGAAGTATAGCTTCATAACTGTAAATTGCTGACTTAATTAAAAGCTGGGACCTTTCTGTCATTTAATTACAGGGAGAAAAGGTTATTGCTTAAACGCAATTTTCCAAATGTGATTTCTTAACAGTTATTAACGGCGTCGCTATCATTTATTGTTTCAGATTTTTCAATTTGGAAATGGGCGCCGCTGACAGAAGTAATGAGTCGAAGGGGGCGAAAACTCAATCTCGATAGCGCACGCACGGTAGACATTTGTTTCCCACAAGTGGAGCCAATGGGTGGGGGGGCTCGAAAATGTCACGGGGAGGACGGGCCTTGATTACTGCTGTTTTTACTGTAGCGATTAAACGGGAAGTGGAGTTTTGAAGAGAAGTTCATTAACATTACTCAGAGATACGGGACAGGGCAGTGGTTGGGAACATAAGGGGATAGAGGAGGTTGTAATAGGAGAAAATATGGAGACAAAAGTTTTAATGGTGCACTGCATGCATGTCATGAAAAGTGAGGCGTGGAGAACCCAATTGCAGGCAGGCGGTGGTAAAGGGGTAAACAAAGGACTTTTATTTAAATAACACAAAACAAAAGAAATACCCATGAGGGGGTGACTGACAAGATAAACTAAAATACAAAACTACAAACCAAAAACTTCCCTCAAGGGGGACAAACACGAGAACTAAGGTGATAAACAACTCAACTTTCATATAGGGACGCACAGATCAGGACAAGGTAGGAACTAGGGGAACAAGAACACGAAGCACATCAAACGCGTACAGATACAATGACAGAGCACAGGACAATGAAACATGAGGACTATATAAAGGGGAGGAAATCAAGAGGGAACAGGTGTGAGATATGAACTAATCAACAAGCAATAATGAGGGATACAAAAGGGCGGGAACACAGACAAAGACCGGAGAGAGTATCGAAGACCGAAAGGGTCAAAAAGACTCTCTCCACACATAACAAGGGATCCTGCCGTGATTCTGTCCCATAACCAAGATAGACATGACATGATGAGGTAGAATCACGACAATGCATTTTTCTACGTTCTAAAAGGTTTATAACTATGTTTGATATGACCAACTGGAGGCCTATATAGACCATTTTGCAAAATGTAAGCGCTTTCAGTTTTTTACACATTACACAAACGTTAGAACAATATTTGCACCCTAAAAATAGCTGGGTTATTTTTAGCCCAGCACTGGGTCAAAAAGGCAATGGGTTGTTTCAACCCATTGTTGGGTCAAATATAAACATTTTCTGGGTTAATTTAACCCAACAGCTGGGTTCGTCCCTTTTTACCCAATGTGGCATGGGTTAAAAATGATAACCCAGCATTTTTAGAGTGTTGAGATGTTAAGTCTTTAAGAGGAAATTATATATATGTGAATTAATAATAATAATAATAATAATAATCAAATAAAAAACGGAAACAGGAAGTGCTTCTGGACCAGTGTTATTAAAGGGGCCATATGACACGGCTAAAACGAATATTATCATTTGTTTTAGATGTAATGCAAGGTGTAATTAAGGTTAAAAAACACTGTATTTTCAACATACCGTGCATGTTTGTATCTCCTCTTTGCCCCGTTTCTCTGAAACGCACAGATTTTTTACAAAGTTCATCGCTCTGAAAAGCGAGGTGTGCTATGATTGGCCAGTTAACCAGTGCGTAGTGATTGGTCGAATACTGCAAGCGTGTGACGGAAATGTAACGCCTCTTACCATATTTGGAACATCAGGTTCCAAAGCAATTGTAGTGACAGGTACGCCCACCTTACTTGCGTGTACATTTGGGCGGTCTTAGTCAAATCATACCACGAACAGATGTAGATTTGTGGGGGTGTGGTTACACGAGGCGTTTCAGGCAGGTCTGTGTGAGCATTCACTTTTAGATAGAATGCATCTTTTGTTCCGACACTTTAATTTTTGCAATTTTACGTGTCTAATACATGCATGGGTAACTTACCATAACACACCAAAGACACATAAAAACACGTATTCGCGCCATATGACCCGTTTAACATTCTAAAATGGTCAATTCATGTGAGATGAAAACATTTCAGCCATGTCAGCCGCATAGATTTTTTTCTCTTCAAGGATGGTTTGTCATGGCGATAAATCTTCAGATCTTTTGAATTCTGCCACAATCTCTTCATATTTTTATGAGTTGGCTAATTCGTATGATTTTGTACAATCTCATTAAGTGCGATCTAATTTTGCCTCAGTGACTGTTAGATTTAAAGGTAGAGGTTTATTTCTTTTTGCATTGTGACCTTGAAAATAGTTACATTTTCAATGAGATCAGCGTGGAAAACTACACCTTCTTTTGGTAACCTCCGGTGATATACTATTTATAATAGTAGAAAAGTGCAAGTAGTTTGGGATGGTTTTATGTTGAATAAAGATAAATAAAATCTTTCATTTCTCTTTATTGCTGTTGCAATCGTTCTAGAAGATTACAAGAGTTGCTTTACAAGAAAATGTTTATTGAGTGAGCTGGCCTATTTTGCATTTAACAACCTAGACCTGTTTTGCATCATTGGCTGCATCGGTCTATTTACTGTGCGAGTTCTTCCCTGAAGAATCAGTTCAGGTGGAAACAGCTCATGGTTTATGTTTGACCTCTGGCAGGTAAAACTCGCTTGACCAAACCTAAATTTATACCATCTAATAAACACGTCAACTCAGCGTGTCTCTTTAACTTCCATGCAGTACCCTACACGTCCTGTTACATGTTTTATGGCACAGATTATAGTGAGTTCAGTCCATTTAATCAACATATGACTGCTGAAATGTGTGTCTGAAGGAATTGATCTGCTTATTATTTGAAGATCTGGTTAGGGCCAGGTTAGGGCAATAGCAGTATTAATAACATTGAGATACTGTATAAACTTTTATGAGCAATAAATTATGAATCTGAACATTGTAATGCCGTTATGGGTATAATAATTCCTTCAAGGTTGTTATTAGGTGACTTTAAAAGTATGTTAGTGTGTTTTGATGAGGAATTATCTGCTATGAAAGTCAATCAGACTAAAAAAATTGTAATAATACTAGTTACAAATGTTTGTTTTTTAATAGCTTTGGTGACTGACCCTGATAGAAAAACAATAGAAATTGTAAAGGCTTCCATTACAAATGCCATTATAAACCATGAGCCATTGAAAGAGTTACAAAAATTAATGTCGTTCTATAGGTTCTTATCCAGATAACCAGTTTCCATTAAAACCAGTACAATTTCCATTGTATCCATTAAATCCATTAGAATTTCTGTGATGGTTGTTTTTTAGCAGGATGGACACATGTTGTGTCCACACGAGTCTTCGCTTGAACCTGATCCAAAAGTGTCACGGAAACACCACGCTGCTCCAAATAGAATCCACTGTGCTCGCTAAACACAAGTTTTCACTTAATTAAATCACAGATTTACAGTGTTCTCCTCTCACGCGCTCCTTCCGCCCCGCGCACCCCTCCCCTGCACTCTCGCTCTGAAATATTCATGTTGAAAAGAACACATTTATCCAGGCTGCTAACATCGTGTCACTGCTGCTATTGTCTGATGTCAACCTCTTAATTATAGCTTCTGATAGCGATACAGTATTTCCTTCATTCCTGTTCATCTCTCAACCCCTGCCGTCCTCCCGCTAAAGGTGATTAGCGACATTTTATGTCATATCGTTCGTCTGTTTGACAGCCAGCGCAAATGAACTGGATTAGATAGGCCCGAATCAAATTAAAACAGCAGAGATTATACAATCTTTTAATTATGCAGCCAGACAAGGAATATTACCTCTGTGTCTTTCGATTCTTATAGAGACCTGATGTAAATTGACCATTTAAATACTTCGTTTATTCACAGGGTTTCGGTGACTTGGCAAATGTGCTGCCACAAATTGAAACATAAAACTTATTCAATTAATGCCATGCTTTATGAAATAACTTGCAGGCTGAAATATAAAACACTGTCTTGTGACGTCGTAAAGTGTTTCTCGTTTAAACTGTGATTCAGTATTCATTAGCAAGAATTTAAGGAGTTAAAATGTATTGTGAACCTCATTTTTGCCTTTATCTCAGCCCTTTATGCTGTATTGGCATTCTGAAGTGGTGACAGATAGAGAAAAACTTAGTGACTGTGACCTTGATGATATTGTGTCAGTCATCCGTGAAGAACCCCGTTTCACTCAGAGACATACAGAACATGCAGAAGATGTTTAAAGGCAGTTTACCCCAAATGAACATTCTTCCATCATTTATTCACCCTAATGTCCTTCCAAACATGTATGTGCCGAACTCAAAAGAAGATATTTTGAAGAATGTTGATAACCAAACACATGTACTGCTTGTGAATGGGGCCATATTTTCTGAATCCCAGTATTAGAGACCTGGTCATTGTGTAAGGTTGCATGTCACAGTGTTGACTAATGCACTATGGCTTCAGAGTTCATAAAAATTGCAGAACTCTCCTCAGCATCTTAATTATTCATGTGGTTGGAAACATACATAGAAACCAAGAGTGCTTGTTCTATGATGAAACAGCGTCTCTTCGCTGAACTAAAGAGTTCACAAATCAAAGAAGCTTTGAGTTATGAAAAGCCAAACAAAGTCATATGAAAATCCACTGACTTTTAAATATGAATGCTATTTTGACAGGTCTTTAACTTTTGGTGTGTGTACAATAAATACAGTAAATCTTGTCCTTTAATAGATTTGTGAATGAGGAGTTTGTGTCAGCAGGTTTAATTTTTAGATTTGGGCAAAAAAAACTTGAACTTAGTTGAACTTTTAGCATTTAATTATCTGTGTAAAAAACGATGTACTGGGGAAAAAACATTTTGAAACAGTTCAAAATGCATCTTTGGTTAAGATATTGTTCACAAAACAAAAGCTAGTATGACTCTTTCTGTTTGCTAAACATCAAAATATATTTTGATATAAATAAAATTTAAGGTAACATATATTTTTAATATATTTAAAAACTATGACTTTTTCGGTTTTCCAATTCCAAACTTAAGTACATCCACTTAAAATGGTCTTGCCACTGTGTAGCTTAAAGTGAACTGCAAAAATGAGGAAAACTCAAGTTAAGTCTGAGGAAAAACGATTATTTTCTTTATAATAGTTTTCCTTTATACATTTCTTTAGAGATGCCACTTGGTTGCATGAATGTCAGACCAATTTCCAAGTGTGACTTGAGTGTCCATAAATGCCCAAATCTTTTGTGCTACCCACAAAAACTATAGCGTCACCACATGATTTTGAAAACAAAGATTTGTATACATTTATGTGCACTCAAATTCTTCTTCATGGTTCATCATTATCGCTAACTGAAACTCCTTCATCGAAACTCTTCAAACAATGGCAGGCGGAAAATGAACAGCTGGTGTTTTTAAAGAGTGCAGAAGTAAGATGCAAACAGTCTTGTTTTATCCATCTCCTCTCTACAGCCATCTCGGTCTGTTTTGAATCTCCAGTAGATAAAGGACAGCGTGTCAAAGCACCGTCATCGCTCTGAGCTCCCATTCACCCCGTACGTCTCCCGCTTCTGAGTTATTTCCTCCCTTCCACCTAATTAGGATTATCTTTCATTTGCAGCATTACAATTAATAGCGTACTGCAGGTAAGTGATTATGAGTTACCTGGTAATGACCCCGGGAGGCTAACTACAGAAGGGGGGAAATGATGACAGCTCCTCAAGCCCGGCACGTCAGGCCACAATTTAAGATGGCCGATTTGGAACGCTCCCCATGAGCCGGCAACACAATGGAGGAGAACACTTCCCCGCTCTGTAATTAAAGTCCATTGAGTGAAATTACCTTCCGATAATTACCGGGTAGTTGTCAGCGTTTGTTATAGCTTGGTGAGGCTCTGTCTTCCTTGCCTAGAGGTTGGACCGGGTTGGGCCTGGTAGCCATCACCTCATGTTGGTGATGTATCGTGGGGAAGGGGCTGTACGTGTCAGAGACGTGCTGTCTTGGAGGGTGGCGAGTAAAACCGCTGCATTTTTGGCGGATTTAACAGGCGATTGCAGAGCTCTGATACAATTAAATGCCAACCCTTTCCGTGACAGCCAACGTTTTAAACTGGGGTCAATGGGTGCCCCATTGGCCCCGCTCCCACTAGACGGGCCTGTGTTTAAAATGTGGCATGTAACCAAACCTGTATGGTATGGTAGAGGATATTTTGAAGGATTTTGGTAGTCTAATAATGGTGGTACCCATTGACTTGCATTGGTTTTGTGTCCATACAGTCAATGGGTACAGCCATTGTTCAATTACCAACGTTCTTCGAAATATCTTCTTTTGCGTTCTGCAGAAGAAAGGAAGTCATACAGGTTTGAAATGACATGAGGATGAGTAAACGATGACATAATTTTCATTTTTGAGTGAACTGCCCCTTAAACTGGTTGTTATCAGGGAGAACAAACCACAGAGTGCTGACTGGACCAATCAGAATCAAGTGTTCAAGAACATCATGGTTAAACGCTTTTATGTACATTTATATTTAAGCACAGGCCATTGGCACTGTGGATATAATGTGAGGCATTTAATGATGCTTAAGGCCCATGTTATTCCTCACTTTAATTCATTTGTGTTAGTCAGATGGCCAGCTCTGTTCATTAAGAATAAAAGACTCCGTTCCACACGTTCACTGCGACCATATGTACCATGTCACATCGGAAAAGTGTGTGCGCACGTGAACCTCAGAGGTCTTCTGCAGTTCACGGTGCGGTTATCTTTTACACAGGCCCTCTCAGTTTAAGATGAGTATCTAATTATTCAGCCGAGGCTAATTTAATGGCCGTGGACAGGTCTTACGCGAACGTCTGTGTAAATTACGCGCCTCCAATAAAAATTACAGAGTCGGTCTGAGAAGCGAGATAATGCAATAAATTATATTTTAATTTGAATATTAATATTTGAACGTGGCAGCTTCCATATCGGGCCGTTTCGGGTATAATCAGGATATGGGGGATAATTTTGTTGATGGGACTTTAAAGCTCGGAGAGAAGATGATCAGCGAACGAGCGATAGAGGATGAGAGGTAGGCAGAGAGCTGGAGGGTGTAATATTGCCAGGAATGTGCTGGCACAGTCAAGGTCAATTGAGTAAATGAGGAAAAAAGCGAGGGAAAGTCCTTACAAAGCACTTTCTGGGGAGGCATGAGCGAATCTGTTTACACACATTGATAACTAAGGTGTTGTAATTACAGATTCACCATGTGGTCACATTAAAAGCACATTCCAAAGATCTGAATTCATGAATAGGTAAAAAGTGCTGTCTTGTGCAAAAGCCGGAGTATGGGGCAAAGAGGAGCTATAGTTTTATTCATCATTTGAAAAGTCTTTCAGTGGTAGAACTTCAAGTGAAGTAACTAAAAAATTAAAATCAATCGACTGAATGATTAAACCAATTGAATAGGAACAAATCTAAAATACGAGTTCACTAAAAACTGGAAACCATTC
The DNA here is from genome assembly GCF_024868665.1 of Triplophysa rosa. Lineage (NCBI taxonomy): Eukaryota > Metazoa > Chordata > Actinopteri > Cypriniformes > Nemacheilidae > Triplophysa > Triplophysa rosa. The sequence goes on from NC_079892.1 coordinate 6,529,879, forward strand.
AATTTATATACTGTACATGTGAATTTATTCTACTTCACATTTAAATTGCATTGCTGGACTTGGCTTTATTCCCACTGTTTCTCTAAATTATTTGAGAAATTAAGCTTTTTATTATTTTGTTTTATGTGGGTTACAGATCTTACTGTATCTGTGTCTGAAACAAATGACAGCAAGTACAAAAGAACAGAATGTGTCCATTTTTCATGATTTTCATTTTGTTTCATATTCATTACAATTGGTCCTCATTATATTACATTCATGTTGGTCTGTTGGTTTTGTAAATATTTAACGAAAAAGGTTATAAAAGAAGTTTGTCAACTTTGATAATACATTGTTTAATTATCGAAAAAAATGCAGGTCTTTTATTTCCTGTAAAAAGGCAGGACAGTTTTGGCGATACATGGTTTTAGTCCAACAATGACAATAAACACATCACTGTAAAAAAACTGTAATATAATGGAAATTTACTGTTTTAATTGTTTTATTTTTGTCAAACTACAATACTGCCAGTTTGCAAGTTGGGTGTAAAATAACATAAAAAAACATGTAGTTTTCCTTTACCAAAAATGTTATTTTAAGTTTCTTCCGCCGCCCAACTTGCAGAAAATGACAATTTTTTAAAGGTATTTTTCATACATATGCCATCTACATTACAAACACACCGTCTTGATTGCCTATAGCGCAAAAACAGTATCAGATATTCTGCATCTCCACTGCACAGAGAACCTTTTCTCATAAGCGATTACTGAGATACGGTACCATTTCAGACTGTATGTTCGGCATCCATAATATTAACACAAGCGCCGAGGTTATTATGACACCGATTCCATGCGGTAGAGCTGATCATATATTAACCTTAATTGATTTGCATTTCCCCGCCCCTGAGTGAATGACGGACAGCGGTGAGGCAGTGCGGTTCTCACCCCTCATGGCCCTGCAGAGTAAAATATTAATGCGTTCACGCCACTCAATTACATTAATGCTTTTTTTTACAGCGCATTTACATATCACATCAGGCACCTCTTTTCACCTCAAATCCACTCTTAGTGAAAACCCGTGCGGGAAATATATTCTTCACTAGCATGTTTTATGTATGACTGAAATTGCTTATGTAATATTTAGGAAAGTCTGCTGTACGTTTTCATCTTTGCTATCAAAGGAACTTAGTGATGACATTATTGTACATGATAAGGTTGTTAAAATGACTTTTGTAGCTGATAACTTATACTGACAGTGGCACAAGACTGTTAAGTCAGATAATATTTTGTATGTCTAAAACAAACAGCGAAGTTTATGTGTAAATAAATGTAGTTTTTTATCATTTCTATTTTTATGAATACAATTCTGTGTGTGGATTTGTGGGATATAACCGTCCATTTAATTTTTGGCCATAATATACTGCTGATTAAATTATGTGATATTACATATACACATTACATCAGCCAAAAACTCTAAAAAGAAAACGAATATTGATCAACCACTAGTCATATCACAGAATATTTACTGCTACTCATTTGAACTATGATCTGATTATATTTACATTTTTCATTTACAGATACTGTTAACTTCTCCACCTCACCTTGACACTGTCCTCTCCTTCTTCAAAGTCAGTTGATTTGCAGTATCTTTACAACAAACGTTTCTTAAATCCAGGGCCATGCTCTCTCTCTTCAGGGAGAGATTCAGAATATTTGAAACTGCGCTGTTGGCTCTGTTTCTATAGTTTAGCGCTCTATTTAAATATGCCAGAAAAGACACTGGAGAGACATTAAAAGACTCACCTGATCACCAGAGGATCCTTGGGAGTGTCCTATTTGTGGAAGGCTTTACACGAGGCCTTGTAGTGTGTTTGTGTCCATAAGAATAAAATAATGTTTTCATCATTTACTAATGTCATTTCAAACCTGTATGAGTTTCTTTCTTCTGCAGAACACAAAAGTAGATATTTTGAAGAGTGTTGGTAACCAAACAACATTGTACCCCATTGACGTCCATTGTATGGACACAAAGCCACCGACACATCTCAAAATATCTTCTTTTTTGTTCCACAGAAGAAAGGCTCACATACAGGTTTTAAATGACACAAGGATTTATAAATAATGACAGAATTGTTATTTTTGGACGAACGTGTAAGCTCTTCCTCATCAGCTGAATAAAGGTCAAAACCGTGATGATAAAGACACACTCCTCTCCCATTGGCTCTCCACTCCTCATATAGACTAGCAATAGATACAACAGACCCTCATTTGACTGACACAAACTCCAATACCAGCACGAATCTTCTTTTTGTCCGACATTATGCATTTTCATCCCGCCATTAGTCGTCCTGGCGTCTTCCCCCGTGATAGCTACACAATGAGAGCAATATATTTTCATTTAAACACCATAAACCCGTTGAGTGCTTAATTAACTTTTACCATCTTTAGGGGAAGAAAGCCAATTTAGAGACGCTAGCGAGGGTTTGATTTGATATCAAATGGTTTTACATCACCCGTCCATTTGCCGGGCCTTTTCAAGAGCTGATTAACAGACTGAATTACTGTGTTGGTAAATCTCATACCCTCTCCCCTCGGGAAATCTCCTCTCTCGTGCAGCGAGCACGATTAGCTCGGCTATTGTTTTTCTTTAACAATATTATTTAATGAGCTTTAAGGAGTAGAAGAGCTCATTTTAATCTGAATACGCCGCGAAGCTGCATTGTGATGTCACAAAGGCAGCGCCAACGCTTAACATTTCTTTGCTTTCTGTGTTTAAATGTGTGATGATTTCACAGCGTCGAAAATGAACAGAAAACATGTTTGTATAGCGAGGCTGGAAAAAAAGCGGACTTAATTACACAGGACATTAAGTGATTAGATATTAATGCCATTAAAGGATGATTTCTGAGAGCTCTTTGCGTCTATGGATCACATGGTTTCCAAATGGAAATGGAAATGATCTTTAATTAAGAGAGAAAGCCAAACATTTTCATTAAGTCCGCATGACAATGAGCCCTGAGATCCAACTAGTCTCGGGAGACTCGCTCTCTCTCTCTCTCTCTCTCTCTCTCTTTCTCTCTCTCTCTCTCTCTCTCTCTCTCTCTCTCTCTCTCTCTCTCTCTCTCTCTCTCTCTCTCTCTCTCTCTCTCTCTCTCTCTCTCTCTCTCTCTCTCTCTCTCTCTCTCTCTCTCTCTCTCTCTCTCTCTCTCTCTCTCTCTCTCTCTCTCTCTCTCTCTCTCTCTCTCTCTCTCTCTCCACTCTCTCTCTCTCTCTCTCTCTCTCTCTCTCTCTCTCTCTCTCTCTCTCTCTGTGTTCCAAGACAAGCTTTTGTCGCATATGAGGCTACTGCCCCCCATCCTGTTCCATCTCTGTGTTTGCTTGCCATCAGCGAGGATGGAGAGAAAGCAGCCAGGAGAGAGAGTCAGGGGGAGGAGAGCCCCTTGAGCTCAGGCCCCCCGCTCAAACTCTTATCTACATGATGTTAACAGATGTAATCCTATTACATCCTCTCTCTCGCTTTCTTTTACTGATCCAGATATTTTCTCTGTTCTCTCAGTAAAGCCTAGGAGGGGTGGCAGATGCCCAGCTATGGCTGGCCTACATGCATGCCGAACGATACACAGCACTACCAAGTTGCTATTATCAGCATATTATATAATGCGAGTATAAAATTGTAACTTTGTACATTTGAATAAGCGTACATTTTTTGGTCTATCTATCTGTTTGACTGCACACTCTCAAGGTGTTAAACTGAGAGTCCCTTTTAGCCATATGGTTCCATAAAGAACCTTTAACATCCACAAAACCTCTCTGTTTCACAAAAGGTTGTTTGAAGAGAAAATTGTAACGTTCTATGCAGTATTTTATTGCTGCGAGGAACCTTTTGTTTCACCTTTATTTTCAGGAGTGTGAAAGTACATCTTCATAAAAATATATCATTTTTGTATGAGATTAGAAGTGTAAATTTAGAACGGGTGTCTTTTTTTTCAGTATTAATGTCATCAAATAAGACTTCAGTCTATGGGAAGTCTAGGTTTCACATTCTAGATAAATGTTGTTTTGTGTACTTCTGTATTTAAAGTTGTTCGTCAATAATTTATTTCATTTATTTTATTTTGTCCTTCCAAAACCTTGGATGTCCAAATTCGCTGACAAGTTGACAAGCACTTTTTAACACTTTTTTATTGGTTAGATATTTGCAAAACCCAGTTACAAATGTAAAGGGTGACTTATAATAATGATTTATGGCAAAAAATTAAATCATGAAATATGGAGATACGAGGTTTCAGAACGACAGCAGCGATATGAAACTTCTTCATAAACTCTCATCTAAGGTTAGAGGAGGTGACTCTCCTCAGCTTGCCCTCACCTCCTCTCTGCTCCCTTCAGACATCCAGCAAGAAATAATACAGTAAAACAATGCAACACTTCTGGTCTGTATAAACAAAAAGACTAGTGTGATGTCACAGTCCAGTGAATTACGATGCTGAATAGCAGCTTACAGCAGAGTCACATCTGTGTTACAGTTTGCTTGACTGACTGCCAATAATTTACACTATAGCGAGAAGTAATTTTGATTTCATCCCTTTCATCCCAAGGTTCCAGAGGAATATAAATTAGCTTTTGATAGCGCAAAAAGACAAGGCACAGAACTACATTTCTTTACCGTGAGTGATTGATGTAAATAGGTGAAGCTCTATAATCTAACAGGGCCACTTAAGGCAAATACTAGTGCAAACCGCTTTAGACGTGCGTGTACGTAAGCCAGCAACCCTTCTGTCTAAGTCACACGCGCACTCTCTCATGGCACCCATAGAGGACAGAAATGGAGATGAATGGAGCCCCAGCCACCAAAGTAATCAAAAATGCATTTTCCATATCTCGGTAATTGAATTGTGTACAAGCTGCAAGTTAATGAGGTCATCTCCCCTCCAGCTCTGACAGCAAAGCACAAATAATTATCTCTCCATTTTTCCTTATGTAGCAATTAATTTGAACCATTGGCAAGCGACCACCGGCCCCTCCCTGCACCTCTCCGGCATGGCCCCTACTTTCTCTTGTGCTCGTCCCCTCCCCCGGCCCATCCCCTGTGTGCCACTTCCTGTCTGTCTTTTTGCCTCTTCCCCTCTCTCTCTCTCTCTCTCTCTTTATCCTGCTTGAGTGCTTTCTAGTTTAGGCTGAGAGGCATTGACAGCCGATTGATGGGAGAGAGCCAGCGGGGCGGCTCGGGGCCGGTGTGGGCAGGGCACGCAATCAAGGCCCTACAGCTGTTGTGAGGCTGTGAGGCGTCCAGGTGACTGTCACCTGAGATTTCACATGCTGGCACGCAGCGGGCACGGAGGGCGTGAGAGGAGAGCCAAAGGGACATCTGGTTTCAGGTGGAGAAGGAGGAGAACTGTATTGTTGTGTGGAAATGAAGTGGACCGAAAAACACGGATAGAGCAGATGAAGGGTCCTTGAATGTTTGTAGATTGTTCTTAAAAGTGACAGTCACAAAAATGAGTTACCTAAAAAAATGTGAACTAAAGTTTTTTTTTATGATTTACGCATTTCTACAATCATCCTACAAAATGTAAAGAACATTCTGTGGATATATAACCTTGATATCTTTAAAGGTGCTGTGTGTCATTTTTTGGAGGATCTATTGACAGAAATGGAATTTAATATGCATAACTATATCTTCAGAGGTTTATAAAGACTTTACACAATGAAGCGTTTTTATTACCTTAGAATGAGATGTTTCTATCTACATACACTGCGGGTCCCCTCGCATGGAATTCACCATGTTGTTTCTACAGTAGCCCTAAACGGACAAACTGCTCTACAGAGCGTGTTTCGTAAATACGTCATCTCCTTCGGCAAAGAAGAGAAAACGTGACGACATCTTAGTTCTGTGTCAGCCACCGTAGTGCTTCAAAAGGGAGGGGTGGAGTGAGCCATTGGTTGCAATTCACAACCTCACCACTAGATGCCACAAAATTTCATACACTGGACCTTTGATCCATTTATAAAAACGTTTCCACATAAATCAGCCGAAATGTTGAAAAACAAATGACATGACTCCAGTTAGAACATTTACTGTGATTGTTTATCTTTGGCTTGTTCTCTCAGCTGCTAAAACTAGTGTGTAGAAATTTCATCACATATACAGAGCACACGAATATTTATTGATTATATCGCAGTTTATGATTGTTTGTCTGTTGCTATTTGATGTTAGCAGTGCTAATTCTGTGAAGCGTTGCTTTACACAAGGTATAAAAAGTGCCTTCAGCGTGGCTTTTAAAATTACAATAATATCCCATTGTTAAGCGCGGCGTAAACAGCCCAGTTAAGCAGCCAATAAGTGCGTTATTTGTTCCACTTATGTAATATAGAAAGGATAGATGTTTATTGCATCTTCATTATTTATCTCCTTCTTGCTACTTTTCAGACACATCAGCCTTATACATCAGCTCAAATCCCTCTGTACATTCTGAGCTTTAGTAATTGCCATCAGTCAGTCCTGGAGTATCACTGCGGTGTACCAATTACACCATCATCTGCAGTCACATCAAAGGCCCTGTCAGCTCTTTGTCTTTCATTTCAGTGGTTTGAAGCCAAGAGGATGTCCTCGCAAATGACTGACAGCTACTTTATCTAATCACTGACAAATAGTGGCTTAATAAGCATCCCGAGCCAGAAGCGGCCACAGAGGATGTGTCAGTAATTGGGGTAATGGAGGAGGTTGCCACATTTCATTGACCTCTGCCCTTCATTAAACCGTGTTCCTTATCCAGCTAATATCACGTCTCGAGTGAGCCTTTCTACCCCAACCAAACAGACAGCTCCCTATTGAACCTGAGATCTCACCTCGCCGAAGCGACACCCTGCCGTGTTTTCCGTACGTCCTTGAAAATTAGCCCTAATAAGTCCTTTGCTCCTATTTGGAAAGAGAAATGGCCCCATTATCACATCGGTTCCTCTGTGGTGTTGATTTACACAGAGCGGCGGTGCGCTGATAGGCCTGAACGTTTACCGTCGCGTGCCCAGCGGCCCTGACATCGCTACTTGCAGACGCATGCCAACAAACAGCCAATCAGAATTATGAATTATTCAGCGGCGGAAAGAAGCGTTTGTTATCCGTGAGCGTAATGAAAAAGAAATGTGCATTCGGCCTGAATTATTGTAAATTACCGACTGTATGAGATTAGTTTTCTGCCTCAGTAGTTTCTAAAACCAATTCACCTGCTTGGGAAAAAATATAGGTATAGCTTTATAGTAAAGAAGAATGAAAAATTTGTTTTTGATGTGCACTGATGCAGTGACTGAACTCGTTCATTTGACAACATAAACCTGAACATTTTTATACCTGTAAATGCTTAATCTGTTTATCTCACCAAGTACACGAAGACTTTTGTTCGTGTGTTTAATGTAAGACGAATGCCCTATAGTTGTCAAATCAAAGCTCAAGAGAACTGATAGAGTTCTCAGTTGTTTCATTGACTGTAAGTATTAACATTGTTCCGGATGTTGAGACAAAGTCTAAAATCGTTTAGAGGAAATAGAAATAGATACAACTGAGTGTATTGTTAAAATGCATTGAAAATAAGAACCCATGGTTGGGTAAATATGAACACAACCTAATAGTTTAACCTAGAAAATGTCCATATTTTCAGCATTGAAACAACAGAGAGCACAAAAAAATGAATTTCTTACTCAGTATTTTGTCTTGTTTTGCAGTATAAATATCTAAAAATTCTTAAATCATGATTAATATAAGAATTAAGATAAATCAAGATTTATATGTTAGGCTTAGTTAGGGTTGGGTTATAGTTTTGTTTTCTAAAAGAAGTATGAGTTTATGGTTAAAACAAGCAAAAATATCTGTCAATGGGGTAAAAATATGTCAAACTCATTTGAATTATGTTTTGTATGTCTATGAAGTACTTAATAAGTTAAGTTTTTTGCTTTTTGCTTGTTTTCTCATTGAACTAACTTAATTTTCATATTTTCCTTTAGAAAACAAGAGTTAATAATGACATTTAAGATAGGGCGAAAAAACGAAGCCTGTCCATTTTTCTTCCAGGTCACAACCTTTGTGTGACTGTTTTTCCATCAAGTTTGTACTGTATGTGTGTGTATGTTAAGTGAAATTCAGTCAATGGCAAATGAAGCAAAACATTTGTCCTCTACATGAAGTGATCTTTGGCTGTGGACAACAATGGGCATTTAAAAACCGAAATGATCAGTGACATTTTTTTGCAGCTTGTTAGCTCAGAAGTCCAGTGCATCCATTACCGTTCTCCATGACAAGAAAACATCAACATTCTTTACTAGTGATAATGAGGGTCACGGAGTCTGAGATACTAGCATTGTCTTTTGAGGTCAAAGCATCCATAAGCCAAGACGAGCAATGTTTTCTCACATCTGCCAATTTGTTTTTTCAGGCTATACTTTTCTGTGAAATGGACTATGGTAATCAGGGACAAAAGCGGCGAGAGGGACTTCATTTGCTCTTCCATTCCACATCTTGTCTATGAAGATGTGGTCTCCATCTCATCTACGTGTCATTATGCGCTGCAGCACGTTATGCTTTTTCCCTGCTTGCCATTAGTGCCGGAATGTGGGTCGCGACCCACGATAATAGGAGGCAGCGCTTACGTATGCTAGCTGTGGGCTTGGTGTTATTGGCGCCTATGAACGAGCGAGCAGAAATTGACGTGATTTGAATGACGCTTGGCATTATATGAAGTGACACGGGAAGGTGATAACCCAGCTAAACGCTCGCTTTTGTTTGGTGTAATTTTAAATGAAACTAACAACGTCTCTGTGTCATCCTGACGTGGCTCTAGTTTTGTCCGCTCTCGGTGACATGACAGCGTATGTGACGTGTAGGCTATTAGTGCATGTGAGGAGACCATGCAAGACTGAAAAGTGTCACATGCCTGTTGTTTTGGTTTTTGAGTTAAGCTTTTCATATTCTGCCAGCGTTTTAACTTTTCATTTTGTTTTAAGTTTTAAAGTTTAAGCATGAACTCGTGCCCAATTATGCTTTTAACAATTGTCGTTTTTACCAGCTTGAAGTCAATGAAGCCCATCAAAAAGCCAGTTTTAAATAAAAAACTGAAATTAACTATTGAAAGTATACTGAAAATCTGACTTGAGATACTTGAGTTTTAACCTACCCCAATTTAGAAGGAAGAAACCTCAACCTCGGTCCCTTGACAACACTAATTCAGGCTGTGAGAAGATGTACAAGGACATCAAATGAAGAGCCATTAGATCCATCTGTAGGTTGAAAATAGGCCCGGGAAATTATATCTGACATGAAGCATAATTACCTTTCAGTGAAAAAGAACATAGATCACAGGTTTCCTGTTGAGGACTCACAATTCATCTTACAGTCACATCTTTTTTTGAGGATTCAACAAAGGATTGGCATCAGGTGTCAGTGCTAATGAATAAGTGTGTTGGATGATTGGCAGAGACTAGAAGGATAAGATAGCTTCGGAGCTTAAAAGTATTTCCTGAATTGAAAATTGCTTTCGCCGAAATTGTGTCACTACACTTTAAGCTTGACGTTATAGTGTTGGTGAATGGGTTTGGTGCAATTTTGGACAATTTCGTAAACTGACGGGAATCAGCGTGCACACAAAACAGTCAAGTGTGTTATTAATATTTTGTACATGTAGCGGCTCTGCTAACATCAGGAGATGCAATAAGCAAAAATATGGCATACAAATATGAGGTTTTTTTGTAAAATATAAAACCTAATTTGTTTCTTTTCGCAATGCATTATGGGATTATTTTAAGGAAATTAACCATGGTTTTATTATACTATAAGTGAACTAACCATGTTTTTGCAAATTAATAACTATTTGTATTACGATGGTTTTATTACACATACAGTATCTGAGAACACCCCTCACATTTTTGTAAATATTTTATGATATCTTTTCATTTGACGACACTGAAGAAATTACAATGTAAAGTAGTGAGTGTCACATGAAAAGATATAATAAAATATTTACAAAAACGTGAGGGGTGTACTCACTTCTGTGAGATGCTGTAGCATGGTTAAACTATGGTTATTGTGGTCTGACCATAGTAAATGTATGGTTGATATGGTTTCACTACAAATCAAGCAAAAATACTATCATGTTATTCTAAGGGGCTATGCACATTCGGGGGCCCACCGCTGATGGAACAATGGTGCACCTTCCCTCCCGGAAAGGCGACTGCGAACTGACCAAGGGGGACGAAACTTGTGATTTTGTGAGCCGGTAAGTTCCTCATTGCTCTGTTTTGAAAACTCTTGGGACTGACACACATACAGTCCACAGCGGGACAGGTGTTAGCATTGCCTACACTGAGACTGAAGTCTTTCCGATCATGGCTTTCTTGCCATCTTTTTCTGCGGCCCGTGTACACATCCCTCCTTGCGTCTTTCGACACAGAGATTGAAAAATGGCTGGAGGCGGAGGGGGTTTGTAGGCCTTTCCCTTGAGATGGAGGATCCCATCTGTCTTTGAGTGCCAATGAAGCTAAACTAGCGCTGGGCACGACTCCTCAGAGAACCCCCCCTCCTCCCACTTCTACCATAGACAGCAGATGGCGTGCAGCCTCCTCGTTCCTTTGCCATGTTTGTTTAATACATTTAATTAATATTCTACCTCAATAGAGACCCACCACAGACCCTCCCTTCAACCTCCTCGGCGTGACCATCTCTCGTTCCACGGCTCTTTCGTGATGGACAGACTAGCACTGGGCAGCTATACACACAAGAGGTTAAAAGTGCCCTAGAGTAGTTCCTAAATGAAAAGCTTAATTTGTTTTCTTGTAGCGGTGTAAGAATTAATCACACGCCACCCTCAGGACACAGACGAGACCCCAGAGAACTAGCATAATGCCGTGGCTTCCGGGTACATGCTTAACTGACACGGTGTTTAGGAATTTCAAATCGTTTGCCCAATCTAACTAAAGGGCTGTTGGGTGTCAGTGGCGCCTATAATTAATAAAACTGTATTGGAAACCGTTCCAAACCCTGAATTTTTACCAAGGGCCAGATGTCATGCATTTGTCAGTGCTTCCTTGTTATCCTATGGGACAGGACAGTGTAAATACCATTTTATTAGTCTGGCAAGTGCTTCTTAACAAGACACAGGGCAGATTTACAACTGCCAATTTGGTAGGCACTGCAAACATTTAACAGGAGGTCAAAAGCGGAGACTAGATTTTAATTGTCCAATGCTTTGAGGTGGTAAATGTCCCATTAAAGGGATAGTTCAAAGAAGATATTTAGAAAAATGTTGGTAACCAATCAACGGAGGTACCCATTTACTTCTATAGACCCAAAACTAATGCAAGTTAATGGGTACCGCTGTTGTTCTGTTACTGGCATTCTTCAAAATATCTTCTTTTGTGTTTTGCACGAAAGACATACAGGTTTGAAATGACAGGAGGGTGAGTAAATGATGACGAAATTTTGATTTTTGGGTGAACTATCATTTTAATCGGTGTTTGTTGCCAACTAAAACAGTAAAGGGGTCATATATGAGTATGACCACCCAAGATTGTTGTATGCAAATTATGCAGTGTATTAAGTGTAATTTTTTTAATTATTAAGTGACACCAAACAGTGAATGAACAGTATGTGTACGTATATGTATATGTATTTCATGGCTGAAACCTCATAATCATTACTATAGGTATGTTTTGCAAGTATTTAACCAATAAAAATGATTAAAGACAGCTTTTCAACTTTGACAACACAGTTATTGAGTGTTTTTTCCATCTCCTGTAAAGTGGCAGTTTTATTATATACAGCCGTGGAAAAATTACAAAACCATTCCAAATGTTGTTTCAAATCAGCATTTTTAGATGTATTGTGGCCATTTCAGTCCAGTGTCTGTTGAATTTCAACTAAATCCAACCTCAAGAGTGACATAAAGCCATCCAACAGCAATGTGAAAGACTGACAGCCTGACAAGACACACGAAAATTTGTATAAAAATCAAGGTTATCACATAAAAAAATCAGTATTGACCTTTTCCTATAGATACAAACATTACTGTTGTATTGCTTAAAAGTAAATATGAACTTGTTTTCTTTGCCGTATTTGAGGTCAGAGAAAAAACAGAGTATCTTTTTTCTGTTATTTTGACGTGTTTCTCCAGTGTTCATTTTCTGTAAATGAATGCAAATAGAAACAATATTTTTGTTTGAAATTTGGTTAAAAAAAAATATTGTTAGTAGTTCACAGAATGAAACAAAAATGATCATTTTACCTAAACACCTATAAATAGTCAAATCAGAAAAACCGAAATGGTGCTTTAAAATGGTTTCTTACTTTTTCTGCGGCTGTAAATATAATAATTATCTAGTACTCTACACAAGACAACTGAAAAGGTATTTACATTATTTTGTGTCTCTTTAATGTATCCTAACAGCTTAGCAGATGCTTACTTGTTTGTTTGAATTATGGCCTCTTATTTATGCCTCGTTGGTTTCTTCAAAGAATCTCAAGTGTACATTTGTTTATGTACATACGTATCCATACTTTGGGGACTAGTTTTGTCCCAAGAGGTGAGCTAAATCTGACCAGGGTTTCCATTGGGGACGTGACCTGGGAAAACGAATATGTACATTTTCATAGATGTATACATTCATATTCACAAAACATTTTTTCTAAAGTTTGGATGTTCTCCTATAGGGTTAGGATTGGGATTAGTCAACATAGTAATAAAAACTGCAGAATTCTATAGTATGTACTTATTTACATATTAGGCTAGGAAATTAGCAGACTCAAGTTTGTGTGGGGGTGTGGCATGTCCATAGTCTCCACTCTTCGTCAATTTGGGGTCCAGCTCCTCTCCATACTGAAATCACTATACGTGGGACCTAAGCATTTGTTGACGTGTTTGCATAAGCGTTTGTGTTGCACTCTTGAGAGAGTGGACATGGGCCTTTAATTTTAAGCGAAAATAACCATAAACTGTATATAATAATCCATATGTACTGTATGTAGTTAAGGGCATGTGTTTTGCTGCATCCATCGATAAACGTCTTATCTTCTTGAAGCCACGTTGCTATCGAGACTAAATCATGGTAATAAAGGATGATAATGACGACAGCGTTAATGACATTAATTGTGAACAACGAAAGGAACAGCGGCTAAATAAATCATGTAAACTGTCTTTGTGAAATAATGAAGACGTCAGTGAAAAACAGACTGACTGTAATCTGTTTACAAGCACTGAACTGGGAGACCATCCAACGCCTTAGGGCAGGACTAACACAACACAGCCAGTCCCCCCTCAGTTTCACCCAGATGTACATGGCACATTTCTCCCTGTGAGTCTTATCAAACAAGAGCATTTACATATGCAGAGCAAGACATGAACAAATCAAATGTGTCATTAGCATATGCACCACGGCCTCATTTGACTTGCTAACGTGCCGGGCATGGATTTTGCCACTGTGGATACGTTTCACAAAGACAAAGGTTATTTGACATGTAATCCAAATTGGAGTAGGCTATCCTTGAGGCCTGCTTTATTTAAACAAGGATCTGTCTTGGCTACAGTCAGGGATTCATTTTAGCATATAGGGAATGTTTAATGGATTTAAATCTGCAGGAAGTGGTGGCAAAATAATCCCCCCAAAAATGTATGATTCATTTTTCAACCCACTTGAACATTTCACGCAGAGTTGTCCGTTTACAGTATTCAGATTAGTCAAGGTATGTTTGTGTATGCATTTTCGTCTGAGATCAAATGTGTGCGTTTCTTATAGATGTGTTACTATAAAGTGCTGCTCTGTTATTTTCGGGTTATCTCGTTTTTTGCAGGACAAGCCACAGTTCTCTCACAGGCCTAGCCGGTCATGTTTAATTTAAGGCTTTTTTCACCTGAATAATTCACCTGTTTATTGAACTGCACACTAACTGACACACAACTCCATACACATCATGCATATTTAAACTGCATTCACTTTCTCTGTTTTTTTATGGCTGACGCATTGTTGTTTTACATGAGAGTAAACGCATTTGATCGTGCACTCACATAAAGACTAATACTGCCCCCATGTGGTTCAATAACGTACTTCGTATGGACAGGACAGGTATAATAAATTACCAAGTAAACTTTTACTGTAATTAAATAACTTTTCTGAGAATAAGAATAAGAAAAGTAAGAATTGCTCCTCATTTTAAAATTATTTAATTGCAGTTATTTATTGTGTACTTCCAGGTGACAAAAGTGCACAAAAATACACTTCACGCTTTAATTTTGTAATTTTTTTGGTACTTCTTGAGATAAACTTGAGAAGATCTATGTGTACTCAAATGTGCTGTTTTGATACACCATGACTAGAAGTACAAATTTATATTTATTGTATTAAGTATAAAATTAATGTGTGACTTAATGTGTGACTTGGTGCACATTTTTTCTTGGTCTTGTATTACATGCTGTTTATACTTAAAGAAAAGCTGTGCTAACATTCTTAAATTTGTTTTAAAACCTAAATTTAGGTTGCATTAAGTATTAGCTAAAATGTGTTATCTAATGGGTTCATTTTGTTAACATTCATATAAATATATGTATTGAAAAGTGAAATCTTTACAAGTTGATGCAGGTAATGTTGATTATAGGTTAATCTTGATAGATTACTTTACGGATACAGGTTAGTATTCGTTCTCAAAACTAAATGAAAAATAAATAAAAATTAAAAATGACTTCAATCATTAGTAAAGTAAATGCCACCCACCCTCCCCAGCAACACTAAATCAGGCTATTAACGCTTCAGTTTGTTGTGACACACGTTTCAGTATCTCTCACCATAATGCTTCCAATAAATCAGATAAATAGCCCAACATTTGACCTTTGACCTCTCAGGTTTATGCTTTGGTCCTTTGGCTCAAGACATGTGTTAGGTGGGGGTTTGATTGTGTGTTTGTTTTAACAAGCTTGATGAATGACATCTAATTCCTTGTCTTCTCGCTAGGCTGAATAAACACATTGTGCATTGTCACTAACCTTAGCTCGTCTGTTTGATTAACCACTTGAAAATGTCAAAATAAACAAGTTTTATTAGATCAGGGTCAACATAATACACAAGAAAGTATCTTTTACTTTGAACATTAAAATCGTATATTGTCCGGGTGATGTATATATGAAAGCATTGCATAATTTTTGGAGCTAAACGTTGTCGTGGTTTTAAATCTCCAGGCGGGCTGGTTTGCACATACAGTACACACAATAGAGAGTTGTTCAAACCCAGGTTTCTACACGACTGTGACCTATTTAATCCATGCCAAGGTCTGACAGCTTGCATCATCCATCTGCACCAGAGATACTGAACTACAGTCTCGTTCCACAGAGACAGCTCATAATGACCTGCCTGCCACCATAAGATAAAATGCGTTTTTCTCAGCCGTCATACTGTAAATGGACAGTAGAAGGCGCTCTTTACCCTTTTACTCCCTTCACTGTAATATTACGGAGGTCGAGGCTATAAATGTGTAACCAGATCATTTTATTTTCCTGCCTTAAGGAATAGATCACATGAATGTCTTATATGATATGGTCAAAGGTTTTATTCCCCCAGAGTTAGTTAAGATAACTTAGTCTATAGTCCTTTGGAAAGGTTTTCTTATTTCCGGTTAGTTTTGCCATGCTAAATATGTAGTCCTACGTTAGGCCTAATATGCCAAATACATGTTTTCACCGCTATACAGAAAGATGGTCTACTTTTTATCAGAACTGCCAAGCATTCTCTCAAAAGTTAAATGCTTGAGGTGAGAATAAAGTTTGCATTTGTTGTCTATTTAATGAGATATCTTTCTTTATTTAAACTAAGTTTTCACACTCGGGAATTGATAATACAGCAAAAAAAAACGGTTACAGTGTTACTGTTACATTTGTAGATCAAGCCAAAACATACACAAAATAAACAAAACTTAATTTGATACATATGGCTATAAAGCATGAGTGTGGGCAGAAATGGTTCCGTGCAACCCAAACAAACGGCTGTCACTAACAGCCGCGGAGCGAGATTTATCCCGTGCCCTCGTGAACCGCATTTTTTCCGTTTCTTTTTGTAGCGCAAATCATCATATTTGCGTAAGATCCTATCGCTTGTGGAAATGCCTCTTCCGAAAGTTTCAACATCTCGATAAGGCGAGTGTTTATCCTGTTAAAATAAGTATTGTTCTTTTCCCCAAATGAATCGTGGCAAATGAGAGGAGATCATTATGAACTTTAGCTGCTACTGGGAGTATGGAGGAGCGAAACATCCTTTATTTACTTTGGGCACGGAACTCCCAAAGGTATTTCAGACCGTTTTCAAGCACGCAGACCACTTACTCACAATTCTTGCTTAAAATTATGTGACTTGTTGCATTTTCCTTCGATTCCTTTCGTATCTTTGCTGCTCTTGCGCAGAGCCAGTGAGAGAGAGAGTTCTGCCAACTCCAATGGAACAGTTTTTTTCACAGCAATGGAGGCTCTCAATAGTTCCCCGAAGGTAGTAACGGACCAACTGAGGTCAACTTCTAACCCATTTAAAGACGAAAGCCATTTAATGAATAAAAAAATGAAAGAAATAAAGCATTTAAAGAGAAAACATAACTTCCTGGAACTATCTGAAGGCTCCATGAATCACGTGACGCTCCAGCGTTTTGGACTTCCGTTGGCAGAACTCTCTCTCTCTCTCTATGGCTCTGCTCTTGCGGCGCTTTCGTAGTCATTGGGCCCGTTTCAGAAAGGAGGTTTAGTGAAAACTCTGAGTATATTAACCCTGAAATGAGGGAAACTCTGGGTTTTCCGTTTCAGAATGTGAGGTAAGTCAAACCCGAGAAAGCGGGGTAACTCAAGCCTGAGACAGTAACCGTAACTTAATAGTAACTTACTCTGTGAACCTAACCTGGTCGGGAGCAGGTTTTCTTTGGTAAACCCAGAGTTTCTTTCGATTTCCTCCCCCTTTTTAAAGCGTAAGTGATGTATCTCATGGTGGACCCGAGTAGAATTTTGTCATTTCCCTGTGCATTTTTATTAAAACTGTACCATTTTTCTTTACGGTGAATTCGATATATAAATATATATCTCATCCCTCCTTACAGCAATAACATCGGCCATCGTGGCCGTGTATTACATCAGAGCAGATTCTTTCCCTCACATGTTCTCACAAATGGTAGTTTTCTATGGAGGATAAGAAATGACTTAATAAAGTGTGCAAATAAAGTGCATGAATAAAGAAATTAATAAATACGGACAAATGCAGTGATAAAGGTATACAAATAATTTAGACGTGCAGCCATTCCTACCCAAAATTGCTCCGAGCAGGGTTTCAACCGATGATCACTCTGACTTTGACACAAGAGTCTGACACACTACCAAGTGTCGCAATATCGGAGCTCCATTGATCATGGCTTGTTGTAGTTGTGGTGCAAGCACTTAACTAAGTCTACCCAGAGTTGATAGAACTAACTCAAATCAGCTGTTCTGAAACCAAAAACTCAAAGTTTCGCATCTCGGTTTTAAACAACTCAGAGTTCACATTTTAACTCTGTGTAGGTTGAACCTCCTTATTGAAACGGGCCCATTACTAAAAGTGGGTAATTTTATGTATTTCTATATTAATCACCAATCAAATACAGGTAGGCCCATGACTCAATAAAACTACAGAATACAAAACGTATTTCACATGAGAAGCCTTTTTTGTTATTCACTATCAAATTGTGTAGCCTGACGCTTACTGCGCATGCGCGCGTTTGTGGACCAAATTTAATTTGTGATACACATCCGCAAAAAATCCCTGTAGATTATTTGTGAAAATAAGAAAAAGAAATAAAATAAGTAAATTAAATAAAACAGCAAGTAAAAATTATGTCTAGCAGTACCGATTATTTTGGGTTAGCAGCAAAAGAACCTTTAGCCTACCTAAATGCCACTTACAACCCAAATTGTTTATTTAATAAAATTAACATACAATACAATTCAACAAATTGTTTATTTAAAACAAATATTATACAATAAAGTATTTATTTAAAATAATATTAATATAAATCGATTGAAATATATTATGTTAGCCATGCCAGACTGATAAACAAACACAGACCGGAAGTTAATTTAGGGACAGGCGCATGCGTCCGATAAAACCATCTATAATTTCCATCCAGAGATCTTTCACGTGAAAGAAAAAACATCAAGCGAACTGTTTTTAAGACGTTTCTCGGAAGCACTTCAGCAATAAAAACTTCTAGTTTAAAAATTCCTCTTCAGTGACTAGTTTCTTTAAAACATGCCGATCTGGCATTGAGATAGACCAGCCACTCGTGCACAAACATCTCCTGTTTCGCAGCTTTTTAAAAGTTGTTTAAATCAAAGCGGGTGTCTTCATTGCCCACTTTTACATTCAGGAGTGAATTATAGCGTTGTGGGGATGACGTTTAAAGAGCTGTTGCACTTGCACGTGTGGACAGAAGGCTTTTCCGGACACCGTGTTCTGGAGATAAGCGTCGGTCAGAGAGGCCAGTGGTGAGGAGATCTGCCTGGGCTAACCTTCTGGCCTTTAGGGCTATACATCTGGAGGAACAACTTCTGATTGTTTGTCATCCAGAGCCTGTTTGCTTTCTTATGCCAATCAGTTTTAGAGGCAGTTAAACTGTAGAGAGAACCTTGTAATATAGGTTGGAACAAAAGTTCAATTCTCAACAAGCGGTTAAAGTTAGTCCATGATGGCTGCGAAACCCTTTTTGCTTGAAGTGTATTAAAAATTGTCAATGAAAGATTGGCTCACTTATTTTATGGTTTCTTTGGTTTAGAGAGTCTGAGCCTGAGCTTAACATTTCAAGTTCTGGACAAAAAATCTTTGGGAAGTTCACCAAAAAATATATTTTTTACCCTCATGTCATTCAAACCTGCGTATGACTTTATCTTCTGTGAAACACAAACAAAGATATTTTGAGAAATGTCTCCGTGATTTTGTGTCCAATGAAAGTCATTGGGGGTCAGTGTTGTTTGGTTACCAAGTTACGTTCTTCAAAATATCTTCTTTTGTGTTGCGTAGAAGAAAGAAAGTCACAATGTTTTTGAGGTTTAAAATTTACGAATTTCCAATTGATCAATATTTCTGAAATGTTTGATCACATTACGGACACTAATATACTTTACTGTATGTCGCAAAGCCAGATTTGCACACGCACTACACAAACCGCCCAGGAAGAAGCATATCTCACCCTCATTACTGCATGATTTGAGGAAGTGCAGAGGTATAGCTGATGACATTGCCAGGATAGCGGAGAGCTATTGCACAACGTAGAACTAGTGTCTTTGTGTAAGAGAGATAGAGAGGGTGGAATGCAGTCTCATAGTAACACATGTGGAGAGCCGTACCAGGACCTCAACATTAAGAGTATCGCCAGTGCCATTACAACATTACTCCAGAGACCTGGTTCAGCTGGGGGATTTCCTAAACACACACACACACTTTGACTTTCTGTGAAAAACTCTTTCCAAACTTTGGATTTCTTAGTTATGCTTTCGTTTATTGTATCAAGTTTACTAGTTTGCACTTGTTGTTTGGAATAGTGAGTTGGCATTTATCTTAAATTACAAGCAATAGTTTGATGTACACTGCAGCAAGCCACATCAAATCTTATAATGGCCGCCCGCCTCCTTAAGCGAAGCTGCTGATAAAACCCCACATCTGCAGCGGAAGGTCACAGAAGCAGCTCGCTCATCTCACCTCACAGTCCATCCTCTGTTCCTACCCATAATTCATCACTCTCACTTTCTCTTATCTTATCCTCTGAATGAACGGGCTCACTGATCGACCACCTCTAGGGTCATAAAGGCATCACGGGCACGGCCAGCTGGCCTGGTCAAGAGATCATCTTGGGCTGTTTATCAGTGGAGAATCACCCTGCGTTTAAAGCTCTTCTCTTTTGTGAAGCTCTGACTGGGCCTTGACAGTTGTTATGCAGAAGAATGTGAAAAAAAACAATAATTTAGAATTAAAAATCTGTTGATTTGCAGAATAGGATGACAGATAGGGCAAATTTGATCATTTGTTACTTTAAAATAATAGTAAATATAGAAATAAAAATGATGATACTATTTTTAAAGGTAGTGCAAACATTATTGTACAGTAACAATAACTTGGTTAACAATAATCAGATTACTACAAACTATACAAAAAATCAAAGATAAAGCAAATTACAATATTTAGCTAATCTTAGGTGACCGTAATAATAATAATAATTCAAAGAAGAAGAAAAAGTATTATTATTATTATTATTATTATTAATTAAAATAATATTTAATTGATCAATATTAATTATTAATTAAGCAATTGATTAATTCATTGATGGAAAATAATAACAATAATAATTATTATTATTATTATTAATAATAATGTATATTTATTTCTTTGTACATTTATTTCTTTTATGTGTTTTTTTAGTGTTAATAAAAAAGAACATTTTCTAAAGCTTTTTTAATACTCTGAGAAAGTGATGCTGCAAAAATGTAAGACCGCTGCATCAACACACACTTTCTTTTGGAGACATTCTTTAACCTCTCAATCATGTTTTATCAAATTAACTCTCAAGTTTTTATCAGCCTTTGGAAGGATCACAGACTAGAAAGTTCAATGAGAATGAGTTACTTTCATCTTCTGGTATCAGAGCCAAAAGAACAGATTGCTGATTATACTTTTTTACAGTGATCAGAAGAAATATAAGAAAGAGCAGAAGAGCAGAGAAAGTGCAGAGGGAATGAGAAATTGAGGAATTTGGGTTTGTCTATAATATTTTAGTCCCCGGATTCATTATGACCCCTTCTGTAGGCCAACAGCCATCAAACACCAGACTGCTAGTCATTGGTCATTCCAAGCTGTTGTAATGCTAGTCTCATCAGCCTGCTGGCTTTTAAGATTCCCGATTTCCCACTGAGACAAGACCAATGACTCTTTCAATTTAAGTGGCAAGTATAAACGCTCTCCGGGCCTCGGGTCTATTGGAAGTGGACTGTGCCGAAGTTACACAAAGCAGCCACCTCGCCTTCAAAGGACACTCGAACCAAATCTAGGACAGAGATTAAGCACCATCTCTGTGAGATACAGAGGGACTTTTCAGCATGAGTAATAGTGTGGAGAAGCTCGCTGGTTTACACAGCGCCGGGGCAAAGCAAATTGTTTCAGATTGAAATAGCCAGACACTTATGACCAGATAAAGATTAAATGCTGTATATTTTTATGAGTGTTTTGATGAAGAGCTCGTATATTTGAGGGGAGACGTTTGGTGAATCAAGCAAATCTTATTTTTTGTGACTTGAGGAGTTTCACAAAGAAAATCTTGTCATGTCTTTTAGCCTACTTTAAGAGTCAGTTTTTTTCATTTAAGTGAATTTTACAGTAAATGAGAGTAAACAATACTTTAGTAATCCATTGTACATTTTCGGAGCCTGATGAAAAAGGATCAAGAGATCATTTATATTTTTCTTTTCACATTGGTAACTTAACCTAATGGTTAAAGTTCTATTTAGAGGAGACTCTGAGCTTTTCATGAAGTTAATGCCGAGTGTTTTATTAAAAAAACATCAACAATAGATATAAGACAAACAAAGTCTGTTAAAAAAACCAACAACAACAAAACTTTCCATCTAAATGCTTTTCACATTCTATCCGTTATATACGTGAGTCACATTTCCCATGAACAAAATGTTGTTTTTATTTTTTGGTGTTGGCTGAGGATTGAAACTAATATTTACAGCTCGACCACAACCACTAAGCCTCATAACCAGTGTGGCCTACTCATAAATTATCTGGTAAGGTCTAAGAGTGGATTTTTAAGGGCATAAACAAGCACGTCAGTGGAACAATTGAACAATTTCAGATACAATGTTGCAGAAGATGATGGATAAAGTTTAACAAGGAGAAAGAAGTTACATTTTAATTTACAGCAAACAAAATAAATTAGTCTGAAAACGGCTGACCACTAAATAAACTGTTAAGTACATTTTCACATCTTAGTCTCAGCATCCCAGAAAAACAAGATAAGGTTCCCTTATTAGAAACAGACGGTTTTATATTTGAAATGTTTTGGAGTTAGATGCGAGCCGCCTCTAGGGGGCGCTGCGCATACAGACACAATGCCTTTTGTTATCAGGATTCCCATGAAAACATTGTTTCTAAGTGCTACTCTAGTGCCAGTTTCCCCTAACCAAACCATGACCTTCACCATTGCAAAGAAAAACAGATCAGATAAGCAGCAAGAGATCCAAAACAAACACAATAGACCTACTATTTATTTTTCAATATTTAACCTTTTGCCACATAGCAAAGAGAGGTAAGGAAATGACGCCAGCAGGAATTTAATTCATGTCATCCACATGAGCTTTGTGGCTCAGTGTTGAGGAATGCATCAACTGCTAGACAGAGGCATTATGGCCATTCAAGTGTTTCCCTCAATTTGTTTTCAAGTGGACTCTAAATGTAAAAGAAAAAGAAATGTAAAAAAGAAAAAGAAGATCATATTAAAAAATTGTTCATAATCAAGTTGTATGATTATTTTACGTAAAAATAAAAATAAACAAAAACATTTGTATATCTAAATTTGGGCTCTCTAATATTGAGTTAGTTAAGATACAGATATTTTAAACTACAAATTCTTTTATCACCTACTAATGGTCAGTAGGTGGGTAATGGTCATCACGATGGGCCATAAAATAAATTATATTCTAAATTTAGTCAAAAGCAAATGTGTTGTTACAGGTAAGCACTTGCTTCCGATCTAAAAACAGATCATGTTTTTCCTTACGCAAAAAGCTTCAAGTTTATGTTTTGGGTGAGAGGGACAGGTCTCAGATCAGCACTACTGCTAAGACTAAACGTTGACTCAAATAGACAGTTGCAACTTCGTCAGATTCCTCTGATGCATGTTGTGGTGCCTCACAAGCTCATCGGACCTGGCGAACTTCTTCTGACAATTTGGCCATCTGCAGTTAAAGGGCTTCTCGCCTGGAACGTGAAAGAGAGATAAAAACCTTAGAACACAGTGTACGACCAAACCAGATAATGCATTTTGGCACAAATAACTTGGAGGTTCAAAAATTCATCATCAAAGAGAAATTATGAAAAAATGAAAAGGTATACGCACTTGTTTTACCTGTATGTGTCCGGGTGTGGGTCTTAAGGTGGTCTGACCGTGAGAACTTTCTCTGACAGGTGTCACACTGGAAGGGCTTAACCCCTACACACACACACGCACACGCACACACACACACAGGAACACACAAGTGTGGTCACGCACACACACGCACACACAAAGGAGAAAAAGGGTACAGTCTACAATAGGGGCCAGAGGAGAGGCCGTACTAAAAGGTGTCAGGAGAAAGTACTGTCTTAAGTATGTGAGACTCTGTTCAAAGTGTGATAGCAATACATCGATAAACACTTTTACTAAATATGCCTGATTCAAGAAATCATACTTAACTTAAAAGCATTTAACATTTGGAATCAGACACTTGGAATGCAAGTGAAAATGTAAACATTTACCCAAATGAATGTCAAAGGCAGACAGAATGTGTAATGCTATCACACTTTTTCTATCTCTCTATTTTTTTCACTGTATTTGTATGGATTGTGGGCGATTTTTCTTTTTCTATGTGAGACCTATCTGAAAGAGATCGTCATCACTGTTTTCTTTTGAGAAATTTGATTATCAGAATGAGTTTTTAGGGGACTTGTATACTCAGAAAGCAAAGATATTTGATTTAATGTTGAATCAACGTTAAGTATAACGTTGATTCAACGCTAAATCAATTGTCTTTGCAATTTGGGGACAGGGTTTGACCTAAAAACACCTAAATCACTCAAATGACTCCATGTGCTACTAATAAAGAAAAACAGGAGATACAGGAAGGAAGACCAAGAAAAAAGCACATAGAGGCCAAACCTGTGTGTCTTCTCTGGTGCCTTTTCAGCTGGTCCGATCTGGAAAACCTACGACCACAGTCTGTGAAGTCACACTGATAGGGTTTCTCCCCTGAGAGATCAACAAACACATTTTATCACATGCTGATGGATCACAGCTGTCATGGATTGTTGTTTTCGTCTGAAAAAAAAACGCTCACCTGTGTGTTTACGACTGTGCATCTGTAAGTGAGAAAGTTTAAAGTATCTTTTGTTGCACCCCGGGTAGGCACACATGAACGGCCTCTTTTCGTTGGTTTCGGATGAGCGCACTAACGCTGGGGTAATGCCCGGTACCCTCCTCACATCCTGCGAGAAAGTCAGCAAATGCATATGTTTATTTTTAAAGGTCCAGTGTATGAAATTTAGCAGCATCTAGCGGTGAGGTTGCGAACTGCAACCAACGGTTTAGTCCTCCGCTCACCCCTCCCTTTCGAAGTACTACGGAGGCTTTCACAGGACTAAGATGTCGTCACGTTTTTGCTTCTTTGCCGAAGGAGATACATATTTACGAAACGCGCTCTGTAGAGCAGTTTGTCCGTTCAGGGCTACTGTATAAACAACATGGCGAATTCCATGCAAGGGGACCCGCGGTGTATGTAGATAAAAATAGCTCATTCTTAGATAATAAAAACATAACACTTCATTATGTACGGTCTTTATACACCTCTAAAGACATAGTTATGTATATTATATTGCATTTCTGTCAATAGATCCTCCAAAAATTAAATGCAAGCCTATTGCCCGTGCAATGGCACAGCAGCTCTTAGCTGTGAAAACCGCTAATAATTAGCATGGCCAATCGGTTCATTACTGCAGAATTAGCTGTGAAATGATCATTGAGATTTAACCACGCTACTGATATGAGCTCTAACTGTGAACAGTTAGTCACGGACGTTAGACAGACCCTATTTCACTGCCTCACTCCCCCCATCCTCCCATCTCCCTCATTTGCCCACCGCCAAAGCCCATCTGCTCTTAATTAACTAGCGCTTAGCATAATGCCGTTTCCGTACGCTGGCACTGTAATGAATGTGTGTTAAATGCTATTGATAAGTAAATTACTAAACTGTTCTACCGCTGTAGCGCCAGATTTATATATTGACCCCGTGGGGATGATAACACAGCAGGCAAAGCAATACACCTCGGCGTGCTAACATGCTACGTGTGATTTGTATGCAGCGGTCAAGTTCAGCGACGGGCTGTGTTTAACTTAACCCTTCTGTTTAAATGATTATTAAATCAAATGATCGTGTCATGCCAAACCTGTATGACTTTTAATTCTTCTGCAGAACACGAAAGAAGATATTTTGAAGAACGTTGGTAACCAAACATCATTGACTTACATTGCATGGACAGGACACAAAACCACAGAGACATTTCTCAAAAAATCTGCTTATGTGTTCAACAGAAGAAAGAAAGTCACACAGGTTTTGAATGACATGAGGGTGAAAAAATGCTGTCAGAATCTATCTATAAGCTTCAAGTTTAAAATCTAATTCACCTCGCTTTAAAAAGACAGAAAGAGAGAGAGAGTAAACACAGAAGTGAAGAAAGGCATGTCATTGTGAAGGAGAGCAGTTCTGGAGTATGTCTTCTTTAACTGTTTTAAGGCCGCTGACAGACATTAATTAAGAACTAATGATTTATATTCGCGAGCAGCAGGCAACTGGAAACTGCAGCTTTATGGCTAATGGACTTTTTAAGTGATTCCTCTTCCCTATTCATCCTGAAATGCCTTTCAAATGTGTCAACTCTCCTGGCAGGCGCCTGCTTCCTCTCGCATAGCCTTGACGGCTTCTTCACTCTGAAAGAGTTTCTTCTTCTTTTTTGGTTGATCATTTTTCAACTATAATTTTGATTGAGAGCTGTGTATATAGGTGTTTGATAGTGTCTGTGTGTACGCCGCGGCCTGACCTTGGCCCGCATATCGAGAGCACAGAGCAGTTCTGAGCAGTTCTGTGTGTCCTGAGAGTGAACTCCAGTGGGCTGTGAGCTTGGAGATACTGACCTGAAGGCCTCTGAAGACGCCGTGGGTGTGTATGCGGTACTGTGTGCTGCAGCTGTAGACCATGGGCGTGCTGGGGTCGCTTTCATAACCCGCTGCATGGCTGTCAGTGTTCAAAGAGGGAGAATGTGTTTGTTATTGTACAGTAATTGGCTGTAAATAGGTAGCCTGTATGAAATGATCTGTAATTTGAGATTATTAGATTATGGATATTGTAAAAGCAGGAAACACAAATTAAGTTTTATTTTATCACAAAAAAAAATTATCAGGATATTTGCTTTAATTTACATCATGAATATTTATAAATACTATAAATTACATACTTTAAATGACATTGCATGTGATTACAACAGTTGTTTTCAGAGAATATAGTATGTATTTATTTGGTCTTATTTTATAAGTATGTCCCTTATGAATATTAACCTCGGTTTAGTAAAAGTGTAGTAACCACGGTTTTTAGAAGATTGATTACTACTTTTGTGATCACATTTACTACAATACCACGATTAAACTATGGTTACTGTAACAAAACCCTGATTAATTAATTAATGAAAATATTTGTGGTTACCATAGTAACCATAGTTTTAGTTTTATTTGAAATATATTTGTAGTACCTTTTAGTGCTTCGATTAAAAGATATTTACATAAAAATTAAATCAAATATATGCTCTCTAGACAGGGGTCTCGACCTGAGAGAATAAAATAATCTAAAGGACTATTTGTTGGATCTAATATATATATATATATATATATATATATATATATTAATGTAAACACATGATGCTGTACAAAAACTTCTAAATTATTCAATTATTATTTTAATTAAAGTGTTAATGTTAAAATGTTAACAGTATTTTTTATTTAATGAAAGTATTATGGAAAAAATGAATATTGAAATTGAGAATGTGTTTGGCAGGTAACTTGCAGACTTTACATGGACTTTACATCATTATTATTAGTCACCCTTTATGTTTATCACTGGGTTTTTCAAATATCTAACCAATAAAAGTGTTAAAAAGTGCTTGTCAACAATATTTAATTATTTAAAAAGCACAGTGTTTCCTGAAAATCAGCAAATTTGGACATCCGAGGATTCGGAAGGACAGTGACGATATACTAATGAAAGTGTCATGTTCCTTATAAGTGGCTTTGGTCTGCAATGACTGAATTGACTTTCAAATATTTTTTTGCATTTGTTAATTAGATTCATATAAAATATGATTTAAAAGTGTATATTAAGTGTTGAAAAACATCAACATTTTCACTACGGCACAGCAACTGTTCATAAAACGGAGCGCTACCTCATAACTTCTCCCGTTATGTCCCACAGCAGATGTAGTCCTTCCTAAATCTCTGCATGCATTATTTCACAAGCTTTAGATGACACCGAGGGCATAGCTAGCCATAAAACACCAAGAGTCATCTCTTTGTAAGTCACGCTGACGTTGGGGCAAATTGCTCCCTGTTCCGAGGTGCAATATTTTTACCCCAAAAATCTGAGCTAGGGCCAGTCAAAGAGATGAATGGGGAATGTATGGTCTTGCTCACTCTTGAACTTCTGCTTAACCCTCAGCGGTATGTGTCTCTCTACTTGACGCTGTAAATACACACATCTATGTATCTGCCAGGACAATTTGACATCGTATTTCTTTTGGACCACACAAACTTAACCGTGGCATAGATAACGTTGTTTTTGTTTGTTTGTTACCGAGAGGATATAACGGAGATGTGCTTGAAGCGAAACACACTGCTGGTGAATTTAGTGCATGCGGTGCAACAGTTCATGAGGTATAAAGTTCTTTTTGTCTGTACGTAAGACCAGCCAGGCGAAAAAGACGGTCCAAAACAGCATCCTGCATTAAATCATCTCACAGTTCATTTATTCACCCGAGCCCGGCTAAAAAGCTACCCTGGTCTCGCAACAGACGAGGGATTTGGAGGTATGCAAAATGCTGAATTATAGATAGTTGGATGTATAGGAATGACTGAGTTAAGACCAAACTGCCCTGTCTTGCTTATTTATCAGCGCATGAATCATTCCGTCACCCAGCGCTCCACAGGCTCTCTACGGGAGGCTGCGGAGAGGTCACAGCCTTCTCCCCGCCTGGCGGAACGTGACTGTGGATTCTCGCTCAGGTCCCAGAGGGAGTAGAAACCGTCCCATTGTGCACTGATACACTTCCACCTCCCCCTGCACAGCTCGCTTCCTCCAGGCGGGCCAGCGCTCGGCATGGTCAAGGCTGAGGTGCCACTGGCAAATATATGGCAGGATATCGTTCTCTAGCCAGACAAAACAGAGGTCGATTCTGCATGTGCACACTGTGGAGTTTTACGTTGTGGGGAAGTCCTTTTTAGGTCAGGAGAGGTTGTTGTGAACCTATAACCTAGTCCAATTGTGGTTTTTAGTAAAAACTGTCTTTAAAGTGTAAAGTGTTGTTTTTCTATGTTAAAGTACTTTCTCACACCCAGAAGAAGCCATTATGTGAACAATTTGTTGGTTTGCTAAAACATATCTCGCTGCCTTAAGTTTTTTCAAGTACAATCAAATTGGCTTTACGAGTCATTTCAACTTCAGTGATTTTAACTATTGTGAATTTTGACAAGTGGTTGAATTGATGTAATTTATAAAATGGCTTATTTTGATGAGTTGAAGTAACGTGAAGACATTGACAAAACGTAAAATAGTAAGTTGAAATGACTGATTGTACTTAATAACGTAAGGCAGCAAAACTGTTTGAGAGTGCATGGGAATTCATAACTATTTTACAAGATGGCTAATTCGGACGGATTTGTGCGACGCTAGTCATACAATAATGTACGATCAGTAGAAAAAAGCTAAACTGAAGCTTCACTGACATGAAAACAAGCAAATCGTACTGAAATGTACAAAACGTACGAATTATGCGAATTCGCCACCTTATTAAATAGTTACGAATCGGCATGAGATTGTGTTCACCGTACTGCTTTGTAAGGACCGACATAGCAACTTTGGCTGAACCAATGGTGTACGTTTGGGGAAAGTTTGGTGCATGATATTCAACAACCCTTGCAATAGTTAAATAAGTCCTGTAAAGTGAGTTCTAACCCAAATGTGTCTTAACTAAAGCAGATTAACTGTCCTCATGGATCCTGGCTGAGACAGATATGTGCAATCCAAAACACTGAAGAATTTCTACATGACAGGAGAGGGTCACGTCGACCTACCTCTTAATGGTGGACGCCAGACTGTTGACAGGGTTCCACCCCATGCACTCCAACTGTGACGCCATTTGATATAAATTATCACTGCTGGGATACAACACAACAGCATTTATGAAAATATGCATGGACAGTATTTTCCCTAACTACAAGCACAAGCTCTTTGTATTATTAACCAGCAATCACAGTCAGATGGAGAGAATGTGGAGGATGAAAAATGGACCGGCTTTTGACAAAGGCATCCCGGGTAACAACGAATGAATGTGTCACATGCGAACAAAAAAAACAAGGGGTTACCCGCACCACCGGGGTATCAGTTAATCAAATCAGGTCTGACTAAAAAACCTGCCATAAGTTATTAAAAGCCTGTCTGTTGGACTATTCGTTACCCTGCCAGTTGCTCAACCAAACACATAGTTTGGATTTATCTCCAGCAATTCTGACATCACAGTGTTTCATCACAGACAGGGAACAGGGTACGGCGGTATGATCTGGTACCTGGTACTGGGCTTTGCTTCACTGCAAACGGAAAGTCCCTGTATTTTAGCAGCAAGTATTTGCTTTGAGAAAACAAGTGTCGAAGGAGTCGTTCGTGCATTTTTATCACAAACTTTTATAGTAATGTTAAGTAATGTTTCACGTCAATTTAAAAAGTGTCAATGTACTTATCACTTCACAACACTTTGTGTTTGTGACCTTGGTGGTGTTATGTTTTAACACACCCAACACAAATGCAAGAAGCGTGTAGATCGTGACTAGTTTCATACACTCTTGCCTTTGAGATTTAAGTCGCAAATAACCAAATTTTAATTCTGGATTCGCAACGTAAACAAGTTTGTTCTTTATCTTATATAGATACAGAGCTTTAGGTACCAGATGTTTTATTGAAAAGCAGCAAAGCATTTCCATTTGAGAATTCCCAGCCCCTCAACTGCAGCCGATAGCGGACTGTTTATTGCAACGCAGTGGAGAGGGAACTGGAAAACACAGTTCGACCTGAGTCAAAGTCCCCTTATCATCCCAATTCTGTTATTTAGAATCTTTATGTTCCCTCTGGGCTGGAAAAACAACATGGTTAAAACATCCACGGAATGCGAGATCACTTCGGGGCCGTAGTGTGCGTACCGTTAGCCGAAGTTGCAGGGAATTCCTTGGAGAACAGTTAACCACTTATCAGAATGAAACAATTCAGAGCTGGTTTGAGAGTGCAAACGGGTGGTGGATTAAAGCATTTGTGTTGGCCCGGTTCACGCTGCTGTTCAGCACTTGACCTTTGTTAAGAACGTTCGACAGAAACCAGCTTTGATTCGGCAAGATGCTGACTAACAAAATTACAATAATTTGTATTTGAAAAGATTTAGAAGAACAGTTCGCCAGAAAGTGAAAATGTTTACTCGGCATCATGTCGTGCCAAACCTGCATGACTTTTTCTTCTTCTGCAGAACACAAAAGAAGATATTTTGAAGAACGTTGGTAACAAAACAACACTGGTCTCCCTTGACTTCCATTGTACATTCACAAAACAACAGAGACATTTCTCAAAATATCTTCTTTTGTGTTCCACAGAAGAAAGAGTTATATACACGTTTTAAATGACACGAGTGTTTATAAATGATATAAACCAGCACTTTAACACATGGATCCTCATAAAATGTAAAATGTTTTCTTAAAAACATGTATGTTTCTTATGTACATTTCTAAAATAGTGTATAAAATAGAGTCAGGAATGTATTGGTTCTCTAACGCACAGGAAAAACAGAAAAAAAGTTGATCTTTCATCCAGGTGGAAGTTACCAACGACAGACACACTGGATAACTTTATTTGAACATCCTGTACGAACAAAACCTCCCAAGCGCCTTTCCTCTCCTTTTTACTTTACTTCCCACGTCCTCGATGTGTTCATGGCATCGTGACATGATGCTTTTGATTGTAGTCCAGGCCTCAATTCTGAACACAACTGAGTTTGAACTTCCTGCAGACGTGTTCTAAGAAATATCACTTGTACTCAGGGGCATAGCTTTAAAAGATTTATAAATCACTGTGTGAATATTATACCAAGTCACATAAAACAACGAGTTTCATTATCTACCATTGCTGGCACACATTTACCTGTCTTTTACTTGTTAAATGTTCAATGTTCAGACACCTAATTAATATTCATGAGTCAAGCTGATAAGGTATGTCCAACCCAGCACAGTGGCACAAACACAGAGGCAACTGGAGTTTGATGTTCTGCATCTCAGAGCTTTCTTAAAGGGACAGTTCACTCAAAAAAAGAAAATTATGTATTCAGTTCCTCACACTCCAGTTGTTCTAAATCTGTCCTACCATGGTAGTTAAAAATGACAATGGTAGTCAAAAGTGCCCCAGAACTGTTTGCTTTCCTACATTCTTCAAAATATCTTCTTTTGTGTTTAGCAGAACAAAGACATTTATAAGGCAATTTTTCCTACTATGGTAGTCAATGGCGGCCAAGAATTGTTTGGTCACAAGTATTCGTCCAAATATCCTTCTCTGTGTTCATCAGAACAAAGACATTTATACAGATTTGGAACAACTTGAGGGTGCATAATGAAGACAGAATTTACATTTTTGGTTCCTTTAAAGCAGGAGACTTTTATCTCATGTTGTATGTGCATGTTTTGACCCTGAGAGATCTTGATGTGCATGATGGATAGGACTAGAGCCCTACCTGTTGTATGGGTTCCTCAGGAGCAAAGCCTGACTTCCTGTACAGCTGTCTGAAGGCGTGTGACAGCCGTATACCGGCGGAGGGACAGGATACTGCTGGTCACCTGAAACACAACAAATATAAACAAAAAGACATAAATAGCTATTTTTACACTTGTAAATAAACCTGTCTTCACAGCAATGAGGCCAAGAAGAGATAAAAAGGGAGAATAGACACATTTAGACAAAAACTTTTTGGTTTAGTTTTTTTTGGTGAACATTTTTCACATTTTTTAAAAGCATTGTTTTTTTTATTTTTTTATTTAATAAGAAGAAAAATTTCTGCACTTTGTTTGTCTCAAGTCCCTAATAAAATAATATCCACGCCTGGATGCTCGGAGTATCATAACTTTGCCGTTTCAATGAAGCGCATGATTGAGAGTGTGTGGTGTAGCGCGTCCTACAAAGGGAATATGAGAGCGAGGGAGGGTTGTGGAGATGCGGCCGAGTACGCTTTGCAGTTATGAAAACAACAGGCTGACTTTGAAGCTATAAGCACACAGGCCTCGTTCTCCGTTTCAAAGTGCAAATGAGAAACTGGTGCTTCGGCTCATCCGGCTTCCACATTGTGAATGTGTCCCGTGGTGGTTCTAAATGTTCCGAAGGGAACCCCACATTGCTGAATCTTCTGGTCACTAGCTCAGAGCCCTCCGAGAAAATTTACTGCAGCCATAACCAAATCGTCCAGTGAGCTGTTTGCTGATGTTTAACATTGTGGCGTGCGTAACAGCAAAGAGGACTTCTGGGAAAAAAACACTGAGCTGATTTGCTGTTCGGCGATGGGACGTTTTGTGCGACTTGCCCCCGGAATGACATTACAGCGACCACGCAGTAAGTTCAAAGAGCAAGGTCAAGCTCTCAAGTGCTCGGAAAGTGTGCGGAGATTAGGATCTCCAAGAATACATGCATTTATACAAACATAGTAAAATGTGATTTAGTGCATGGTGTGATCGTGTTTACCCATGTTGCTTTGCTGAGTGATGGGGTCTTCATGTTTGAAGGTATGGTTGGGAAACTGTGAGGTGTGGTGGGTAGGAGTGTGTCCGTAGTTGGTGGCTCCATCAAAAGCGACCGCACTGTAACCTAGGAGAGATATTCAAATTTAAGTACATTCATTTTAATAGATGTAGTCAGACACTGATATTCCTATAATATCATATTTTTTTAATATAAAAATAATATCACATACTAAATCTGCATTAGCTGCTACTAAACAGAAACACAAACAGAGCTACTCAAAAGTTAATAGGTATAAAAGATTCCTCCTTGGGTTCTAATCACCCCCTCCCCATCATTCCCCAGCGGGGGCGAGTGGACAAGCTGTGCGAGGAAAATTAACCCTGGCAGGACGGTGCAGTCGAGAGCCGACACCAGGTTTAGGGGGTGAATCATGCCTTGGTGTAACCCCAGGTCAGACGTAACATCGTAAATCAAGGTCCCCCACCACCATCTTCATTAATTACAAGCCAACCACTTTCACCTCAGAGAGAGAAAAACTCATTAAAGATGACCATTTCTCTTCTATCCAACCAGAGTCTCAATAAGAGTCAAAACCTGGGGGTCAGTAAAGTGCTAGTCAGTGGCTGTGAGTATTGTTGTAGTGTCAACAATTGACTTTATGTTTCCAAAATGCAATTTGATAGTAACAGTATCGTGAAAATCAGAAAAAGGTTTTTAAAAATAGATCTGGGTCAAATCTCACCATATTTAAGTTTAGTGTCATTTGATATTATTTTTAATTATTGCTTGTCTTATTTATTATTATTGATTAGGAAATACAATCACACACTGTCGCTCAAGCAGGCTCAATGAAAATCTGCATATTTTGAAATTCATGGCAAAATGAGATTATGAGCGGAAATTGTGGATTTAATCGGTTGGAAAAGCAAATTATCTTTGTAATTTAGAATTTTCTAAGACTAAAACAATGATGAAAAATCAACAGAAAGAATATCTAAAGCCAGCTAGAATTATTCAGATGTCTAAGCGACAGGTTGAAAGAAATGTTAAAACATTTTTCCTTTTATATTTCTGTGTTTCGCTGTTGTCTAATATTTGTTACTGTTGTCTATCTATTAAATAAAACAAAAAGATCAAACATGTTTTAGAAAATGTGCAATTTAATTAAAAGTATCCATTATGTTTACATTTAATTTATTATGGGGGAAATTATTTTTGTGTATCAGTTACATAAAAGATAAAAAAAATAATGAGCTGAATTGAATTATGTACCAAATTGTACTTCAAATGGCTTTGTTTTATTTGTTATTTTAGTAATTATAGATTTGTCTAATTACCCTTTTAGCTTAATGAAATATCACTTGTATTTAACTTTCTTATTTTCGGTGAATGTTATGTTAATTTTATTTTTTAAATACATTTATAGCATACTCACTTCACCTAGAGAGAAATAAATAGTTTTCTTGCCTCCCTGAAAAATCTTTATCATCGCATAAATTGAAAACTCAGAAACCCCAAGTCTGTTTTACTGTTTACTGACACAGCAATGAGTCACAAGTATTAAATGACCATGTCATTTGTGTTTGATGCATATCTGTAAAATGACTGTGAACTGTTTTGCCAAATACAGGAGCATTAAGATGTGTATTTACTTAAGGTAGACAAATATGTGTGAGGTGATGGCCCTGGTGACAGATAAATCGCAGAATGCATTTACTCACTATATGTAAACTTACTGTTAAAACAAGTTCACACAAGCGAGTTCTGGCAAACTGTATTAAAGCTCCTCAAAACAATAGAAATGCTGTATTAATATCCTTGTTCAAGATGTTTCAGCAAAATGATTTTGAATACATCAAACTTTTAATAAAAAATTTAATTGACAATAACCATTCATATTAAGGCTTCATACAGTAAATTTGTCATATATTTAATGTCCATTTTTTTCTAAATAAATTAATATATTTTAATAAAAATTAAATTTGACATTAACTGTTAAGATTAAGGTTT
This sequence comes from Triplophysa rosa, assembly GCF_024868665.1. Taxonomy (NCBI): domain Eukaryota; kingdom Metazoa; phylum Chordata; class Actinopteri; order Cypriniformes; family Nemacheilidae; genus Triplophysa; species Triplophysa rosa. The sequence continues at coordinate 6,564,716 of NC_079892.1, forward strand.
CACACAGTAAGTTTGTCACTGCTATTTTTATGTCGACTTTTAAAATAAATGTGATGTTTTTTTGCTAACGCAAATTCATTTTCAATGTCAAACATTAATCGTAGATATCAACCTATAATGTAATCAAAACGTTTAACATTGTACTTACTGTACTTAACAATACGTAATGTACTTAAACTCAGTCAAATAACTACATTTAGAAGCAAAAAAATATGCTGTGAATAATAAAACATACAATGTTTATTGACTAAAATAAAGAAAACAGATTGTCTTTCATGGCACTGTAAAACTTTCTTTTGTACTGTAGATTTGAGAATTGTAAGCTTTAAATCTATTGAATTAAATACACAAAACAGATCATTTTTAACTGAATGACTAAAATAAAACACTTATTGAAAGTAACCTTCCCACCTTCTATAGTTATTGATTTTTACGCTTCACTCTCATTTTAATAGCATCACACAGTGTTGCCCAATGAAGAACTACACAGATATTGAATTACGAAAAGTTTCTCACCCTGACTTCTGGAGCTGGGTTGGCTCTCCATGCAGTTAGACAGGTAAGGACCGTTGCTGAACATCCTCGGCTGGCTGGGTGGAGGTTGACTGGGCGCGGGGGCCCCAAAGGCTCCGTACCTGCAGGCCCCAGTGCCAGTGAACTGTCCAGAGAAGTGCAGAGTGAAGGCACTCAAACCACAGTGAGGGTCCTCATGGGGGTCGGCCGTGCCCCAGGTGGGCTCCTGCTTGATAAAGGAGTGCGGTGCCAGCGAGCTGTAAGGTGAACCGGCGTGGAAGTCCAGCATTGGGGCCCACTGTGAAGTACTGCTTACGGGAAGGGTGCAGTTACCGTTCCCCCCTGGCAACGTGGGCACGGGGGGAAGGAGCGTGTTGAGGTCACGTACATCAGATCCCATCCTAGCGCATGTACGATACACCTGATCACTTAAGCAAACAGGCCCAGCAATGAGACAAGGTCCAACAGATCTGAATCGAGTTTGGTTCGGTGCAATCCAACGCAAAGCAAAGTACAAAAAAGTCAAGTCCAGCAAGGTGTCATCGCCGAGTCGAATTTGGCCAACAGGAATCACTCCAAAGGCATGCAGATGGCACGAGATTGTTTTCAATCGGAAAAGTCCATGTTGCAATGGAGAGTAAGGGCGAGACAAGAGAACGCAAAAATAAGGGTGCTCAGTAGGGTGGTCCCAGCGAAGGAGAGGTCTCGCAGGGTCCGAGAATGGAGTGAGGAGAGCAGGAGAGAAAGCAGAAGGAGAGAGGTGTACCTCCTTACTTGCGTGCCTGTTTTCTTTGGAGGCCTGGGAGCTGACATACAGACCCACACTAAGGAGTCAGGAGGAGGAGCCAAAGGCTAGTGAGGAAAGATGAGTGTAACACTTCATTCATTTACCTCTCCTTGTACAATACTCCTCTCTGTATACTCATACAGCATGCAGGGAGTCTCAATAAACTCTGTGTGTGTGTGTTTGTGGGAGTAAGGTATGGATAACAATGATTCAGAAGCAAGGTTTTTATGATATTTGAAACAAATAGTTTAGCAGGCACTGTAAAACAGTTTATAAATTTGCTTCACTTTAAATTCTTGGTCATTAATATCTAGCAGGTTTATGAAAGTTACAACTAAATTTAAAGTCTGCATCACAGAAATTTCCTCAAGAAGATTTTAACTTTACATTTTGATTCATGATAACGATATTTAAGTAATTTACGTAAAATATTTTAACAATTTAGGTAGCCTAAATCCGATTTTGAATAATGCCGTTTACTGTATAACCAAGATGAGCGGGTAACCTTTGCGTCATTATGACCCAACCCTTGCTCGCGCTTTATCATTACCACATCCATCAAAGTTAATGTTTTTTCGCTCTGATGACCTTATATGCGTAAAACAAATGTGATTGGCTTTTTTGTAATTTAGGATATTTATCCAACTATTTAAGAGCGTGGGATAAGATAAATAAAGCTATAGCCTACTTGCACTAAAAGAACATATTTGTTGTAAAATATTTTAAGATGTCATTTATAATTGTTTTATTTGATTTATTTTTTTGCAGAGCTACAAAACTATAGTTAATAGCAATAGCCTGTTTCCAAAACCCCGTTGTTTTAAAAAGAAATAATTAAATTAAAGTTTCATTTAAATAAATATAATAATAATTATAATAATAATAATAATATGCAATACATTTTCATATCATTTCTCTTCTTAAAACAATTTTTTTAAAGTTGCGTTCTGCTTTTCAAACTGTGAAAAAAAATCTTTACAATGAGTAAAATTGAAACGATAGAATCGCGCTATCTTTGTTGCCTTTTCTTTTCAATTAAATTAGGCTATTACATTTTTTCCAAAGTGTTTTTTTCCAAAGTTTTCAAAGTGCAGAGTGAATTTTGTTAAGATAAAAGCAAGTTGTCATCTCATTAACAAATAAAAACATCCGTAGGTGCTCACTTTTTTCATCCTTCTTAACATCTTTCTATTTTTATTTTACTTAATTCTTCATTATTACAAATGAGTAAAATTATTTTATTAAAAAATCGAATTTTAAAAGAAGCAGTTAAACTGCGACTGTTGCGAAACATAAAAGCGCATGCAGGTAACGACAGATCAGTTACAACTTCTGGATGAAATCATTTAATGAGCCAATGAAAGAAATGTCTTCATGAAATTGTTTTGCCTTACAATTGGCGACCATCAGCTGTAGCACGATGAGAGGCCGGTGAAAAATAGGTGTTGCGATGCGGAGGGATTGCTTAATTATAACACTGCACAATCTGCCGTGAGGAAGAGAGGACTTACAAACCCCTACACACACTCCCCTCCGCAAGGGCTGAGTTCTGCTTAACCTCTGGCAAACCCACTGAAAGAGAGCAATATTATTGGATACCGCAACTGAGATGGACCTCAGCTGGACGTCCTCACCTTCAGGTTGGAAATGTGAAAACAAACGAATCCTGTATTATATTGTTATCACTTAGTCAATTTTTAGCCTTGACTTTTAACCAGGGCGCGTGGCCATTCATAACCATTTGCACAATACTTACAATAACAGTAATAGACAGTGACGAAGATCTTAATTCCACAGCGGTTCCACTTTGGCCTGTGAAAAATATGGTGTTACGCGCCGCACGCCTAACATCCAGACACTTTAATGGGCCGAGATGAAACATTAAATCGGCGTATTAAAAACGACGCAAGAAACTGCCACTCATCGTATTTAGAGGCTAACATGAAAATACATGTAAACGGACAAGAGGTGCTGAAAATTAAATGTTGATTTAAAAAAGACTAAAACAATTGGTCTATTTTCATTTTTTGAATTTGGAGCAATAGGTTTGAACTTTTGTATTTAAAATAAACCGATACAACATTGTGTATTTTTAAATATTTTTTTCATTTACACTCTTTAAACTAAATTAGACCAAACATGTTATGGAAGTCTATTGTACTGCGTTCAAAACGCACCAAAAAATGTTGGCAGTGTTTTATCGCAAGAGGCAGTTGCTAGTGTCCTTGAACGGTTTTTTTCCTCTGTTTTGATGTATGAAGACTTTAAAGGTTATCATCTCTGCTTCTAGTCTTGCCAGTCTTTTTGCTTTCATAGCAACAGTTACACACACACATTAGTGGTGGAAGTTCGACAACATTACAATATAATGCACATCTCCGGTCACTGTTACTATAAACTTACACTGTAAAAAAAAAAACAAGCCCTTACCTATCATACTCATTTGGACAATCACCATATAGATGAACAGCAGCATAAATATAAACAATCACTTCCTTCTCCTGTCCCAAACTCTTCACCAGCGTCTATCAAAAGAGAAAGAAAGGGCCACGTTCAGACATATCAAGAGGTCATTATTAAAGCCGCTAAATCTGCAATTTTGCAAAAACGCTGCCTGTTTTGTACATGGTGTCCATCGCTTAACCAATTAGCTAAGATCCATCTTTATTTGTCAAACGTTTAGGCCTCAGTGTAGCCGGAAGCGTCGGCCGGAGAACGGGACGTGGTTAAGCAGAGGCAGTTCTCATTAAATTGATGAGCTGAGATCTGGTCCTACTTCACCATCTGGAATTGTAGTCTGGGGTTCTGCTGAAAGCTGCTGACCCAGGATTCAACTCGGGAAAGAGGAGCACGAGGAAAAGAAAAAGCAAGTCTTGTCGGCAGAAGTCACTGTGTCAAAGTCCTCATCAGACTCGAGGGCTTTGGATTAGGGCTCAGTGTTTGGCAGCCTAGAAAGGCCGAGATCCAAAGTAAAGGGCAGATGAAAGTTACTAATTTGGTCTGATGTACTCTTCACTCCATATGATAACGTGTTGGTCAAATGACCATTAATGCTGAAATGGTGAGGGAATGTCTGACTGATGCACAAGCAAGATGCAAACCGTACAGTGAAAAACGCTTGGCTTCACTTAGGGCCGAATGCGACGCTACTGAGAAAAGAATGAGTTTTAGTTAGCGTCGGGTCTCACCTCATCTTCTTTGCCGAACTCCCTCGTACACTTGAACACACAGAACGCCCACTCCTTGCTATTTCTGCTCTGAAAAAAGGCCATAGGTTCCCCCGAGAGACCAGGGAAATTCTGTATACGTCTAATGCCGCATTTCTAAAACAACAGCGGAGAAAAAGAATGGCTCCCTTGGCCATTCGAATGCATTTTTCCACTTAACAAACAACAAATTATCTCAAAATCAAACCTAGCTGACTTTTACCCGAGTGCTCCGCAGGCTTAAGAAAAACACAGTGGTCCAAGTGACCCTGAAAATATTTTGTTTTTCCAAAGCCTGCGATTGCATCAAAGAGACGTGACTTCAAGGTAGAACATCTACCGACTTCATTTGTACAGCAGACTAATTGATAGCCCCAGATGATCTCCCCACATTTGAGGAATCTCTCCTGGAGCCCTCGCAGAGCATTTAAAGGAAATGAGAAATGTTGCCGCTCACCCATGACAAAGGACACCAAAGTTTGAATATGCTTGTGGAGACTTGAGCTAATAGATTCCACTTGAAGCGGCGATTTATTGTAAACGTAAGACGACCCGTGATTAAAGTCGTAAGTAATGAAGCGGACAGCTCCGAGGACAACGGACAACGAATGTAACGGATATCAACGCTGACAGAAAACACGCCATCTTTGTCAAATAAATAACAGCTCTGTTAGCCACAGATGTGTGGTGGAATGAATCATCTTCGGCCTTATCAGTAGGGGGCTTCGGCAAAGGCGGTCAATGCTACATGGTTGGACGTGAAACTTTCCTTGTCTGCTTCATAACAATGCCCCACTGTTCATAGTGTCTGTGTGAACAAATCAAAACTCATTTCCTTTTTTTTGTTTCGTTTTTCCTCATAGGTTTGTCATCACGATTCATTTTTTTCTGTCTGGCACACCCACACACACTGAGAGTCATACAGAATCAAAGTGTGTCCTAAATGGGCAGGGGGGACTTATATTGAGGGTAAAGATGAGGAAAATGAAGAGGGCGGATGAAAAAGGGACTACTGTCACTCCCCTGACCCTTATCTGCAGATAGTGCACCGTTCATAACAGTGTGGCTGGCTGACTCAAACTCCACCAGATACCAACAACACAGGTGTCCGTGTCAGTTCTGAGGAAGATCATTCAATTCCTGTTATATACTGTATATATACATGTGTGTGTATAACACATAATTTAAAGGGATAGTTTACCCAACAAAAAAAAATCGGACTTTTTTCACTGTTGTTATTCAAAACTGACTCTTTCTTCTGTGGAACACAAAAGAAGATCTTTTGAGAAATGTCTCGGTGGTTTTGTGTCCATACAGTGGAAGTCAATGGGGGTCAATGTTGTTTGGTTACCAACGTTCAAAATCTCTTCTTTTGTGTGCTGCAGAAGAAAGAAAGTCATACAAGTTCATTGCGGGTTGCTGACCTGGTTACTTTCACACACCACGTACAAAGTAACAATTTACATAGCATTTCCACCTCAAAAATAAAATGTTGTCACGTTTACGGCTCAAAAAATATTTTTTTTAAATAATTGCATAATTGTAATAGTTTGCCTATAACAAACAAAAAAACATTTCTGCTTTTAAAAACACTGGCCAAGTGTACTTCCTATTATAAAACAGAACCACAGTGCCAATTTAGTGATCTCATATCTTTGAAATACAGTATAAACCAATTTATAGTAGAATGCACACATGATCAAGAAAGAGATGGACATTAAATATAAACGTATTCTCCCTCCTGTCTTTTAAAACCTGTATATGGAACACAAAAGAAGATATTTTGAGAAATGTCTTAGTGGTTTTGCGTCCACACATTGGAATTCAATGGGGGCCAATGTTGTTTGGATACCAACATTCTTCAAAATATCTTTATTTGTGTCCTGCGGAAGAAAGAAAGTCCTACCGGTTCAGAATAACATACGGTTGAGTAAATGATGAAAGAATTTTCATTTTTGGTTGAACTATCCCTTTAAATAAATGAAAAATGTTAAGTACCCTGTCTTGACAAATTCTGTTAACCCTAGAACTTGGATTCGGCCTTGCTGTACACAATGCCCGAGCCGCCAGGAGATGCTATTAAAATAACATGTGCAGGTGGTTTTGGATTTGTGGCGGACTGCTGATAAGGCAAAGGCTGAGAATCGTCAGAGATCCGCAGAGGTATTTAAAACACTGGCTCGCCTTCAGAAAGACCAAACGCAGAGAAACGCAGCGTTCGAGCGGATGCGGGAAACCGTCCAACGTTACCTAAACACAGAGGCTCTTGGAGACAGCAAGCAAGCGAGGGTATCAGCCAGAGTGGTACGGCCAGCTGCAAGGCCATTAATTAATTCATTTTGGTATGCACACGCTGGAACAACCTTGAACATGTGTGGAAGAGACAAGAAAAACATTCTACCTTTGATTTAATTACAACTGTAACAAACGTGCACTTCCAGATCACCCAGTCAAATATATCGTTCTTATACATTACCTGCTAGATATACTATTGTTCCAAACGCAGGGTGATCGTTTCGGATGGGAGACATCGTGAAGTATTTTGCTCTACAAATGGCACACAATGGAACACTTAGAGAGAAAGGGCTCCTTGTTTAATAAAAGCTGTGAGTTCTACATCCTAAGCGCACGCTATCAATCTCCAGAGATGAAATTTTTCAGTCTCCACTTAAGTTTATGGGGAGAGAAAACTTTACAGAGCTTGGCCAGGCTCCAGGAGAAAGAAATTATGTTGGGATGTTCCTTCAAAGATAGTATCTCTACGTTTGAACGCCACGGCATCGGTTTAGTAGGAATCGAATACCAAGTCTACAAATCACTACAAAGTGCTTATCTTCTGCCAGATCATGAACGCTGAACCGTGCAACATGTCAGTTTTGTTATACAAAGGGGATCAAAATCTGGAAATAATAAATGCTGACGACGGATAGCTTTGATAAAACGTTTCATTTGAATATACCAGCACCAAGGACAAGACACATTTGCGGTCAGCGCTGTGATGTTTTGAACCCGTGACTCAACCCGATAGCGATATCAGTTCGTAGTTTGTTTGTGTACGGGTTGTTTTTGGTAGTCGGGCACGTCGCGGACAGCACGCTACCGTATACGAGGAGACGTTCTGTTCCACACAACATGTAGTTTTTACAGCTCAGCAATTAAAAACGCTAACAGCAGAGTTTGGCATTGAGAAGCTTGCAAATCCTTTCGTGGCAGATCATTTGGCAACAAACTAGCAGTGTACAGTTACTTGAGGAGAGATGTCTCTGACTGCACACGGGTTCATGGGCTGGTCAGGATAAAGGGGCTTTCCACAGGGAAGACAAGATGCTACTCATTGTTATCATTTTGCTGGAGGCTTTTACGCTAATTAGCAATGAAAACATCAAAACGTAAAAGAGCTAATTGGTATGAGATCACTCCTAGTATTTTCCCAAATATTTAAAAGGATGGTTTGACAAATGACAAAATACAATTTTGTCATTTGCTCACCCTCTTGTCATTTCAAACCTGTATGACTTTCTTTCTTTCTTCTGCAGAACACAAAAGAAGATATTTTGAAGAATGTTGGCAACAGAATGACGTCGGTCCCCATTGACTTGCATTGGTTTTGTGTCCATACAATAAAAGTGAATGGGTGGCGCCGTTGTTCGGTTACCAACATTTTAAAAATATCTTCTTTTGTGTTCTGCAGTAGAAAGAAAGTCACGCAGGTTTGAAATGACAGGAGGGTGAATAAATGATGACAGAATTTTCATTTTTGGGTGAACTATTTTTTTAACCTTAAATTTCAAGAGAGAGTGTTTTGATACAAGAAGCCCTTAAATCCACCCATCGAAATCGTTTTCTCTTAACCGGTCAGCAGGGTAAGCAAGTCAGTGAAAGCAGACTATATAAACACTCCTCAGTGACTTGAAAGTGATCCATCATTGTGCACTGCCATTGTACTGCTTCTAAGACTGATTAAGTCAAAGCCAGCTAAATCATCTGAATTCCTGCTGTGCCGTGGCCCTTGCTTTCTAGATTAAGATGAAAAGGCCGGCACATTCCTCATCTGATAATTAATGATGCAACCGGAACGTGTTTCTGACGCTTGTGTACGTGCTCATTAGTGATACACCGTCAAAAACACGATTGGTTCAAACGTCTCGTTTTTTTGGTTTACTGTGTTATTAAAGAGCATGTGAAAGGGGAACGTCGACAGCGGTCTGGAGGCCGAGTTTTGAGGAAGTCATAAAAAATCGTTTTAAACGTAATTTGGGCGACAACCGAAAAAAGAACATTCGTTTGACGCTTGTTTAGGAAAGATCTAAAAATTGAAGGCAGTGGCACCAATAAACAGAATGGAACTGATCTGAATCTGCTGACCTCTGAGCTCATTTTTCCTGTAATCTGATAGGTCGTAAGGTCACGCCAGCGGTCATTAATCTAGCAGTAGGGGATAAATACACATCTCGACTTCCCACTGAAAATATAAAACTGATTTACAGATTATTATAATGCGTTGTGCAAAAAAGCAACAAACGGATATAGAAGGTAAAAATAGAGTTAAAATAATAGATGCACAAATCACTCCTTCGTTTTCGAGTCATCTCCAGTTTTTTTCTCGTTTCGTTTTTTTGGCGTTGAGGGGGAGCTTGCTTGTTTGAAAAGTAAATAAGATATCCGACACGAGGACAGCCAAATCCTAAAAAAGCTTTTTGGGAAGATTTTTTTATGAAGCTGGCAGACAAATATAAACAATGTCAAAGTTTGCAATCCACTGAACCAAAACGATTATTAAGTGTTCATTATATTATTGACATGATGTTCATTAGATTATTATGGGATATTAATTCACTAGTTCTGACTTGGCCATCTTTAACACAGTCCATCGTTGGGCCACTAACTAAACACACCAATTGAGGTCACATGAATGGTTTAATATTCAAAATATCTTAAATTATTCAAGCAGGTCCAAATTTAAGTGAATGAATAGAATGATGGCCGTCGTGAATAAAAGCTATTTAATATACATTTTACAGCAAACGACTGAAAGAGAGAGAGAGAGAACAATTGAGAAGCTGAGCTCATCACTGTGGCGCAGTTAAGGGTCGCTGACTGAAAGTAATGGTGCACATCATTGAACTCTCACTGAGGGGGAGGTTCTCCGGATCCTATTTTCTCTCTGGGTTACAGAAACACTCTGCCACTTACATATCAAAACCTATATGAGTGAAACAAAGAGGCCTGACGCTTTGGTCCATGAATAAATCAAAAGTAAAATCAAAACCTAATGGGGAGGTTTTCCCGGACAGGGATTAGTTTAAAATAGGACTAGGCCTTGGTTAAATTAGGATATTTAAGTTGTTTTAAAAAACATATGTTACAAAAAAACATTACTGGTGGGCATCTTAAGACAAAACAATCACACTGATATATTTTAAGATATGTCCGTTCAAGTTGTTTTCGATTAAGACACCTCAAACATTTAAGTTAGTCTGGGACTATAGGCTTAAACCCTGTCTGGGAAACCGCCCCATTGTGTGTTCAGTAAACTGTCAGAGGTAAGTCTCTACAATGCGGTGTCATCTTTAATACCGAAAAAGTTTCTTTAACAGCACTTTTATGGTTTACTTTTGTTTTATCATTGTGTATATTTTATTTTCATTATTTATTTATTTTTGTAATACTTTTTACTCTAAATTACTAAGCATAAAACATATGCCACTAAACTACAGACGATTATGGCCCATAATGAACTTTTACAAGGATACAGCTATAATATTCAAATAAAAATATCCTTTTTTAAAACAAATTCATTTTATTTTAATTTAATTATAACTGTATACCAACATGAGATGTAGCCTACACTTTTTATGTATTTATTTATACAGGTTATTAAATTAAACAGACCGAGATTAAACTACTTTGAAGTAAAATTTCTGCATAGTTACTTTTATATGGTTTATGATATAATCGAATAAAAATATAATAATAATAATTAAAACTAAATAAAATACTAATATAAAAAATATATAAATAAATATGATAATAATAATTATTATTATTATCATATTTATTTATAAATATTTTATTTAGTTTTAATAATAATTAAAACTTAATTATTAATAATAATAATAATTATTATTATTAATTATAATATATAACTAATACTAAATAAATTACTAAAACTACTAATAAACTAAAAAAAATCTACTTAAAATCCAATACTATAAACACTTAAATAGTTACAAATAGTTAGTATTTTTATATGACACCCACTACGCCCACTTCGACTGCTAAGTTTACGATGACAAAACTTGAACATAACTTTTACGAGATTTGGAGTGTAGTACTTTAACCAGCGAGACCCCTGCGATCCCCTGATCCCTTAAAAGTTAGTAACCGAATACATTTGTTGCTTAATGGATCTCAGCGTGTCATTCACTAGTTCTGATTTAGCACAAGGGGAGACCATGTCGAGAAAGAGGCCAGACTGAGAGTGGAGACCGGGGCCATGCGAGTTTTACAAGATCCCCTGGAGTGAAGAAGCGCTCTCCATCATCTAGCTGTGACATCCCACTGAGTAAGACTTATGGGCTGACACCTCGATTGAGACGCGGCTAATGCAGGACGGCATGTGGGTTAAGATAGGATTTCTGACCAAGACCACCCCCCCCCCCCGTCCATCACAGCCGAAATGGCTCATCCGAGTGTACGTTGCCGGCCAAACAGATATATAGGCAGGAATGACATACTCCACGTATGTGGAGTACCGTGCACCCATGTGATCACTTCTTGCCTCTTCAGAATTAAAAACGTATGGGGCCTGCCATGGTGGTCCTTGAGGGGCATAATTCAATCAAATAAGCGCAGCTTTAAGTTCGCTATTTCTCAATGGATTTTTACAAGGAACATAGTGACAAGAGAAGATTAACAACAGGTTTAAAGAGAGAGGAACAGTCAGGATGTGCATTTGAGCTAATTTAAGACCATGTAAATGATGTGGATGGTGAACTTTAAACTGTGGTGACCTTTGACAGTAGTGGGCAGGCAGGGATTATCTTCTCGTCCCTCAATGAGAGGTAAGATGAGAAGAGCAGAGCGGACGTGATTCACAGCTATAGAGGGAGAAAAAGATTTTGAAAAAAGGGAGGGTCGGGGGATGCAAAAAAATGTTAAAGGAATAGTTCACCAGAAAATGAAAATTCTTGCATCATTTATTCATCCTCACGTCATTCCAAACTTGTATGACTTTCTTCTGCATAAAACAAAGGACGATATTTTGAAGAAAGTTGGTAATCAAACAACATCGGGTCCCATTGACTTCAATATAGGGATACAAAACCACAGAGACATTTCTCAAAATATCTTCTTTTGTGTTTCACGGAAGAAAGAGTCATATTGTCCGTTTCCTATTTATAGAAAACAGGCAAAGCATAGAGACATAAACACATCACAATAGCAAACCCCCGCACAAGTTTGTCTCTCATCTCCAGAGCTCTCCCTGGATGTTTTTGTAAAGTTAAATGAACTCACAGGCGTCTATCGGTCCATACACCGACGGGTCGGGCTAATTTGCTGTGGCAGTCAGGACACAGTGATGGAATGTGAATGTCAGCAAGCTTTGTATTTACACACTATATAAAACCGACTTGTAATTAACACTACGGCCCTCCCGCACTCAAGTGTAATTGACTGTTTCAAAGGACTGCCACTTCATAATCCAGTGTGTGTATTAAAATTACGCTCTCCATATTGCCCACTCCCTCCGAGGATAAGGGTCAGTACTGCTGGCACGGTGGCTGGAACTCATAAGATTTCTTTACGAGGACATTAACATTTTGACGTGTTAATAATGAGTAAGTGTATTAAGGTGAACCTCTGCGGGACCTTGTGCTATCATCAGGAGTTTTGCAGTTTCTTTCTGCTGGATGATTTTTAGTACTTTTGAAGGGAAAGTGTTTTTCGAGGCTGTTTAAAATGCATCATTTGAGATAGAAACTCAACTTGTTTATATCCCTTAAAATATAGCCTATTGAATATCATTACCGCACGGACAACCTTCGGTTAAGTCGCGTTACGGCACAGAACGGTTTATGCATGAAAGATTCGATTAAGAAATTTTAGTGATAGTTCACCCAAAAATGAAAATTCTTTCATCATTGACTCACCCTCTTTTCATTTCAAACCTGTATATGTTTCTTCTTCTGCAGAAAAACACAAAAGAAGATATTTTGAAGAATGTTGGTAACCGAACAACGGCGGTACCCATTCACTTCTATTGTATAGACAAAAAAACAATGTCAATGGGTACCACTGGTGTTCGGTTAACAACGTTCTTCGAAATATTTTCTTTTGTGCTCTGCAGAAGAAAGAAAGTCATACAGATTTGAAATGACGAGAAGGTGAGAAAATGAACAGAATTTTCTTTTTTGTAGGTGAACTATCACTTTAAAACATTAATACCCCACACACCTCAGCTCTGTTTTTATTTCTATTAACTTAAAAACTGTATACTTACAAAATATAACTTATACAAAATATATATAAAATATATCAACATAAATTGTGAAATATAACTAGATTTTTTTAAGACTTCTACTTAAGTTCAAATGACTTGTAAAGTCAATTTGATTGAACTTAAAAAAGCTTTTGAACTAGTTTTTAAGCTAAATTAGGTGACATTTTTTACAGTGAAATATGCTGTATATTGTCTAACAGCTTTAAAACCGTATCTCAGCTGAAGCCCAAATCGCACTTCTTCACTGTGACCAGCGTCGCCATACGCGACACATCATTTTATCACGTGTATCGGCCTAACATTTGTCCACATGGTCCCCACAGCCTATTTACTGAGGACATAAACTTAATGGCAGATTAATTTGCATTTGTTAATTTGTCTTAATATGCGCTAATTGATTTTCTTACTTGTGTACTCTAATCACCCCAAGTTATAGTTGGCCAGAGTTGTGTATGGATGTAAATTAGAAATGTTTGGCCATTAAATGCCCTCTGAGGAACAGGCAGGCAGGTCTGGGAGTAATGAGTGTTAATTAGCTTGTGCAGTGCAATTAACAGGTTTTATGTCTAGCACTTTCCCTGTTTAGCAATAGGTTACAACGTGATGCGCGCACCAACAGATGCAAACATAGAACGCCTGACTCCTTTAAAGCTGCATTCTGTAATTTCTGACTCTATTCGGTTGTTAAATGGTGACGTAAGGAATACCTTTTTCAGGTCCAAGCATCTATTCATTTCAAGCGGGGCTACAGCTTTAAACAGCTGTTTATGAGCACGGTTTACTCATATTGCATATGTAAGCGAAACATGCATTAACTCAAAGTATACACTACAGTCACCAGGCTCACGGAATCTTCGACATCAATATTTGAATAAATTATGAAAAATAAATCTCTGACTGGCCATGTGGGATTTTGTTATGATGATAAAGGTTAGGATCGTGGTTTTCCGAGTTTTATAGCTCGCCATGAGCGCATATTAGCATTTTTTCTGTTGTTTGCCTATAGCATCTTATTGAGTGTTTGGACCCGGAAACAGTACATGACCTTCCATATATGATAGTGCGTGACATCAGGCTTAACAAGCGGATAGCGCTATTTCGGTTTGAAACATAAAATTGCAGGTTTAATCTACATGCTTTGATTTAATTGGGTTAAAGTCAAAGATCTTTTTTTCCTCCAAAATCATACCGGAAAGCTCAAATTATAAATCGTTATTATAACCTTACTGTTACAAAACGGGGTAAGGTATGGGGGGAACTTTTAAAAATTGTTTTTTTATGTACTTATTTTTGATTTAAAACAGCTTTAAGAAAGCGATAAAAAATTAAGTTGCCTGAAATAACATTTATTTAATGGCCACTAGAAACATAGTAAACAATTAACATTAATACAGGGATTTTCAAAAATAAATATTGAACCACTTCAAGTAACATTACTTAAGCATAAAATGTATTCCACTGCCAAGTAACAATTTCATATTCAATTTAATCTAATTTGCGTATTTTATGAGGTGTTGAACCTTCCGATGACATCAATTCGTCGATTTTCGCAATCTGGGCCACTATGTCAGACTGACTCTGTTCCTCTTTGCTTTCTGAATGAGCTGTTACTCCTTCATCCACAGGTCGAGTTTCTGTCTCCAGGTTCTGCAGTTTGGGAGTAGAAACGGTAGGAGTACCGTCTTGTCGCAGCCCATTACCCACAGAAGAAGAGGCCGGGATGCCACTCAGAGTCGAGCTGTAGGGGATAAGAAATGGACTCTCCTGCGGGAAAATTAAAAGGGTCATAAAGTGCCGAGAATCTTAATTTAATTCTAATGCTTTATTAACAATGAGAATGAATTTGGTCAACCATTGACTACCATAGTAGTAAAAATTGCATTATAAGTTTCTTTGTTCTGCTGAACACAAAAGAAGATATTTTGAAGAATGTAGGAAAGCAAACAGTTCTGGGGCACTTTTGACTACCATTGTAATTTGACCTACTGTGGTAGTCAATGGTGGCCAAGAATTGTTTGGTTACAAGCATTTTTCCAAATATCTTTCTTTGTGTTCACAACAAAGAACACAAAAATATATAGTCAAGGGTGAGTAAATGATGACATAATTTTTTTGGGGGGGTGAACTGTCCCTTTAATACACAAAAATGCATGCATTGAATATGCATAGTCATTTATTCTGGTGGTTGGGTAAATTTAAATGTTTGTAAAATTTGGAAAAACTGACAGGATCAGTACAAATGCTAATTTTAATGAGTATTCATCTATTAGAATTTGTTTTGCTTTCGGATCAAACTCTAATCCTTGATGACAAAATTTGACTTAATGTGCAGAAAAAGTGAAAGCATCGGATTAAAACTAAATCTAAAGAACAAGATACTGATAAATGTTCTGCCATGTTCCAGAAAACAATAGACTCCATCTCTGGTTTATTACAAACTAGCCTCTTTGCTCCCATTGGAGCGGAGCTACATCTTTGTGATTAATACTCAGATACTTTTTCCTGCTGTTTTCTATCAACATTTAATTAAGAAGAATGTTGCCATTTCACCCCGCTGAAATACTTCTGGGAACTGAAGTTGTCCTTACGTACTCGGCGTGTGCTGCGGAGCATGTACGTTAACTCGCAAGTTTCTGTTCAGGCCTGTAATGTGAAACTTACTTTTTCGGCAAACATTTCTGAAAAAGACTGCTTGATTGCGTTCCATTCTCCTCGGAAATTGCTTTTTTGATGGGGACGCTTGTTTGGAGTGTCAGGGGTCTTCATCTCGGCTGTGAAAGTTGGTAGAATAAAAATGACTCTTTTTACTTTGCTGAGATGTTGATTATATTGTTACACAAAAGCTACAATACATGCCTTTTTTTGTAAAACGAGGAGCACAAAAAGGAGAAACAAACTCCAAATCGGGAAATCCAGAAGTTCTCTGCTCTGATTTGGAGGATGTTGATGGCGTTAAGGCCAAGCTGGGTTTGTTGTTTCTAATGCCTACTGAATGATCAAAATTTCTATCTGCGTATTTTGCCTGCGTGTTCATTTTGTTTTTTATAAACGTGTCCCATGCATAAGACGATCGATATCTCTTATATCCTGCATGGTTTGAAGCACCCACCGCTGTCATGCATTTGTGGTCAACATCATTCAGAAAACCATCAGCTGAGGAAGAATCTTGGTTTGGGTTTGTAATGTTTGGATGTACAAAAACCGCTTCGCTAGAAACATCCACTTCACTCTGTTGAACTTCCAAAGTCCGTGTCCATGAAGCAAAAGCACAATCATCTTTTTGATCTTTATTTTCTGATATGATCTCCATTGAGTCGGATGGTAAAATGGATTGAGCGGAGGGTTCCAAAGCGCCAGCAACTGACGGCAACTGTTTAAATTCCACAAGGTTTGTTTCAGGTGAGTCAACTGTTTCTGGAACACAACTTTTTGAATGTGTAGAGATCATTTCAGGTGCTGAGAATTGATCTTTGGACTCATGAAGGTGTGTATCTAAAGGTGCATCATGAAAGGGTACCGTTTCCTGGTGTGTGGCTTCCTGCCATTGACTCGGTCGGCCCACAATGCCGTGTGTAATGTCGCATGTTTTGTCTTCTGGAAGTCTCTTTGTATTCGTCTGATCTTCTGTTTGTGACAGACTCTTGAGAAATTCAGGTGCAGTCTGGTTGTCTAGGATTTCTGTGCACTCAGTCTTTGTTTCCTGAGACGTAGCACATCGCTGGCTGTCTGTGTGTTTATCTGATGTCTGGGGTTCAGTCACATCAGAAATACACAGATTCTGTTCCAGCGTTCCATCTTTCGGTTCCAAAGCCAAAGGGTCACTGTCTACCTCATAAACAGACCTGGTTTCCGGAACTGATAGCTCGGTGGGACTGTCTGCGTCACATCGGGTTTGGTTCGAGGGGAATCCTTTATCAACCGCATTGCAGTCCACCTCTCCGTCACAGACATCTGTTTCAGCACACAAATTTGACAGCTGATTTGTCATGGCACCGACTTCCTCAAGTCCTGAGATCTCATCAGACATGCGTGAAACCGAGATATCAGGTTCTGCGGATGGTGACACGTCGGTTATTGCTCGATCCACCTGCAGTGAAATTTTAAGTAACCGGCTTTCATCTTGATCTTCTCTATCCTTCTGACAGTCTGCGGTGCTTTCATCTGTGTAAGGAAATGAAACTCATGCATAATATAGAAGAAAAATGAGAATTACAGGTAAGCTGTCTTGATAAAGTTGCACTGTCAAAATGGGAACCACCTCCCTAAAATTATTAGTTATAGTGGCGCCAGGCTTGGCTGGAGAAGACAACATTCCTTCTCACCTGGAACGCTTTTAAGGGGACGGCTCGTTGGTTCCACATCATTATGCGGACTAAACAGGTCCTCCTCCAAAGACTCATCTTCATGGAGAACGTCCAGCTTAACAAGGTTGATCTCACTAACTGTTCTACTTTCCAGAGTTTGGCTTTCTTGATGTTTTGAACCATTCTGTAATAAAAAGATTACAGCCAGATTATAAATCAACTCAAGATAAATAATATTGAACTTCAAAATGGTGTGGTGTGAGCAAAAGCATAAAATGTTTTTAGTTTTCCATGAATAATTCCCAACAAGCTTTATAAACAATGTCTGGGTTTACAAATAGACATTTAACCTGTGAGTTCGGAATATCTTTATGGTCTAGACCGACAGCAGACAGCCGTTTATTCTCCTCCTGGAGGTGATTATAAGCCTCTTTCACAGCTTTCAGCTCGACCTGATCTACCTCTGTCGTCTTCTGAAGCTGCAGCATCTGCGGGAGACATCATCCATTTTCATTTCTATAAATGCAAATAAAAAACAAAGCAAAAAACACCTCTATATACCTTTTTCTCCCAATCAAGCTTTGAATTCTGGTACGTGTCTTTAAGCCGAGCGAAACTGTCCTGCTCTTCTCTGGTCCTCTCCTGATTCAATTCATGTTCTGCTTTAAGGACCTGCAATTAAATTAATCACCCAGAAAATTTTCAATGCAATAGTAAATTTTTATGTGTTTGTTTAACCTAGACAGAGGATTCTAAACAGATGGAGCGGCTAATACAAATCAGTTGGCTTTTGTCATGTTAATAAAGGTTTTAATCAGTGAATGACTAAGTGAATTAAACAGAAGTATGGAGGGAATAAAAGAGAGAGAGAGGTTGTAAACGGACGTTAAACACACTTACTATTATTGAGTTGCACTTCATATGCTTAAGCAATATTCAGTTCACTCAATCAACTTTATGAGCAGCGGAAGACTAGAGTTTACGAACTAAAAAAAAGTGATCACACACAAAAAAACTGAAAATGTACAGGGAATTCTACGTCAAAACTCTAGCTGCTTATTTTACAGACAATGCTAAAAGAAGCAAAATTCAAAATCCAGGTGAAGAAATTGAGAAATCTAATTTAACAGCTATAGAAAATCAATACGCCAAGTTCCACCATACTAGCACAGAATACTGTGCCCTATTAATGCCCTATTATTTTTTTGTTTTTTTACGATGCACTTACGATGCAAGTCCTCTAATTACTATTAAGACATCACCTTATATTACTGCATGTTAAAATATTACAGATAATCTAATTTTTTTGTGGGCTAAATGTGGATTTTTTTTTAAACTTACTATAATTTTACTTAATATTTCGATATGTCAATATGTGTAAATTGAGGACTGCAGGTTTAAAGGAGTATTTCACCTTCAAAATGAAAATTCTGTCATCATTTACTCACCCTCTTGTCATTTCAAACCTGTATGACTTTCTTTCTTCCGCAGAACACAAAAGAAGATATTTTGAAGAATGTTGTTAACAGCCTCCCATTCACTTGCATTGGTTACAATAGAAGTGAAAGGGGGGCTGTGCTGTTCTGTTACCAACATTTTTAAAAATATCTTCTTTTGTGTTCTGCAGAAGAAAGAAAGTCATACAGGTTTGAAATGACAAGAGGGCGTGACAGAATTTTCATTTTGAAGGTGAACTACATTTTAATATAATGTAAAGTATGTATAATATAAAGTAGCTTACTATAATGTACTTTGCTAATTTGAATGTTTGGAATATTTTAAAATATATTATTTAATAATACAAATTGCGTTATTGCAGACAGAGTTGCAAGATATTCTGATACCTGATATTCCTCTTGGAGCGTGAGAAGTTCTTGCTCTGCTCGGCTCAGAGCTTCTGTCTGTGTCTGAAGCAAACAGTGAGTATGGTGGAGGGACCTCAATACCTCCTGACACACACACACATTTTATCATTCAAGTGTTAAGTACAGGATATCTATGCAATATTAAAAATGTTTCATTGTTGTAAATTTTTTAAACTTGGATGCACTTTACACATGGATACACAACAACCAAGCCAGATGAGAGGGACCTACCTGCTTCTCTGCCCTCTCTGTAGCAGTTTCATTCCTCAGTTTCTTGTTAAATTCTGTTTCCTGTAAATATAACATATTACATGTATAGACATTGTGGTATTAATTTTTATTTTGAACAACAGTAATAAAATCTACCACAAGAAGCCTCTGTTGAAATTCCTGAAGCTGCTGTTCTTTCAAAACATTTTGTAGATGCTCATCTCCAGGTTTGCAGACTGATGATACTTTCAGTGTGACTAGCTCCTTGTTAAGTCTATCCACATCCTAAATATGACCAATTTTGTAAGATAAAACGATTGGTTAATAAACAATTTGTGCCATATTCGAGTAATGTAGCACAGCCTCGTGCTTTAAACTCTTGCTTATCAAACAGTCAGTATTCCGAGAATGATTCTTTTTTTTTTTACCTTTTTTAAGGCTGTAATGGTAGATTCTTGTTTTACATTGATGGATGTAAGTTTTTTATTAATCCGCATGGCCTCTTCAACTTTAAGACAAAGAATGATTAAAAAAGCTTGCATTAGACTGATATAACCATCACTAAAAAGGATCAAATAATTCATGTTCACAGAATGGCAAATCTATTCATAAAACCACTGTCAGATGCAAAGCAAAGGGATGGGGTGGGTTTCCTAACGTCAAATATTTCTGGGGTGAATGGAGAAAGATTACACATACCAGACAAACTACGAGCCTGATGCTTCTTTAAATTAGCAGCGACTCGTATCGCTGCTTCACGTAAATAGTGATACTAAAGTTTAAAGTCAAAAGATAATCATGTTTATACCGCTGACTCAACATAAACTTGAAATTAACATTACAAGTCAATGGTTACACACAAAGATAGACGTGTCTGTCTGTTAAGCACAGCCTGTCACTCTTATCCAGATCCAAGCCTAATTTGTTAGGACTGTCATATCTGGGCACATGTCAGATGTGTTGTTTTACTCATACGGGATGGCGGCCGTACCGTTTTGCTCGAGTTTCTCATGGGCCTGCTTGACCACGGCGCACTGTCTGGATACGGCGCCGAAGCGCCTCTCCACCTCTCCCAGTTGATTCAGGTGGCTGTCTTTCAACTGCGTCTGCAACTGCAACTTCTGTTCCTGGAAAGTTTAAAAACACACTGTCCTCCCTTTCAAGAGGAATATCTCAATTTAACCGTGCAAGCAATAACGGTCTTTCTTCTCCACGAGGGCGGACTGTGAATATATACTGCGTCGTTTCTCGGAGAGTTTGAAGACCTTTGTTTAACATCAAGGCCGAGCGCTCCTTTCTGCTAGATAAGGAGTCCACTTCCAAACATGCCTGAGGGGCCTTTATGCGAACCGCAGCCCGTTACTGTTTGATTGTGTGTATCAAACTGTTCCCACCTCTCCGCCATCGAAAGGTTAAACAGAGCGGAGCTCCGATATAAAATATTTTAATAGCGGTATTTTCACAGCGGCGCTGGCTGTTCACGTGTCACGCCCTCCCTATTCGTTACTTCTGATGATCTGCTCCCCCTCTCAGTTCCTCCTTTTAATTCTTAGCGCTCCCACTCGCCTCTGTCAACAATTTATATAATTGGAAATCCTTACCAGCTCGGCTAATTTCTTCTCCAAACTGTACCTGAGCAACTGTAAGACAGCAGCACAAGAAGAGAACGTGTTTTAGTGGCTTTCTTAACAAACCGAATGACCTTTTTAAGTTCTAAAAAAGTAAAATTACCAGGTTCTGTGTCATAAATGAATTCCAGATTTTTCCAATTAAAGGTGCACTCAAAATAATATTTCTGTTTAAAAGTTCAATAAAATAAAAAAATAAAAAAATGAAGAATGTAGTCATATAATTTTGCAAAAAAATACTTGGTGCACCCTTACAAATTCGTTAAAATGCATAAATGCTTCAAAAGTTATTAGATTTTATTTTGACATTATTAGCGACACAATTGTTTTTTTGCAGCCGCTTTCTCCAAAGCAAATGAGAGACCATTTGAAAGATAAACGTATAAACACAGCATTATGTGGTCTACTATTAAAATCATTATTATATTTTTGTCATTTTCGGTTCTTCTGGTTGAATTCAAAGTTACAAAGTGTTCCCGAAAACATAAAAATAATTGCTGGGCTTTCTATTATAAGTATGAAATCGCTCACATTACCATGGCCAAATAAAAGGGTAACAAGGGTCTTTATTGGTCAATCGTACGGTTGAACCGAGGGTGTGGTGAACCGTAGGAGAAAGCATACATCACCCATGTGACATCATTTATCTGACAACACCAAATAGACCTACACAGACCCCCACTCAAAAGGTCAGTGATGAGATGGATTTTCCCACTGTTATACGTGTGTCCCAAAAGGGAAAAAGGCATGTTGACATGTGGAGGTATGTGTTTTATTGTGCTGATGTTTGCATGTACCTGCAGCAGTTTTAGTTCTTCCTTGAGGCTTGTGATCTCTTTGTCCTTGAGTTCAGCAGTAAGCTGGATTTTTCCCTTTATTTATAAGTGATGAGTCCATTGATGAATAATCAATGCATTAGCAATAAAATATGCAAATAAGGTTAGCGTAGAAAACATTGCAAAAGTTCTCCTCCGACAAAAAAAATCTCACTATGAAATGTAATTGACAAAATAGTAGGTTCAAACTGACCTTTTCTCCCTCGATTTTTCTGATCTGGGCCTGAAACTTTAAATTAGGGGACAGCTAATACATTATAATTCACAATAAAGCTCAGGACATTGTGTAAAGGTGTTGTGAGTGGTCATACCTGCTTTTTTACAGCAGCAAGTGACTCCGAATTCTCATTTGACATTCTAGAGATCTTGTTTCGTAAGGACTCCTGGAATATAAAAAGCAAAAACTGTTAATAGTTCAGTTGATTTTGCACATTTTGGGGTGCTATAAAAATAAAGAGCAGTAAACTTATCATACAAACCGTCTGCCATTCTAGCTCTTGCTTCTCCAGCACAAGTTTACAAATCTGCTCCTCGTATCGTTTTTCAGCATCCTTTATTAAAAATGATCAAAAACACATTTCGCACAACATTCACACAACGATCTTTACATATAACTGAAGTACACAACACAAATGTTCCATCATCACAAATCAATAGCAAACACCAAATAAATAACATTTAGATTTCTATTCCGTTTCTCGTGAAGGAATCATAGACAAGATGAGATTGTAATACTATATGAAGTCATCCTTATTCTCCTTTCACCTGGAACAGCAGGTTTAACTCAATGGTTTTCTATATAGTGGCTTTTTATGGGCATGTAGTAGTTTATTTATGCTTTCCTAATAAAGTGTGCTACTTGCAAAATACCATTGAAAGTGCACACTAGATAAACTGTTATCAATTCATAGTGGGATAGTAAATTTTGCCAGGTATTAAACACTTAAATTGGTGGACCATGTTAATCTTCAAGAACTGAAACTGACTGCAGTGCATTTATATGAGATAAATCACATCCTATAAGAAAAAGAGAACAAAATATTGGTTTTGTTTTTGGTTTTATTCATCCTAGACTAGTGACATACATCAGGACTAAACTCTTTCACTAGCTGGATGTTCAGATTTCCTGTATCTGGCCAAGCAACTGACAACATCCCGAGTGAATACAGTCATTTTAATGGAACACACTTTGCACTCTCTTAAAAAGAATATAAGACACGACGGCATTCAGCTGAGCGCATTTGTCTGGCAGGAAATCCTCCATCTTAACCTTGGCCCTATAAACCAGAGAACTACAAAGTGTTAGTTTAATGGCATGCCTGAGGATCACATTGAGTTAATGCCTTTGTTCCTTACCAAACATCATCATAACAATAAAACACGAGATAGAATTGTTTATTTTTGCTCTTACAACCTTTAAACATGTCCAGTGTTGGGTTTTAAGTGCTTCGCTTGAGGGTGCCGGTGCTGTGTGCGCGGCCCGTTCTAATGTACGTGTAACTTCTGCTGGATTCAGCCCAGATGGTCAGAATGTGTTGCTTGCATTTCCTTCTTTTGAATACTCGTGGCACAACTCCCACAACATGACATTCCTTAGTTCTTCACGAGCGGGCCAAATAGATCTCGATGCTGTTCGGACACTAACAGACCCGCATTCCTAATATATTGGGATGTCTTGCAGCCTTTTAGGGGGCTGATATTTGTCTAAGATTGTCTGTATGTTTATGTGCACTTTAAAAGTTTGGCTGAAGTAAGACTAAAACGATCATTTGTCTTTTAGTTATTGCACATTTAAAATATTAATGATTCTGACCAAAAATCAAAACAAATAGGATGGGATGCAGGTGCGGGTGCATGGGGGGGGTCTTTCTCTCAATCCGTCAGGTAATCAATTAAAGAAACATCTTGCTGAGCCTGGCAGGGTACAAATGTTAACGCAACAACAATCACCTTAAAGAAAACATCACGGCAATAAATATCAGTCCAAACAGCGGACCTCATTATTCTCAACTATCGACACTATTTTCAGTTCGCAATACACTATTCTATTTTGTACAGGTTTACACCTTCAAAAAACATACGGTGAATGCCGAAATCATACCCTGTGAATGTGTAACTCCTCGACTGCTTCCAGAAGACTTGTTTTGAATTCCAGTACATGCACTAAGATGGTACGGCCATCATTTTCTGAAGCAATGTTGGGGATCTTCGGACCAAGAACACTTTTATCTTCCATCTACAGAGACAAAAAATGTGTAAATCTTCGTTTATAATATGTATTTGTGCATGTCATAAAACACGTTATTTTGTTTTAACACATAGTTCTACTCACCGGAGAGAAAAGCTCTGTTTCAGCATCCATGCTTGTCTCCTTTGAACTTGAATAAATGTAAAATCATGTAAAGAATATCTCAACCTAACCACCAGATCACAT
This sequence comes from Triplophysa rosa, assembly GCF_024868665.1. Lineage (NCBI taxonomy): Eukaryota > Metazoa > Chordata > Actinopteri > Cypriniformes > Nemacheilidae > Triplophysa > Triplophysa rosa. The sequence continues at coordinate 6,589,002 of NC_079892.1, forward strand.
CTATATTTTATGCATGAAGTGCCAGCTAATTTAAAAAATATATGTATTTATTATAGTATTAGTCACCGTAAATAATACAAAATGCATAATAATAAATGTATCCAGCAAGTCATATGGTCATACATCCTATAATGCAACTATAACCCGTTTACATATGGAATCAATGTAGCAACATGGCATATTAATAAATAGAATATAACTCTTGTGGGGTAACACAAGTGTGTGTACCGTATATATTACACATCTTCGAACGTGGCTCATCCAATCAGATTTTAGAGCCCACACATCCTGTTTTATAATGTTGCATAACCCACAAATCATAAATTTGCCCTCATAATACATTATCTAAACCACTACCGTTGACATTAATCCAACAACTGTAGACAAAGTTCAGGTCGTTGCATCACAAGAAGCGTTTTAAATTCCATCCCGAAACCATCAAGGTGAAAATGCCTCCATGCTAAAGTATAGGGTAATAGGGGTCAGGGCCATAACACTGAACGGACGGATGATACTGTCATTCAGACGAAATTATATAAGATATTTAATTTGACCTGTGCTTGGTTCCCTGTATCCCATCATGACCGACTTAGAAAGTGGGAGGTCTTCAGTAAGCCTGGTGTTTTAATAGAAGAAAGGCTTTTGTCCATTTAGCTTGTGCTGATGTATCAATCATGTGCAGGAATTAAATGATCCTGTTAGAATTTGCTACTATCACAAATGACCCTGGGGCCAAAGTCTTTATTCGCTTCCTCCGCGGCGGATTCACCTCAGCAGATATTAAACAACTTTATAAGGCATGAAAGGCAAAATTAAAAGGACACCATCCATAAAATGGGATGATTCTCGGTCCATATTGTGTCTGTAATCTGACTCAAATAGCTGCTGTTGTGAAAATGAATATGACCAGGACATCTGCTCAAAAGAGGGTTACCTGTTTAAGCTACCGCAGAGGTCAGATTTAACCTTTCACCTGGCCCGATCAAACTAGTTTTGCCTAAAGGAGAGAAATTTGGATTTAATGTCAGAGAAAACCTTTAACCCCAGAATAAAACTGGCTGGATAACACAATCCTTTGTAATTTAAGAGGTATTTAAATCCATGTCCTTCACATCATTACAATAGAAAAATACCATTGTTGCTACAGTTATGTTATTTTTGTTAATGTAAAATCATAAGAAATCAATATGGAATCTCATTCAAACAATTTAAGTCTCTTTTAGTCATGTTTAATTTATTCTTAATGACAGTGGTGGCTAATACCAAGTAAACAGTTTGCCCGTATATAAACAGAATAAATAACAATTTATTATTACACAGCACTGTCTCTGTCCTCTAAAGTTAAAATTGTTCAAATATTAACAGCACTAGTATAACTTAATAACGTTAGCGTATTTTTGCACTTTACAAATGTTAAACTATCAAGGTAACGTTAACGTTAAAGCTATCACAGCATTTATGGATGTTAGCTCTTATGACTAGCATTTTAAGATTGTACAAGTATTAAAAATACAATGTCTACGAGGTAATGGGGTGCTGTAACTTATGACAAAATTTTGTAAAAAGTAATAACTTATAGTTATAAAGAGGATATCACCTTGGTTTTAGTTGCACTGGTGGAATTAAGCGGATCGACAGATGTGTTCAGTCAGGTTACGCGTCTCTCAATATCTCTTATCAAAGAGCAATAATTTCTATGATTTCTTTGCACTTTCGTCTAACAGATCATTATTCAAGTTGTTTAGTTTGAATTTCCCAGAGAATATATTTACTTTGTACCTGTGCCAGTCATTCAATAAGCCAGATAATAAAGATTAACATTGCTGCCACCTAGTGGCCATCAGAAATATGACACGTTCATCTCGTATTTTCTTCGTGCTGTACGTTTTGTTCTTCTTCTTCTTTAATGGGGTTTTATGGCGGTTGGCAATTCGTACATTTAGTTAATTTTCTCTTTGTGTATATATGGGCGTCACTTTTCTAAGCAATTATTTAAAAAATGGGTCCTAATTTTGTGTTTGTTAAACACATTAACATGCAGAGCCGATTTGTAAATATAAATTATTTTTATACATTTTAATTGTAACTGTAATTGAATATTTTAGATAACACTGTATGTTTAATACATAATAATACTAATGTCTTTGTTTATTCGCGTTTATACAGTACTCTGTGATGTAATATCCGAGACGCATTCAATGGGGGCGGTAAAATAGCGATTATGTCTGGGAAATGTAGTTCTTTTTTTGCTTCGTCCCATAAAAATGCGACCTCAAAAGACTACAACGGACCGATCTCAACCAGACTTCCGTAAATATACGCGTAAGGTTGTATGGATTCATCCAGAACACAGAAAACGTTTTGACTACTCTTGATTATTTGTTGCAAATTTTAACTGCATGAGAATACATTTTAGGAGAGCAGTCAGTCCATTTATAAAAAGGTAAATTTAAAATGGAATGTTTTATTTGTACCGTTTCTGCTGAATGAATGACCGGGCGTTACAGCGCAGACAGATGCGACGCAAAGCATCAGGCTTTCTTTTATGGATGCAGAGATTTCTTTAGTAACGTTAACAGATTCGTTAACTCTCCGTTTATGTGACGGCAATATAAACCAGGTCAATATTGATAAGAAGGCGAGTTTATGGAAATCAAATATTTGATATGATTACAAGAGAGTTGGCTTCCAAAAGCAAATGTCTAATGCTTTAAAAAGCCCTCTAGACTTTTCCTTTTGGTTTATAATAAAGGCAACTTAACACAACTTAACAAAAGAAAAGGTGTCACGCTATTACCAGAAAGAGCAATTGGAGTGTTGTGAATTCCAGCTTGTGAAAAAAGGCCTGTTGGATTTCTTACTCGTTTAGACCTTTTGTTTTTAAGCAAAGGATGCCCAAGGAATCCAATAAGTCCTCTAAAGAGGAACAGAATAAGATGGACAAGGATGGAATGGAGAATTCTTCAGAACCATCAGAGGAGATGATTGGAAAGCGAATGGGAAGAAATACTCCCAGTCCTCACAGACTCACGCCACAGTGTAAGAACACATTAGACTTAGAATAAGTGAAGCATATAAGTGTGTTTTATAATAATGTTTAATATTGCATTCAATTACACACAGCCAGTCCACCTACATTTGTCTCGGTGGAAGAACTTATGGAGACAGCCAAAGGAGTCACTAATATGGCACTAGCCCATGAAATAGTGTTAAACAGTGCTTTTCAAGTGAAGCCTTTTGAGCCTGAGGAGGGAAGGTAATGATATATGAAACACGTTATCACAATGTTATAGTGTAGTTTTTATTATTTGCAAATGACTTCTTTTATGAAACAAAGACTATTGCCTGTTATAATAAAAGTCCATATTATAACTGATTTCATATCTTAGTCCACATTCATCTTGTTTTTCTGCTCTACATTTTAACATTGCACGTTCATGTTCTTTAAATGTATAAACATCTTTCTCTATGTTAAGTTTGGAGAAACAAGTCAAAGAAATAATGCACAAAGCATTCTGGGATTGTCTTGCGGCAGAGCTGAGTGAGAACCCACCATCATACAGCCATGCTATCAAACTGGTTGGAGATATTAAAGAGGTAATGAAAGAAAATAATTCTAAAATTATTATTTCTATAAATATATATATTTCTATAAAGGTTGGGTGGACTATTGCTTCTATTGTTTGTCTCATTTGTAAGTTACTTTGGATAAAAGCGTCTGCTAAATGACTAAATGTAATGAACACGTTTGTAAGAGTTATTCAGTGTATTCATATCACAGGTTTTCCTCACAGAAAGCAACCAACACATTTTTGGACCAGTTCAAAGATTGAGCTATTTTTTCTTATCATACTAATGTAGATAATTCTCTCCCTAACATTTTCTCTCTACACCAGACCCTGCTGTCTTTTCTCTTGCCAGGACAGAGTCGACTTAGAGGTCAAATTGAAGAAACTCTGGACCTCTCACTGATCCAGCAGGAGGCTGAAAACTGTGCTCTGGACATCAGTAAAGTGGCCCGGTTTATAATTGACATGATGGCAACCTTTTGCGCACCCTGTCGTGACAATGACGTCAAAAACCTTCGCGAAATCACTGAAATTGTCCCACTTTTTAAGTAAGTCACTCACAATAACAGTGGGATTCAGATGTGAAAGTCACATGAGCTCATGGTAGAATTTGCTATGTAAGCTCATCATAGAATTTGCTTTATTTATACACAATCTGCAGGTCTATATTCGCAGTGCTCGACAAGATGAAGATAGACATGGCCAACTTTGCTGTTAGCAGTCTGCGACCTCACCTCTTACAGCAGTCAGTGGAATATGAGCGAAAGAAATTTCAAGAGTTCCTAGAAAAACAGCCCAGTAAGCAAAATCAATGAATTAAAGTCAGATTAAAAACATGGAAAGCTTCATGCACTTTACTAAATCTTTTTAATATAGTAATCTTTCAATGTTTGCAGATGCTTTGGATTTCACAAAAAAATGGCTCCAGGACACAGCAGATTATGTAAATCGTGGAGAGGTGGAGGGTGGGGCGACATGCACACCTAATTCTTCCCAGCTCTCTCTCTCTGTGCACAATCATGCCTATCTAGGCCTGTTGAAATGGGACCATGATGCAGAGTCATTTCCTGAGGTAATTTGACTTTTGTTAACACTAAAGGGACAGCTCACCCAATAAAAGAAGAATTTTCTTTTTGGGTGTACTGTCCCTTTAATTTTACATTAATGTTACTGTTTAGTCAATCCAAGTTCTGTAATTTCACAGAAACTTAGCCTTTCCTTCCTTTTCTTTCTCCTGTATGGTCCTCGAAGACTCTTCTCATGGATCAAAGTAGATTTCAAGAGATGCAACATGAACTTGAGCAGCTGGCACTGGTGGCATCAGTTCTGCTAATAGTGTATAACAGTGCTGGCGAGGCCATTTCTGGACTTCCGGGCCTAATGGAACGATTGAAGAAAACCATTAAGATACTAGTATCAGAAATGCACACACCGTAAGTTTAAATAGCCAATAAAATTGTTAGATGGGAGCAATTTAGTTTTAAAAGGGGTTTGATAATACTGTATAGCGTCAACGGGCTAGTTGCACAAGGTGGCGCTGGTGAGCTTTTGCGACGTCCGCAGAATAATTTTTGGTCATATAATTTCCTGTCCAAAATCGGGTGTCATGACAAATCGAGTCCCCTCTCGAAATTCTGTTGCTAAAAGAACTTCTAATGGGTACTCTTTTTAGCATCTGATTGTAATTCTTACAAAATTACATTATGAATTATGTCGCTAGTACTTTGTTAAAACGACCATTGTTGTCTTTTTCACTAAATGCTTCATATAATAGTACATAAATGAGGCTATGGGTAGTGAAATCAAACAAATCTCGTTCTTACTGTTTTAGTTATTTACTATACTAAAACCATGGTTTTAAAATATCAAAACTGTTTTTTGTTTGTTAAGCAGATGCTGACCCGGAAATACTGGCTTGTATGTTGCATCAAGCTTACATGCTCATAAGTTTTTCGTAAACTTTGAAAAATGTCATTTAAATTATTTTATTTTACCCAGCCTATTTAGCTCGCTAGGATCAAATGCAGCTTTGGTTAGCCATACAACAACATATCGAGATAACAACTTTGTAATCAGGCATTACAACTACCAACTAAATTGGGTCCTAAGCAGACACCATTCACACAGGGACTGAATTTTTCATGACACCTGCTGCGTCCGAAATCGCATACTGTGACAGTATGTACTGAATTTGAAGTACCTTCCTATTGGCCGTTAAAACAGTACATTCTATATAGCATGAGTGGGAGTAGTATGAATACATTTCGGACATACTGCGTCCACCATGTTCTATGGTCATGTGACCCGTATGCTCTTTGACCTATGACATAATAATAACAACCTACACGTTAGTGTTTATAAAAACATAATTTAGTCACGAGAAATTCATTTATTGGCACTTACATTAAAAATGGACTTAAAGTTTTCCGCTATATTTATTTGATTTACTTTTGAAATTTGACCGTTGCTCAGCTCCCGTGACATCATGGGATAGATAAGTGTCCATCCATGCATTATTTTTGTGTCCATAAAATAGAAGTGAATAGTTACCGCCATTGTTTGGTTACCAACATTCTTCAAAATATCTTTTGTGTTCTGCTGAAGAAAGAATGCATACAGGTTTGAAATTACATGAGGGTGAGTAAATGATAGAAGAATTTTCCTTTTTGGGTGAACTATCCCTTTAAAGAATGAGACTGTCAAAAGATAACTTTACAGAGCACTACTCATTCTAATAACAATATAATTGTATTGTCATATAGTTACACTATCCTATTTGTGACTGTTATGTTGTTCTCTTCCTAGGTCCTTCAAAGATGATGAAACTTTTGCTGCTATCGGAGAAAAGTTGTGTATGGAGCTCAGAGGATGCCTCTCTCAGCATGGCTTTTCACTTTTTTCCGCAGAACGAGAGAGCACTTTGAAAGGCCAAATTGTAGCGGCTAAGTTTGCAGATAACCCCATTCGTAAGGTCATTGGTAAGCATGCCCTTCAGAATTTTGTGCATCAAAAGTGTTGAGCGAACTCAGGAACCATTAAAAATTCGAATCAATTGTTCTGTTCTTCGATATAGATTCCCGGATCCAAACTTACCTCTTGGGGTTCTTGGAGACCTGCACCAACAGGTGTGCCCCTGCCCTCCCTGGAGGTCTGGCACCCATCAGCAAAGAGTTAGAAGAAATTGCCGTTAAGTTGGGACGGTTGGTAACCTTCAACAAGCTTGTTTACTCTCCGTTCTACCAGAAGATCCTTCAGGAAATTCTAATACGAGGAGAAAATGTAGATGTTTAAATGCAACGTGTGAAATATGATGCACTAGTGGCTTTCACATTCTATTTACTGTCGCTATATTCTCTTAATAGTCTATGACATTGTTGATTAACCCTTCAAAGTTCACATTCTAGCACCTTTAACAAGGGGTTTATATCATCAGATGAACATTCCTTAGCTCCCATTACATTATACATTAGGGACTGTTAATGAATGTATCAAGACATGAGATTTGCCTAAAGATTAAAATAATTAAGGCAAGGACTGCTGATGTTTAGAATAGTATACTGAATTGTAAACAAGGTGAACCTAGCAAATACTGTTAATGGGCCTCATTCATGAAACATTCGTAAATATATTGGTAAATTCCGAGTAATTTGCGTGTAAAACTGACCTTCCCGAAAACACTGCTCCAGATTCACAAATACTTCGTAAACGTTAGGTTTGATAGTAAAATATGTGTGTGCGTGTGTTAATGAATTACAATCATTCGTAAACGGAGCGCACGCACGCTCAATCACAAATTAGCATAATCCCCGCCTATGAATTACAGCTACGCAAATTACGTATCTAGGAATGCTGGAATCCTCTGGACTTCATTCTGTGTGACTAAGAGGCTATATGCTTACCAATAAATTAAACTATGTCCACCGAAGCGCTTTTAATACTTGGTGATCTTCTAAAAACGGCCAGCTGGTGGCGCTTGAGAACGTTCATATTAGGCTTGTTCGATTTGATGCGGCGCCGAAGATCCGACAGGCGTATGACATCAAAGTACCGCGAGAGCGATTCGAAAAACGATAAATAGTTTGCTTTCGAATCGCTCTCGCGGTACTTTGATGTCATCCGTTTGTCGGATCTTGCGGCGCCGCATCAAGTCGAACAAGCCTATTAACTTCTCTAATGTTGTGTTGTACAAGTATGATGGTTGGTCAATTAAGTCTTTGTCCCGCCTCTTCTTCACTGTGATTGGACGGCTATGTAAAAAAGGGACAATGACGAGCAGCACTGTGTTTTACCCAAAATTAAGAAGTAGAAAATGATAAAAGACTGGGAAAAAGAAGTCGTGAAACATCATTATGATACATACATAGTGCATCAAATGCAGTGTCATCAGTTTGTCTAAAAGAATACAGAACTTTTGAATATTTTACGCTCCTTTTACACGTGGTAGGGAGCCAGCCAGGTGTACATTTCTTTCCTACCAATTAACATTTTGAAAATACGAACATTTTCATGAATCCGAAAATGTAGAATGACTTTATGAACAATTTACACAAACATTTGTTCTGCTCGTGTTTTATGAATGAGGCCCTTTGTGTGCAATTAAATATTTAAACGATTACTTGCATTTTACAAACGATTTACATACATTTGGATGCCATGGCATAAACCCTTGTGTATTATCTGAGGATTTTGAGGTTTCAGAGAGGCTTTTTTAATGAGTTGTATTTGGATGTGAGGGTAAAGCATGCTAAACCAATAGGTGGCGATATAACCCTAACCATAGAGCCGTGTTGGCCAATCAGAAGCCTGGAATCTGACATCAAACAACGGAGATTCCAACGTCATACGCCAAAACTCCGGTTTTACCGTATACACTACAACACTGAAATCGGATTTTCTAAAAACCGTCACCCTAGCCGGATTTGTAAAAAAAGTTCGGTTTCTGTGACCGGTACTGCGTTTGCGTGTGGACGAACGGCCAAACCACATAGAAAAAGCTGCGGTTTTGAAAATACCCGTGTTCGTGCGGACAGGGCCTAAATTTGCCGGGCCACTCATGATTAAGTGCACGTTTTTTTATTTTCTGTACAAGAATCGTGTATTCTCACGTTGAGCATCAAGCATGATCTTTTTAAAGGATTCTTGATGTTTTTATCAATGCTGAGTATGTTTTACAATTGTTCTCCAGACAACCCCAAATGCGCTTCTCTTTGTTTTAACTTCTGATGTGCGTCTTATGAGCTCAGTATTACTAACGGTTATTTCTAAGAGAATGCTGTCAATATAAAATAAACTTTTGTGAAGTGTGTAAAAAACATTAACTTGATTGATGAAATGTTGATGGCTGATAAAATGTTATGTCATTCGGTGGCCATATTGTTGCATTGTAATGTTAAATGTGTACATATTATCAGAAGCACACACATATTCGTGATAAGATTTATAGGCTTTTGTCATAAACTACACTGTGCAACACATTTCATCATCGAGTAATCATAAATAATTGCTTTCCCATGTTAATTGCAGAGGTGTAGTGTGCTACTTGTAAAACAATGGCAGCTTTTAAAATGACATGCTTCTCCCGAATAAAAGTGTCAATCATACTTTTCTGTTTGTTTTCAACCCTGTTGTAAATGTATACGCACAAAATGTTAGTATTAGCTATGATGTAATATTGTAACAACCTTACAGTAATATTCTATTATATTTATATAGCTATTAGATTTTATGGTATCTCTTCTATGTGTTAACATTAGTTATACATGAACCAATAGTGTACGACATATTTTACATAATTTACTGATATTTGCTAATCAGAATCAGAAGAGCTTTATTGCCAAGTGTGCTTGTACACACAATGAATTTTCTTTGGTGTTGTAAGCTTCTAGTACAGACATTCAACACAATGACAATACAATATAATTAGATTTACAGTCTAAAAGATTCTAAAATACGTATATATAAAATAAAGACTATTGACAGAAAATGGGGGATAATAACATAAGAGACATTGTACAGGGTAGTATATAGTAGAATATACATATTAACAGATTGTATGTACACTTGTGCAAATGGATAATGTTGTAAGTAGAGGTAGTGTTATATACATGTATAAATAAAATGTACATATAATAAGGCACTATAGTGCACACTATAGGAATAGTGAAAGTGGAATATTGCTCTTAAGGAGCAGTTATCTGTTTAGGAGGGAGATTGCCTGGGGGAAGAAGCTGCTTCTGTGTCTGGAAGTCCTGGTGTTTGGTGCTCTGAAGCGCGGGCCAGAGGGCAACAGTTCAAAAAGTTTGTGTGCGGGGTGTGTGGAGTCAATGATGATTTTTCTTGCCCTGTTTTTCACTCTGGAATCGTACAGGTCCTGAAGTGTGGGCAGAGGAGCACCAATAATCTTCTCAGCACTACAAACTGTCCGTCGTAGTCAAAGGTGGGTAGTAACGCGCTACATTTACTTCGTTACATTTACTTGAGTAACATTTTGTAAAATATGTACTTTTTAAGTAAAATTAAAAGTGTGTACTTTTACTCTTACTTGAGTAAATTTCTAATAGAAAATCTGTACTTTTACTTCGTTACATAACTTACATTGCGTGACGTTCCTTCGTTCCTTCATTTTAAAATATGCTTTTTAAAACGCGTTGTTTATTTCAAGGTTGTCGTCTCTTTTTACGGGCATTCCCGAGTGATCGATTCTTTTGAGTCGATTCTTTTGAAAGCATTAATTGAACAATGGGCAAAACCATTTGAATAGGCTAATGAATCAGTTCAAATGATTTGTTCAGTTCGCAGCACGATCTGAATCATCTGAAGCAGGATTACTCACTCCTCGTAGCGCGAAATTTAAGAACACGCAGAACACAAAGAGCGTTGGATGAAGTGGATATTAATCTATATCTATACAATCAAAACTGCAAATGTGTCATATTGTTTGCCAGCAATGATAAATGCCCGCCATATGCGCGCACCCGCGCGACCTGTTCGTCAGACACCGCAACATGCGCGTTACCTGTCAGACACAGAGACGTGGGCTTGCAGAAATATACATTTGAAGAACAGAAGGAAGAAAACTTGTTGATGGGCGTGTGGTTCACTGTTTACTGTTTGTTTACAAGTAAGAGCGTTTCACAACACACACGTGACACAACACGAGAAAACACGAGCTTTGTTCAAAAATGTGTATTTCATTTAAGAGAGCACTGCAGATGTTCTAGATCATTTTAGGAAATGCTCTGAGTTTAGTTCAAGTTTAGTTCTGAGTTTAGTATAAGTTGTGTAAACTACATTGACATAAGGATGAAATTTACAGAAATGCTTGTCTCATATGTTTGTCTATTCTTTAGTCTCTCTAGTATATTGCAAAGATATCTGCTTATGATAATTAAAAATATTGATTAAAATGTAATATTAAAATATTGGCGTTAATATTAATTTTATGTAGTAGGCCTATATAATCAGATACAAAGTAACTAAGTAACTAGCTACTGTAGTTTTTTCATTGCATACTTTTTTACTTTTACTCAAATAAATTTTAAAATAGTTACATTTACTTTTACTTGAGTAACAATTTCTTTAATTACTTGTACTTTTACTTGAGTAAAGATTTTGGCTATACTCTACCCACCTCTGGTTGTAGTCTTCGTTAGTCTGATTTGGTGGCTGAGCCATACCAAACAGTAATTGAAGTGCACAGAACAGATTCGATGACCACTGAGTAGAACTGGGTCAGTAGCTAATGTGGTAGGTTGAACTTCCTCAATTGACGGAGGAAGTATAACCTCTGCTGGGCCTTCTTTACAATGGAGTCTATGTGGGACTCCCACTTCAGGTCCTGAGAGATGGTGGAGCCCAGGAACCTGAATGACTCCACTGTATCCACAGCGCTGTCCAGTATGGTGAGGGGAGGAAGTGATGGAGGGTTCCTTCTGAAATCCACTATCATCTCCATTGTCTTGAATGCATTCAGCTCTAGGTTGTGTTGACTGCACCAGGCAGCCAGCTGAGCAACCTCCTTTCTGTAAGCAGATTCATCACCATCTTGAATAAGGCCAATGACTGTGGTGTCATCTGCAAACTTCAGGAGTTTGACAGAAGGGTCTGTAGAGGTGCATTCGTTTGTGTAGAGTGAAAATAGCAGTGGAGAAAGAACATCCTTGAGGAGCTCCGGTGCTGATGGTACATGTGCTGGATTTAAATTTTCCCAACCTCACTAGCTGCTGCCTATTCGACAGGAAGTTAATAATCCACTGACAGGTAGAGGTTGGCACAGAGAGCTGGGTAATTTTGGGCAGAAGGAGGTCCGGGATTATGGTGTTGAAGGCCGAGCTGAAGTCTACAAACATGATCCTTACGTAAGTCCCTGGTCTGTCTAGGTGTTGTAGGATGTAATGCAGTCCCATGTTTACTGCATCATCCACAGATCTGTTTGCTCGGTAAGCAAACTGGAGGGGATCAAGAAGGGGTCTGGTGATGTCCTTCAGGTGGGCCAGTAGTTTGTTTCCTTCTGACGGCGACAGACAATGTAACATTAAGTACAATGTAGCCAACAAAAGTACAATGTAGCCAACAAATATTATTGATTTTATTTATTGCTTAAAATATGTTGTTTAGTCATTTAAAATAAACGAATACATTAACTTTCTCATTCTACAAAAATCCCTGAAGTCGGCTTACATAAACCCACCAGACGGGGACACCAAACCGCAAAACGGTATTCCACTGTGCGCGTTCACTCTCCAGACCTGTCAGTGGCAGTAGCGAGTCACAGCTGTTGTGACGCATTCCATCTACACGGGCAGGAAGAAGCGTTGCGAGCGCGTTCACGAGCTTTCAGCTGAGAGGGCGCGAGCGAGTTAAGCTGATAGAGTTTGTCTGTCGCCGTCAGAAGGAAACAAACTAGTGGGACCAAAACGTCCTCGAAATGACGAAAAAATACTTCCCTGGTCGAAGCGGATATCCGTAACTCTGCCCTGGACCCGTTTCGGCACCCGTGTATGGCTTAGCAGGCGAGTTATGCGCACTTGAAAATGAGGGAGCTTGTGTTTTTCCCCCCTCGTCGTCCAGCGAGAGGACAAAATGGCAGCGCGAGCATGCAGCGGGTGCGAATTAAACCCGAACATGTTCACTAAAGACCTGCAGTCTCGACACAGCTGCTGTCTGTGAAGGTAAGAGAGATTTAATAAAGGTGTACATATGTAAACCAATGTATTTGAGTAAATATTACCGGTTTTATGTAGGCTTGACTTCGGGCGAGTTATCGCGAGCTCGTAGTTGTGGCAAAAAAGTTGCCACGCCACACCAAAAACTTGAAGTGTTTCGCAGGGTTTGGTATTTGTTTTGGTAACTTAGGTGTTATGTGTGTATTTTTTCACTAAAAGTCATTGAGGTGTTTTTGCACTAGGTTTTCGTGTTTATGATCGTGAAGCTTTGTAACTCGCCGACGAAACCCGTAAGGTTAATGTTTACTTAAATCTGGCTGTTTATAACCTCTTTAATTTGCGTTAAACTAACATTAAATAGTACAGCTTTATGTACAATTTATATTTACGGATATTTAAAAAATGTGAATTCAGAAATTGTTGGTGTAAGTTTTTAGGGTGTTCCGTGTAAACTTGACAGCCTTTGATTTTATCGATACAAACAAGTGACACGCAAGTTACCCTTCTGTTATTGCACAAGCCTGGTAATCTGTGAGCAGCTCACTTCTGGTTTTCTTTGCTAACTTTTCAGTGTACTACTGATAGTATCAGCAGCAGAATATAAAAAAACTGAAAAACTTACCATTTCATGTCTACAGTGAAAGAAACGTATTATTTTACGTAACGTTACTAACATTTCCCACTAACTTTACAGGATACATTTTACAATCATTGTACGTTTCTTCTGTCTTTTTAAATATTTTTAGCAGGGTAGGTATTGTTTTTTTCCTCAAACGTTGTATTAAACTATATTAAAGCACAGTTGATGTTCATTTAGTAACACAAAGTTCATATTTTTTTACAATTACTTTACATGACTAGGGAAATCTATGCCTGTCACTGTGGGGGAATTCGGCTCCCCATCATTTCCTGCCATTAAACTTTATAGCCCCAACAGTTGCGCTATCAACAGGTGTTTTTCTCTGAGATATCTGTCCCCCAAACCCATTAGGTCTTGACACAGGGAAAGGTCAGTTGCCACCTGTTTATAGCAGGAGGTACAGACCCTTGCAACCCAACACCGTGCCTCCTTGCTCCTCCTGGAGGATTACACTACTTTAGAAAAGACCACATAAAAGCAGGCCTCCAGAGGGGACTGTCCTTTTAAAGCTGTTGAGGGTCTGCAGTTTCAAACGTGGACTTAAGCTTTGTTTTTTCTAGTTGTAGTAATTGACAGGAATATAAAAATAGTTCAGAAATGGATGGTTAATACCTAGATTTGTTTTATTTTTGTCCCAAATTGCATTGAAATGAATAATGCAGGTTTTGTGTAACACTTATAAAACAAAGTCCATCGAGCAAGCGTTCCGCAAAGTTGAATGTTTTATTTTGTAAAGCAACAAAGCTTTAAGATATGCACGTCTACCAGAGTGTTACTCTATTGGCTAAAATATTATCTGATTTATCTGTGTTGTGGGTTGGTGCGTGTCGAAGTGTTTGCTGCCTCACCTGTTCTCGTGTCTGAACTTGTGCCATATGTTTTGCCAGTATAAGTAGCCTGTCTGCCATAAAACTAAGACAGATAATCCTTATAGGTCAACTGTCTGTCTGATTGTCTGTCTGTTTGAGTTTGCTCATATATTGCATGTTTTTATGCCAAGCTCACAATGATTTTTGAGGTTTAGATACCTTGTCAAAAGTTTGGTTTTACATTTATGAGGCCTTCATTGTTTTTTATATTTTGTTTAATGCTTGTATTTAGAACTTGGATTTAGTTTTGTTTTAGACTTTGTTTGAGGGTCATCATTTTTTTCTGTGAGTGTATCATATGTCGTCATACTGTTATTTTGGCATTTGTGATTAACAAATCTAATAGTATTTTACCTCTTTGCCTACAGGTATGGCCTTACAGGTCTGCCCACCACATGTTTATCAACCCCAGACAAGTGCCTTTTGCAGAGCGAAGAAAATTGATCCCAGCAGCTGTGTTTACCATGAAAAGATCCATCGCACTTACGTGGTTGGTGTGAATCTAGGCATTGCACACCCTACAGAAATTATTCCCTTATTGCAAGTTGAAGTGCTGACTAGCGGGAAACCCTGTGTTTCAGGGGATCTCTCAATAAAGACTGAACCCTCTTCAGCTCATCGGGAGCTCCTTGGAAAGGCTTCCTCGCCATACAAACGTGTGGCATCAGAAGGTGGCCTTAAGTATTTTTCCAGTGTGGCCCCAACAGTCGAAGAAAAAAGTGGAGACTGTGGCCAAAACAGCCATAATAGTAGTAGAAGTAGCGCTCTGGGACCGAGCGACGGCGAGGAGAGAAACGGCGGTTTGAATTCGGCCGACGGAACCCAAAAATGTGGGTTTAGATGCGAAGGCGAGAAGCTTAAGAACGGCAGGAGCATCATGCAGATAGTAGAGGAGCATTCGACTCTACCTGCTATGTTGCCAACAAACGTCGGGAGCACGGTGGCCGTGGCTCCGCCCGAGCAGAATGGAACGGGGACGGGAGCTGTACGTGGAGTTGGGGACGGCGACTATCAGTTGGTTCAACATGAGGTGCTGTGTTCTATGAAGCACACTTACGAAGTGTTGGAATTCTTGGGCCGCGGTACGTTCGGTCAGGTGGTCAAGTGTTGGAAAAGGGGCACGAATGAGATTGTGGCAGTGAAAATACTTAAGAACCACCCGTCGTATGCACGCCAGGGCCAGATCGAGGTGAGCATCTTGGCCCGATTGAGCGGCGAGAACGCTGAGGAGCATAACCTGGTGCGGGCCTTCGAGTGTTTCCAGCACAGGAACCATACCTGTCTGGTGTTCGAAATGTTGGAGCAGAACCTGTATGACTTCCTCAAGCAGAACAAGTTTAGTCCATTGCCACTGAAGGTGATTAGGCCCGTGTTACAACAGGTGGCCATGGCACTGAAGAAGCTCAAAAGCTTGGGCCTGATCCATGCAGATCTTAAACCAGAGAACATTATGCTGGTAGATCCTGTGAGACAACCCTTCCGTGTGAAAGTGATTGACTTTGGCTCTGCCAGCCACGTCTCCAAAGCTGTGTGTTCGACATACCTACAGTCCCGCTACTACAGGTAAGCAGTGTCTTTTTTACACTGTTTTGAGAAAGCGCTCAGGTTATGTCAAGTATGGCTCGGGCCAGCATGAGAGAACTTCTGTCTTTGGTTTTCTGTGATGATATTAAATGATTTGAATGATTTAAATGTCACCAAGGCAAAGTTATGTAGATGGATAACTTTTTTTTACATTAAAAAAGATCAACATCAACCATCGTTTTCAAGCATGCGTGTTATCAATCTGTCATGGAGTTACTACAACTTTTTCTCAATTTAAAAACATTAATTTTAACTTTACGAAAAAGAGGAAATTATACATTCATTTGTACATTCATTCCCATTTTATAGAACATTTAATGAAAAGGATAAGTATATTCAGACATGTTAAAATATTGCAAAAATTTCAATTTATAATAAATAATGGGCAAATGCAAATCTGAACTATTGGCTTTTTAAACTACCTTCCAAAATTAACACTGTTGATGTCTCCATATAAATATGTTCCATATGCAAATTTTCGTGTTTATAAATGAGCCTACATGTATATATATTGTTTGGAATATGAAGCGATAATCTGTGTTTCCTTTAAGGAAGTTAAACAGAGGATGGTTTACTTAGGCCACACTTCCTGTCAGGGCAATTATGTAATGCTTTCTAAGGCTTTTTTAAGTTTAATGGCAAGCTTGCTTTGTTGCAGAGTGCGCGTCGTCTGTGCTAACCGCCACAGAGCTGCGCCCATACCAACTTTATGTAACTCAACTGAGCAATCATTTCTGTGCCCTAACACCTATGACGCACTGAATTTCTGTCCATTGACTGGTTTGGTTTTCCTCTTCTGTGCTTTTTCTCTGTAATGGGGTCAGTCCCAACCATGATGGCTGTACTTTGTCTCTTTGTGGTTTGCTCTTTAGGACGAATGCCGCTTTCTAGTGATTCACGGGTCATTTAAAAACAGGGAAAGGCTCCTAAATTAGAAATTTCCAGATGTTTGTGTTTTTCCTTTTCCGTCAAGCTTCATTTTGTAGTTCGCCAACCCTGCAAAGTACACATTTTCTATAAATGTTTACCCTGCCTTCCATTTGAAAAGTATGTGAATAGGTTTTGAGTAAATGTGATTTTACATAGTGTACAGTCTGTCTTTGTAAGCATGCTCAGTTTGTGGTACAGCTATCAGTGAGCAAGATAAAGAGGAACTAGGCACAAGTTTAAATAGGGCATTTAAACTTGTACTTTGGTACTGCCTTACAGTTGCAGGCATCAAACTGCGTCAATGCATGCACTCACGTCTTGTGCAGGTGGCACATGTGAATGCGTAGGTTCGCATGGGAATGAGATGTGGTGAGGGATGGGACTGTTAGCAGAGCCTTTTTATCTCTATAGACCCTGAAAGTGTGAAACAGATGTTTTTAAAGAAGTTTATGAATTATCATCCCCTCTCACTTTTGTTTTTTAGGATTTAAGAGGTTTTTATGTAACATTACATAGTTTTCATGTTAGAAATCATTGCATAAATAGTCAACATTTTAACTTGGCGTGTAATTATTTCCTTGAGTGGATTATAATTGCACATTGTTGTAGCTAATTATTAAGTCATATTTGTTATATGAACATTGTAATCAGTATTGTTTTATAAAGTGCACATTTTGTTCAAAAACATGACTGACTACTCGATGGTCACTTTTGGGAATTAGTCATCATAACATTTTATTGTTGAACTTTATTAGGTCCTACACAACTGTGTACCTGTGTAAGAAAAAGCATTTTAATACATTTTATTGTCTGCATGTTGTTTCTGGTTGGTTTAGATTTAGGGAGTAGATCAAGAGTGCAACCAAATCCATCCATAGCCAGACGTTTTTATTCCATTAAAGAAATAGATATTAGTATGTCTTTGCATATAGTATTACTTAATAAAATACCATATGATTTCCATTCCATGATGTCCATTTTTCTGCATGTTCAATGCTGTAATAATCCGTAGCTTGTTTCCAGCCCAGTTCTTGTTCCCATAATTTTAGGGCGTATCTCCTCGACACCGTGGTATGTGAGGTTGTCATGACAAGTATTTAGTTGTTGTTGTGAAGCAGTTTGCATAGTGCATGTATCCATTTAGCCAGGAAGTGAACTAGAAAATGACCGATGTTGTTTTCAAACCTGTTTAAAAATGGTGTTTATATATATTTATACCACGGGGCTGTTGAATGCTTCATTCTGATTGGCTGACGAACGTTCGACGGGTGTGCATTATTTTTCAGTTAAACGCACACCTATGAAGGTGTTCCAGGTCTGCTGACCGCATTACAGTTCCATATCACTTCGCCAAGTTTAGCCTACTGTCCACCAGTGAATATGTATTTAACAACAGACACAGTGACTGGCAAATTTCATTGTCTGAGAAGAAATAACTATTAATATTTATGGACAGCATGAACATTTGAACAACAATGGCGAGAGCACTGTACAGGACTGTTCAGATGAAAAACTAAAGCATATATCAAAGGTAACGGCAAACTACATGACACAATCAGCGGGTTAAAGATAAAACACGAAGCACAAAAATAACAACAACAACATGTTAAATTCGTCTGTGGAATGGGTAAACGGGACTTAAAACGCACAGCAGGAAGCTTTCTATGCCACTGCGAGAACCGCAGCTGGCGCAGAAACCTCCGTGTCACTTTTTTCTCTTAATACTTTTCTTATACGACAGGGGTGTTAAATACGACGAAAACAAATCAAATATAGATACTTGTCTTTTCACTCTCAGTGAAGCAAACGTGTGTGCACGTGCACTGTCTGTCTTCCTCTCGCTCTCGGAAAACTGCATATGCAGCTCAAGCAACGCCTTCAGATGAGATGCGTAAGAAATTAGTTCTACCAGCAAGAGCATTCCGGGACAAATACCATACAAATGTCTTGAGATAAAACATCGTAACAACGTCTTGTGGTATCGGAACAACGTCTTGTGGTGTTGTGACCGTGGTATAAGCGGAATAATTGACTCCGGTCCGTTCAATTATCGAAAGTTAATGCACACCCGAGGTGTAACGGCCACTCCGCTTCGCGTCGTGGCCGCATTACCACCTCGGGGTGTGCATTAACTTTCGATAATTGAACGGCCCGTCGTCAATTATTCCTTACATATATTTTTTTTTAGTTTAAAAAATAAGTGGTATTATATCTTGGCACTACTATTACTTAGATTAGACTATTCAGAATCAGAAGGAGCTTTATTGACAAGTATGTTTACACACACAAGGAATTTGACTTGGCTACAGGAGCTTAGTGCAGAAGAAAGTGTACACATGGTGCAAACATAGAAAAGCATAGAAAAAATTTTTAATTTAATTAAAAAACTATAATGCACTATATACAAAGAGTGAAAAAATATAGACAAAAAACAACATATAATTTTTTAAAAGAGTGTACAGATGTGTTATTTGTAGTCCAGTATTCTGTACCAGACTACAATTCTTCTCTTTCAATGCCAGTGAATATCACACAAATATTTCGCTTATATTCTTACTAAACGATCGTTTTTGGTTTACAGCAAGGACTAGTTTTTCCCAACTGATCGATATTGTGTAGTTTAATGAAAGAACGTTGAACATTTAGCTTCTTGTGCCACGTACACGGACTCTACTGTGAAATCATAATAAAGCTGTAGTAGAACTTGTCCCTAGCTGTTGCTATGGTACCATAGTGGCCCTTTGGCCCATTAATTATTCATTGCTGAGGTCACTGTGTTTCAGGTTCCACAAAAAGTGAGGTACCTTCTTGAGTTTCAGGTTGCTACGGTAAAGTTTGTGTGGCCTCGTGAAGTTATTCAGCCTATTGTTTCCTTGACGCTTATGCTGTCTCTACTTCAACCCCACCTCAAAAGTACTTTGAAATAGTAGATGCCAAAACTTCTGCCTTGTTGGGTTAAATCTCTGCCATGTCTAATTCGATGTCCTAAATTCTCTTTAATCTGTTTATTTGTGTAGGCTTGTTTTGTTGCAAAAGGTTAATGGGCTTTCTGTGGTTTTCTCATTCAGTTCTGTGTAGGTATTCCTCGAGTAACTCGAATACAAAAAATCATTGATTCAATTTTTGTTGCCTCGAAGCCTCGTTTAATCCATTTAACTACAGTACACACGGAGCACTGCGTTTCCCCACGGACCGTTATTACTGACGCACAGCCCGCTAAACTCTATTCATGGTACAGGGCTCTCAAGTCTCCCGCATTCACCGTGAGACACACGCATTTAGTCTGTTCACACGCTCACACGTATGTCTCATGTTGATAAATAACTGATAGCTTATTGAAATGGTGAACTGCTATTTTAATTAGTTTTAGTCTATTTTGCGAGTGAAACTTGTTTTCCGGCTCCATAAAACTAGATTCTAGATCCAGAAAACTAGATTCAGACTAGCGGATGCCAAATCCTGTTTTAAACATGTCATCTGGCTGTTCTGCATGTCTGAGTGAATGAACTGCACAGTTTTACGTGCTACATGCGTGATGCTCATGAATTTGTCTGCGTCTGCACTTTGAGGACATGAACACATGAACTTCATCTCCAGAGTTGCTCTGAGAGTTTATTTCAGAACATTTTACCGAGTGAAGCTAACGCACTAAAAAATAAGCGTCTTCTGACGACCTGCCAAAATAAAAGTCTGGTTAACTCTGTATTTTAAAATATATTACTATTTAATAGTAAAAAAAGAAACTAAAACTAATTTAGATAAACTAAATGCAGCATGCATATGCTGAAGTTAGTTGTTTACCTTTGATATTATTCTTTCTATTTTTATTAATGTTTCTTATTTATACATTTTAGGGGTGGGAATCTTAAGGCACTTAACGATCCTATTCCGATTCTGGGAGTAACGATTCGATTCCCAAAATGATTCTTAACATACATTTTTGGTAATTAATTATCCTGCTGTGCAAATACATTACACTTTAGATTTTAACCAAAATTAGAGTTATTTGCTTTTCTCACTGAAATGACGACGTGAGGGCAAACTGTATCATGGCTCAAGTACCTGTAACATCATGCGAAATCCTTGGTTGTTCACAACGGAGTAAGGGCGCAAATCTTTGGCGATAAAACCCGCCACTGACCGGGTAATTCGCTTCGCCTTTTCAGAATTCGGTGGAAGCTTTGCTACTTGCTCGAGGGTCCTTTGACTGTAACCGGGAGTGTGCGTGATTGGAACAGAATGCCGTTTCTTCAGCTCTGAGTGGAACCGCATAATGTTTCTTCATATTAGTCGTGTTCCTGAAATATTTGAATTTGGTGCCACAGACTTTGCACACAGTATGGCTTTTATCAACGAAGCCTTTTTCGTTGTCTTCACAAAATCCAAAATGTTGCCACACAGTCGATTTCAAAATTGATGGAGCAGGTCATAGTTTGTCCATTTTGTCTAAAACGAAGCCGTTCGTCTATCAACGGGTTATTCTGTTTGGCCTGCGCCTGCGCGCCGCACAGTGATGCAGTGGCAGTTTGAATTGAACACAGAATCGATTCAGAATTTTTAAGAATCGATTCTGAATCGTTAGATAATGAATCGCGATGCATCGACTTTTTCTCCCACCCCTAATACATTTGTATTAGGCCTATATTGCGTTTTGAATGTAATATGGCAATGGAATGTACTAAATGGGTTTAGTTTTCACAGATATTAATGTATGCAATTTCAGCAATAAATGTTAATTTTTCTAAAAAGGAAACAAATTAGTTGTTCATTTTTAGTGACCTGTCTTATTTTCTCTTGTATATTTAGAGTTGCTCTTTAATAAAGAAAAAGTACTTAGTATCCGAATACCCGATTAATCGATGGAAAATCAGTAGAATACTCGATTACTAAAATAATCAATAGCTATAGCCCTAGTTTTGTGTTTTTAAACAGGCTACTTAAAGGGGTCATTAAAGTTAGTTTCGGAACAAAAGATGCATTCTATCTAAAAGCGAATTCTCACCCAGACCTGCCTGAAACGCCTCGTGTAACCACACCCTGGCGAATGTACGTCACTTCGTAACATGACTTGACTAAGACCGCCCAAATCTAAACACAAGTAAGTTGGGCGTACCTGTAAATCTCATTGTAATCGTCACTGTCGCAGCCATGTCGCGGAGATTCTGTGTTTCATTGCGAAAAGAAAGACTCTTTGTTTGCCCTGCCAAAAGATGAGACAACTAAAAACTAATGCTTGTTTCTATCTCAAACAAACTCTGTATGATATATATATATGGTTGTTTGTTTATAGTCTTTATAACCTCGCATATAAAAGGTAAAACGGTTGGCTATAGTTTTTAACTATTTAACATAATATTTTTTTAATAAAACCTTACCAATCCTTTACATCCTGCTCAAGTCGTGCTGGCAAAGTTGTTGTATCGGCTTGATCATCTTCATTTTCCATATCAGATCTAGGCTCGAAATGATATAAGGAAGTACCGATGACATTTTATCACCTGTCAGTACAATTGCTTCGGGAACATGATGTTCCGAATATGGTAAGAGGCGTAACATTTCCGTCAACGCTTGCAGTATTCGACCAATCACTACGTACTGGTTAAATGGCCAATCATAGCACACCTCGCTTTTCAGAGCGATGAGCTTTGTAAAAAATCTGCGCGTTTCAGAGAGGCGGGGCAAAGAGGAGATGCAAACATGCACGGTATGTGGAAAATACAGCATTTTTGAACCTTAAATTGTGTATACACATTGCATTACATCTAAAACAAACGATAATATTCGTTTTAGCCGTGTCATTTGACCCCTTTAAGCACCAGAAGGATAGTGGTATCAGAACATTGGAAACCGTGTTAAAACCTCAGGAAAACTGATATACACACAGGCCTGTTGCATAACAAGCTGCTTGGATTTAACAGAAGGCCGAGTGACGGGGCCCAAGTCTGGCTGGCCTGAATGTATTGTGTGTGCTGTTCAAAATCCAAACAGTCTGTACTCTGCCCTGTAAACTCAAATGTTGGCCAGGTGAAAGAAAATGCCTCTCCCAGTGTGCGGATTCAATGTCTTGGGTTTCGCTGAATTAGCACACTTTTGGAATGCTAGTTTTCCCTTTCGGTGCCTGTTTTCATGCGCAAAGGAACATTTTGGTTTAACCTGTAAATGTCAACTGTGTTATTCCTGGACTTTTGTGAACTTTAGAAAGAGCAGTCAAAACGTTTGTTTTAAAATCAAATGTTATGATAGTAATTTACACATTTCAATATTAAATGCAATAATAGCTGACTCACATTTTAGTCATCCTAATGTCCCTCTCGGTTTTAATTTATATTTAAATGAGCGTGATTAATGGTCTTATGCTGGATTCACACGAGCGGTGGAATTGTTGCGGCAGCCGCCTTTAAGCCAATGTGGCTGCCGTTCACAAAAAGGTAAAATATTTTTATCTTCAGATGCGCATGCCGCAAAGAGCCGTGCCTGTGAAAGTTGCAGGATTTTGGATGCACGAGCACCGCTTGTGCTCCGCCAACGAAGCGGCCTGCGTTTTGACGCTTACCGCATGTTTCCCTTTGATAATGAACTGGACAAACGCGACTGCCGCGTACTGTGTGACTCCACCATTAGCCAGATGTGCTAATCTGTTCCACCACACCCATAGAAATGAAGGGCGTACTCACATATATCCCTGTTGCTCTCAACTGTGCCTGAGCACAATTGTCCCACTCCCCCACTGGCCTGCACTCACATGGCTCTTTACCATCCACACCTGGGCACGCTTTCATCATTACGATGCGACTGCTTCGAAGTAAACGTAAACAAAGCGATCCCTCTCAGCACAACGGAATCTATAGCAATGTTCAGTTTGGGGTTTATTAGAGGTGTTTAGCTTCATGCGTGCGCTGCACGGGCCGATCTGCTTAAATTATGTCATTGTCATACGATAGTAAGCGGCTCATTATGCTTTTAAATCACCCTCGCGTACTTTATTATCATAAAGCCGATCGTTACACACAGCGTTGCATTATGTTTGATAAACCTAATATCTGTGGTAGTTTTGGGCACAGCCTGCATGTGTAGTGTGCTGTGTATCACATGATTTTTACGGTGACAGCTTAATCTCGGGAAGGAATTGAGTCGCATAATTTACGTCATGCTTTCAGTTCCACGCTCTGGCACGATTTGCTGTCATACTGCCCCCTTTCCAAACCAAACCGCACTCCAGCCCACCTCTTCCAACCAGGCCAGGGCTCAGTAAGTGAACCGCGCCCGAGCGTGGTTGCGAGCACTCACACTAGTTAATCGAACCAGGCTTTAGGGGTCAAACGCGCCCGGGCGCGGTTCGATTGGGACAATGTGAGTAGGCCCTAAATGACCGTTTGCCACTAGCTCTTAATAAGCATTATGTAACATGTGTTTTTCATATTCTTGTCTTCTACCTTGAGTGTCAAAGTTTAAAGTCTGACACATGCTGCCCTGTTTTCTGGTTTTCAGACATTCCTTTTATATATGTTTTGGCTCCAGTGAACCAGCAGTAGCTGTTCAGATTGAAATTGAAATGGTTGTGCCAGAACATTAAACACTTTGAGACCTTGACTTTGCCTGATGTAAACTATTGATGTCATCACTTTTGGATGTTTTCCCACCAGCATTTATATTCTGTAAACAAGACTAAAGGTTTCCAAATAATGTACATAATGTCCTCCTCCTCCTCCTCCATCTTTAAACTTGTAGTTGTGATATAATATTTTCAGATTTTGCATTCCTCACGGGTATGTACAGTATGTACAATAAATCTTGAGCGAGGCCCTCATCCGTCTGCAGCCTAAGGAATGACCATTAGTGTGAGCATCTGCTCTCTGTCAGTGAGTTTTGGATCATGTGAATTTTGACTTTCGAGTTCTCTTCAAATGAAGAAGGCCTAATTGGCTAGATTCCTGGATTAATGAGCACAGCCCAATGGTTTGATGTTATAATTTAGTTAGCCAGAGAATGCACATCTTTCTGTCCATGCTTTGATGCTGCGATCATGTGTCACAAAACTTGCGGCATTAGCTGGTTGGTCAGGCTTCATTGACTGCAACCCTCTCCAGGCTTCAAATGCAATTTGACCTCCGACCATATGGTGGTCACTGAACCTTGACATGACCGTTGTGAATAGAGGCTCAATACAGGGTAAATGTTTTTAGTTAATGATTTTTCAGGTTGTGTAGTCGATTTAGGAGTCTCAAGTCCCTCTCACATGATTAACATCAGGGACGCTCTGCCCACCTTATGTTACATCACGTGAATTGGCCAGGAATTATTGGCTGCTTTAAGGAAGGTTGGTATAATGTAGTTTTTTTAAAACTATGTCCAATTGACCTGCGCGTATCCTTGCATATGGGGTAATGATGTAGCTTGATGCTTTAATACTTAAGTGAATCGGGGACAATGACACAAATAATGCAACAGTCTTCTACAGTCAGGATCAGAAGGTTTTGTGAGGTGTCTGCCAGCTGTATTTTAAGAGCTTTGAATCAGTTTGATCCTTTAGGCCAACTTGATGTGTTTCGTGGTCTATATATGATCTTTCATGGTCTTCATCCACTTGAAGATGAAACCCAGCTTGCTGCCGCCGCTCGACCTTTTGAATTGGAACAGGATAGGTTACAGGTGTGAAGCTTTATACCTTACTTGGAACCTGGAGCTTGTTTTACATGTCATCTGGTTCAGGGTTGTCATTTCATCTGCAGAAGCTCCAGGCTCACTTCCCACATTTCTCTGCCTACTTCACCTACCATCAAGTGAGCAATTACGTCCCTTGTGTCATCTTTTAACAAATATTTTGGCTAATCTGAATCAGTGTATGAGTTGCAATTCAAGGTCTGCTGATGCGGTATCATTAGATGTATAGCTAAATCCTTCAAAATAATTCCAATTTCTTAACCTGGTTTTACATCCCAACTGGATCAATATCTCATAATACAGCCGTTTATGGTATGTCTTTCTTAGATCAGGCTCCTATAGGGCTTTATTCGTCTGCTTGAACTAATGTACATTGATTCTATTGAGCCTGGCCAGACCGTCTGTGTTTCTCAGCGTTTCCGTCAGAAGCCCAAACAAGTGTCGAAAAGGTTTTGTTTATAGCTGTGGTGCTGATGTCTCGCAAAACTTCATGCAAACACTTCTGACTCTAAAGTGCTTGAGCAATTGACATGCTTTTCTGTGGGAAAATGTTGTTATTGCACTGCAAAATATTGTAGGTTATATTGACAGGTCCAATTTAAAGCCAGTGATGATAATCTGTTTTTGCCTCAGGAATTCCTAGCTTGCAATAAACTACAATAAACCCTAAATTTGTTTCTGAAGTAGAGGTGGCTACCAGGTTCCACCGAGGTCTGTGTTTGGACGCATGTGTTTGCATTGTACGGTCTGTTTCTAGAACTGCAGAGCGGTGCACAAGCCAGGATTCAGCTATGAGTGGTATGCTTTACCCTTTGGGCGTTAGCTGTGCTGAGCGGGACGTTGGAGAAATAACATTTTGTTATTGTCTGTGTGTTTTTCAGTGCTTGGCGGTGACTATACAGGAATTAAGATTCGGTTTTGTTGTTAGCGCCTTCCAGTGTTTCCCATAGGATTTTGACAGACGTGTGGTGCTGATGACGTCACAAACTGATTAGCATATTTGTGACGTCATCACGTCGTGTTTGCGTCATGTTAGTGTTAGCACTTGATATCTGTTTTTCTTCTACTCTCTGATCTGTCACATTATACTGTATTTTACAACTGAGTGCCACCAGCAGGCACTTTAGCTGGTGCTAAAGTCCTGATTTATAAACGCAACATCATCGGACAACATCTCAATACAGTACATCTACATTAAAGAGCGGTATTACGAACACTTCTTTGATTTTAAATTGAAGTAAAATATACTACACAGAGCTAAATACACGCGCGGACGAGAGACCGAGGGCTCGCACACACATTGAGCTCATCGGAAGAGAGTGCATGCGAACACGGAAGAGGGTTGCGCGTGCAGGCCCCACTCACACCAAACAAGTCAGGAAAGAGAGAGACCTGCGCTGAAGCGCTGTTTATCCACTAGTTAATCGATCACAGATACAGTCATTATCACGGATGGATAAAAAATAACAAAATTTGATGCCAAATAATATACTTGGGCGGTCCACCCAGGTATATTAATGGCCTAAGTATATTTGGCATCAAATTTTGTTAGTTTTTATTTAAATGCATTGTATGGGAAACGCTGCCTTCCCTTACGAAGAAAGCAATCTAGACAAATCAACCTATTTTCTTTTATGTTTTAAGTACACGTTCTGTGGCAATTGCTAAGTGAATTACAGGTGTTTGTGGTCTGAGAGATCCAAAACAGGTGCGGCAAAACGCTCGTTAAGGTGTTGTCTGGCGGATTTGCAGCCTGTAACTGTGTTTCGTGTTACCTTGCATGCAAGATCAAGTTCCACGATCGGTTATTGTAAACATTTGACAGATGAGGCCAAACGTTTGATTTCATACCAGTCCCTCACAGTACATGATGTAATAACATGCATTGTATTACACAACCAAAATGACCTTTTAGATTGTGAGCTCTCAGAAAGGGGAACTGTGATGGGTGTTTCTCTTTGCAAATGGGACCTGTGGCCCTCATGGAAAACTTTTGGATGACTCTAAGGGGGAAGTCCAAATAACTGCTTGCTGCTTTAGGAGATTAGATAAGCGGTGTTTGGGTGGGATTTGTTTACGCAGAGCTCTCTGAGTGGATGATAATCTGAAGGGGGGAGGTTAAAAAACCTAGTGACCCGAGTCATCGTTCTTGTTTTCTTTATTCAGGCCTCTGGTTAAGAAAGACATTAACATACTTTTTGCTCCTGGCACATGTTGGATCATCTGCTCTGGCTATGTGCTTTTGTTTTGCAATTTCCTGGCATTTAATTGTGCCAAAGAGAGTATTGACGACTACATATTTTTAAAATCGACTAGTTGGTTGGTTTTGAAGTAGCCTTTAAATGTACACTGGTTTTGAGTCGAAATGTGCCGGTGTTCTGTAATACGTTACACCACGGTAGTGAAAATGCACTGTAGTGTTATCGTGGGCATGTCAAATCACTGTGAAGAAAAATACGCCTGATCTTTTCCTTTGACTGGATAAAACACTCCGTTTATGCTGCGCAGTCGCGCACTCGCACGCTCTGATGTAAACAGCCTCACGTGGATAAGAATGGGGGAAGGCGGAGCGCTGCCGACCTAAGGTGAAATATGAGCTATGTCACGCCACTTTTCATATTTACCTGTTTCTGAATACCACATGGAAACAAATAGCAGAACTATAGCACCAAAATTGCATGGATTATACTGCCATTTGCATTCCTGACAGTTGAAGAGTTATCTTGGTCCGCTAGCTACGCTAAAGTTTGCATCTCGTAATTTAACAAATAAAATACAGTTAACTATGGCAGTGTGGCAGAACAATTATTTTGATTTGAAGATGAAACACAACACAATCGTATCTTGCCACGGAGTGCTGCTTTTAAATGTCTTATTAGCTATATAAGCTATCCTACTGTTTGCTATCCGGAAAAAAACATGAATTAGCACTATTGTTGTACTGACAGGTAATTATTTATGATGAACTGATGTGTCAGTAAAAATTAGCATTTTAATATTAAGCCATGAATATTGTTATTGTTACATATGTATTTGACTATGTATGTTAAATACACTATTGTACAGCAAGTAAAGTGGGCATATTTAGCTTAATCATCACCATTACATCTGTTCACTTAATAAATCTAGTATGGAGTCATTTCTTATTATTGGTTGATATTTGAAAAAGTTATTCAACTTGTTTTTGACACTATAACACTGATATTGGCTTGTGTTTTTGGCCTGTTTTTGTAATGCATTTCATCACCGTAATACTATCGTCTACCGTAATAAAAGCTTCATCAATTACCGCCACATTATTATGTACTACTGGCACAAGCCTAGTTTTGAGTTTACCTTGCATCCTTTGGATGCATTCTTGGGTTCAAAAACAGCTATGTGATGCAAAAATGTAGTCTAAACATACTTCACTTCGGATAACATGGTCAACCTTATTAATCATTTGATTGTTGCTGGGACTAGTCAAAAAGATGCCTTTGAAAGCCATTTATAACTATAACCCTTGGTACTTTGTCTTGACAACACAAAAAGTAAAAAACCCCGGGACTACGTTGCAGTGAAACTTAGACTGCTGTCTGTTTGTGGTGTCTGACTACTGACGGTTTTTACACAGCTGATCTCCCTAATCTCACGTCCCCCGACACATTTCAATGTCTTTCTTTTTTATTCAGGGCTGAAATCCTTGTTTTCTGAACAGCTGCAGAGCTCCGCTGGCTTTCAGAGAGGTTATTGTGTGGTCAGGGCTCATCGTCCCAGTAGTCGCATATAGGCTGCGGGGGTTGCAGGCTTTCCGGCTATAGCTTGGAATGAACCTGATGGCTTGGTCTCCCCCTTCCCACACCACTAACCTCACAGGAAATAACTGTTGCTGGATAGGGGTTCAGAATTAGCCTGGCTTAGTTTAACAAACACTTACTTATTTGTTTGTACCAGTTGAGTCATAAAAGTGGCTTTCAGTGGAACCAGTGGCTACTGATGGTAAATTACACCATTGAGTCTTTCTTTGGAGAACATGGTCTTTGTGGATTCCGGTTGCACATGAAATGAAAACAGTGAGCCATTTGATGCACGACACATCCCGTTGGAAAAACATTTTTGGTGAAAAAGATGAGAAAATTCATATTGTAATGTTTACAACGTAACACGTTTTGCATGACATTGTTTTCATGGCATTTAATCAAATTTCACAGCCAGTTCTAATGTCTTTACAGGCCTTATTTGTGCTAAATAATTTATTTTCTCCTTTTATGTATCATTTCATAGTCATTGTTATTTATTATCATTATGATATGGTCACTGAGGTCAGTGCTTAATGAAATTTATCACCATCTTGATATTTACTTAATATCTAATGTTATTAAACATGTGCATGTGCAAGTTTTATGAAATTAGAAATATGAACACCCACACTGTTTGTTTTTTTCTATTTAAGCCACACTATATAAGCTGTTGGCTGTTTGTAATAAATTTAGATGTTAAATAAGCACTTTTAAAATCTAATTTTACTTGAGGTAAAAAGCTTTAGCTTTATGAGCCTTCTTCCTGTTCAAGCTAAAATATCTTATGTAGTCTGACAGTATCTCTTTGTCTGAGGCGCAGTGTTGGGAAGTCCAGACCTGCTGTGTTATGTCATCATGCTTTCTGACCTGATTTCTGTAACTTCCCCTGATTCTTTCACCTGAAATGAAGTTTCCTGCTGACTGTGGGCTGCTGGGAAGTTTTTGAAGTTCGGTCAAACCACGGTGGTATTTATAAACAGAATCGGACAACGTCGTGTCTTTTTTTTTAAAGTTGCATTTGTTTGTTGCTTGCATTGTGTCCCAATCAATCTTGCAGACAAGTTGCAGTGTGTGTCGTGAGTTGTTGTGACATTAAAGTGATAGTTCACCCAAAAATAAAAATGTCTTCATTTACTCACCCTCTTGTTGTTACAGACCTGTATGACTTTCTTTTCTCTGCAGAACTCGAAATAAGATACTTTGAAGAATGTTGGTAACCAAACAAAGGGTGGACCTATTCACTTACACTGGTTTTGTGTCCATACAATAGAAGTGAACGGGTACTAATGTTGTTCACTTACCATCTTTCTTCAAAATATCGTCTTTTGTGTTCTGCATTAGTAAGAAAGTCATACATTTTTTAAATGAAAAGATGTGAGTAAATGATAACAGAATTTAGATTTTTGCGTGAACTATCCCTTTAATAAGTGTTGACTAAAGCACATTTGAAATAGGTTCTCAAAATGTGGCTTTGACAAGTTTACAGCCAGATTGCCGCATAAAGGTTTTCTATCATCCTGACTTGCCATCACACTCAACATGCATCTGCTTCTGTGACCATGGTATAATTGTAAGCCTCTTTTGTGTCTCTGTAGGTCTGCAGAGTTTTTAAGGTTAGTCCCCCGAGTGCTAGCTGATTTTGTCGCTGGTCTCTCAGCCCCCCCTTTGAGTGCCAGGGAATCAGCCCTAATACCCTCTCGTCCTTCACCGCCCTACTGCTATTGGATTACCCCCCTGCGCTGCCGGAATGGGCAGTATTATGTTCAACTTGTGTTAGGCTAGGCTTTGGATTTAGACCCCTTCCCTAGCTATGCTGGAGATTTATTGGGGTTTAGTCCCAAAGATTTCGCACTGAGCATAGAGCACTCTGTTTGTTCTTTGTTACAGTGCCAAGCATACTCCTGTTTATACGGTTAGCTAAGTCACACTGTTACCAGGGCAAAAAATATCCTCCCGTGCAAGATGGATTTTAATAGCAGCCATGCTCGAAACATTAGTAGTTTCATTGAATTAACAGAGTTCATAACACCTGTATTACGCTTATGTGTGAAGACACCTTAAATGTTGAATTTACAGGAAAACGATAAAGGCAAACTTAATTTCTAAGCTTAGAGTTGAAAAAGGTGTCACATTGCATAGGCACTGGTAAATAATTCACAGTGGCTTTTGTTACCGCATAAGTAGGTTATTGTTGGTAGTTACAGACGCTTACCAGTGACCTAGCGTGACGTGTTCCATTATCAAACGCTGTAGCAACAATTGCTGTTTTAAGTGTTATTTTGTACACACCTTCAGTTGCTACACGTAGCGCAAAAGGACAAACAACCTTCTATAATTTTATCTGGATTAGCCTGTTGGCGTCAGCGCATGAGGAGTTTACTCTCTAGTTGATTATTAATGGTGACCAGGGTTAATTATCTGTCATCAGACTCCACCTCTGTCATCACCCAGTTTTGGTGTTTAGAGCTGTCCTCATCTGTCGCTAGGCAGCCAGCGTTTTCCCTCCGGTTGTCACGGTAGCAGATGTGTATGGGCCCGCTGACGTCAAAGCCCAGACCCGACTGCAGACTCAGACAGAATGAGAACAGGAAGTCCATGTCATTAGGCTAAGGATCATATCAATATGGATGTAAAAAACGACCCGTGAGCGCAACGAGCATGCATGCATCTTAAATCTCGCGTCACAGTTTATCATTAAATCTTCACCCAGCATGTTATATATATATATATATATATATTAATATGAAGACAGATCAACCCATAAATTGCACGATGCATATTGTAGCTTCCTTACATCCTGAACGAATGCTTGTTGATTCTGGTTTAGCCTTCATCAGAGCTCCCGTAATGAAACAAGTGCCCTGCTTGGTTTCAATCAACAGGCAGTTGTCAAGGTACCACTCCATTAATTTTCATCCCAGTCTGTTAATGTGTTCCAGGGCACCAGAGATCATCCTGGGCTTACCCTTCTGTGAGGCCATAGACATGTGGTCACTGGGCTGCGTCATCGCTGAGCTGTTCCTGGGCTGGCCGCTCTATCCAGGAGCATTGGAGTATGACCAGGTAAGAACATGCGGTGATCTCAGATAATGACGTGCTATGTTGTGTTTCGCCAGTACTAATCTGTGGTCTTTTGGCAGATAACGTCATTTTGCTTTTTCTCGTTTTAAGAGACATTTGCTTTTAAGCCGTTTTGATAAAATGTATTTTCGTTATCAAAGGAAGCCTGTGTGGAATCTGCGCACGGAGAACTGGAATCAGACCTCATTGTTTATTAAAAAAAATTTCAAGTTCAACCATGTGTTGCTGGGTGTCAAAATCAAGGATGTCCATTTTTTTATTTGTTTTCATAAATCATTAGTCACTTTCAGTCTTCAGATTTTGGAAAAAGATAACTAAATGTTACCTTGTTTTCAGCAGTCAGTGTTTTAAAGTAAAAGCAGTTGTCAACTTTTTGCCTTTTGTTTCAGGTTTAAAAAATGTATATCGGCCAATACATCGCTTTTCAACTTCCAGTGTTAAAGAATTATCTGTTATAGTTATTGGCCAAAGTTTACATTAGTGCATCCCAAATTTACATCCATTGAACTCTCTGGAAAAATCGGTCCTAAAAATGTATTTGATCAGTCTCCATGCATCAGATTATCAACTCTTCTTACATAAGATGTGAGTCAAACATCAATTTAAAATGTGTAAGTGCGTTTATCGTCACCATGGACCAGTACTGCCTTTAAACCTTATGTCAGAAGTGGTGTTAACGCTGTTGTGTGAATGGCACATCTGACAGTAGAAAAAGCTAGCAGGCTGTGCCGGAATGGGGTGGTCTCGGTTTGCTGACCATAAACCCTAAACTGCCTCTCCGTGCCAGCAACGGGTCCAGTTCCACTCCACACAGCAGAATGTATTTATAACCGCAAGCCCCAATCACACACCAGCCTGCATTATCAGCAAGTTCTCACTTCAGCGCGCTCTGTGTTTGTGCAGCGCTTTGGCAACCTGATCACACCGCTATAACACCCTATAAGATGCCATAAACATTGCTTGTTTAACACTGCAATGTTGAGCCTCAGCGCTTGTAATCGGAGAGGTGTCGTCATGGTCGAGAAAGTAAGGGGGAGAGTGAATGAGAGCGAGCGGCCAAAGAGGGCTTTGTGGTGGCTTGTGTTTTCACTGGTAGAGGCCCACGGTGACACAGTTTTTCTAAGAAGCAGCAGACGCATGCTTGGAGGAAAATGTCAGCAGAGATCACACACCACTAACTCGGTTTCCCAAGGCAACAAGAACAATGATGTTTTCAGACGGCACATGCACTTTGGTGGGGTCAGCTGATCTTGCCTTCTCTGAAACGACAGCGGTGTGGTTAAGCAAACAGTTAATGCCTTTGTGATTGTTATTTGCGTTGGGAGGTCATCGCCCTTGTTGAAGTCTTTGCCGTCGTAGATATTTTTTTTAAACAAGCTAAAGCACTAAAGCAACTGCTTTATTTACACAGCCTATTGGTTAAAGTCCTGTGAATTAAATTTAGCGGCATCTAGGGGTGAGGTTTTCTTGCGGACACTGTTGGGTGTTTCATTAAGTTTTAAAGTGAGTGATAATGTACAATTGAACTATGTACACCCAACCTGATGTTCATTAAATTATCATCTTGTGTGTTCTAATGAGGGAAGTTTTGCTGTAGGGAGTTTGACACTGTCATAAGGTGAAGTGTGAATTGCTCTGGATAAAAGCGTCAGGCAAATGGTTAGGAACTCATTTTGCCCCGCGCCAGTAATGTGTTGGCCTGCATTAAGCCTGTTGTTTGGTGTGAGAGGATTGACATCTGTTATAGGCAGCAGGAGTGTGGCCAGCATCTTGACTTGGCAATTTAACAAAGCCTTTAGGAGAGGCAAACCCGATATTGCTCTCTGTATGAATTACAGACCTCAGCTCTGAGCCTTTTAAAGCTTAGCGTTCATGAAACGGGCTTAGAAGTTGAACTCAAAGTTTGACATAGCTCTCTTTAGTCTTATTTAATGTCGTTTGGTGATTCTTGACTATGAATGTGTCAACATGGGCAGTCTTGGAATACTTCAGACTGTTTGTCATTGTGCTAATGGAGGCTCTTACTGAGTAAGCCTGACACTTTACTCACAAGCATGGGTGATGCCCACAAATACTTGAACAAATTCTAGACGTATTTGTTTTTAGTAACCACTTGGATTACGAGACAAATATACTTGTCAAGGCAAATTCCTTTCTTAATGGTATGTCAGAATTTTGGCACACAATTCCTTTTCCACATACCAGCCGCAGGAACCAGCCTATTCTAGACCAGTCTTATCTCGCATTACGTTCTCTCGAGTAGTGGAAAAATACCAGGTACTGCTTTAGAGTTATTTGTGAAAGTATTTTTCTAACCTTATGCTAGGATTAAAACTGCATATTTTTTGTTCCTCATAGCCACCCTAATTTATTTTAAAGAAGTGTTTGGAAACATACATGGATGCATTCTTGTGTTTTAAAACTGTTGCAAAAGAAAACCCAATGCAGGGTTTTTGAGATGGTTTTAATATTTGAACGTAAAACTAAATAGACATCCTTAAGCATCACAGGTAAAACAAACCAAAAATTTTACGTAATTCGCTAATCCGAATGGTGGCTCAACCGTCCTGCCAATCCCTAAGAGGAGATCAGATGCATTTGTCTTTGAGTTGTTGAGGTCAGCTATTAATCCAAATGTCTCCACAGATTCGTTACATCTCGCAAACTCAAGGCTTTCCGGGAGAGCAACTTTTGAACGTGGGAATGAAGACGGCCCGCTTCTTCCGCAAGGATTCCGATTCGCCATACGCCGCCTGGAGACTAAAGGCAAGAATCCATTTCCTATCCACTTAACCACACATTACTCCCATAAACGGGCAGCATCGCTGTCTGTATGGAAGTAGTTCTATATCGTGTTACCGCTGCTGAGTTGCACTTTGATGTGAAGTTCTTATGTAATGACTGTTAACTCTTTTCCGTTTCCGCAGACGACAGAAGAGCATGAAACCGAAACGGGGTTGAAGTCAAAGGAAGCAAGGAAGTATATATTCAGCTGTCTGGACGACATTGGACATGTAAAGACTTCTTTGTCTGTTTAGCAGTCATTTTGAGAAGGGGAAGTGTTGCGGAATTGAGATGTTTTTGGTGTTACTTCTTAGGTGAATCTAATACTGAACATGGAGGGGTGTGACCAGTTGGCAGAGAAAACAGACAGGAGAGAATTCGTAGACCTACTGAAGATGATGTTGATGATCGATGCCGATCAGAGAATCTCCCCTTCAGATGCACTTTCCCACCCTTTTGTCACTATGCAGCACCTAATGGACTTTCCACATTGCAACCAGTATGTCCAAAAAAAGTCATTTTACACATTTTTGGTGTAATTCTATTTAACGTAATTTCACTTTATCCACAGATGACTTAAGTTTGATCAATTGTGTGTGAGGTCATTCTCGGGAAACTGTT
Source organism: Triplophysa rosa (assembly GCF_024868665.1). Classification (NCBI taxonomy): domain Eukaryota; kingdom Metazoa; phylum Chordata; class Actinopteri; order Cypriniformes; family Nemacheilidae; genus Triplophysa; species Triplophysa rosa. The sequence goes on from NC_079892.1 coordinate 6,624,684, forward strand.
TATTTGTCTTCTGCAGTGTCCAGTCTTGTTTCCACATCATGGATGTGTGTCACTCACGACCCAGCATATATGACACTTTCAACCGCAACAAAGTTCCTCCTCTCATGAAGCCTGTGACGCTTTCATGTGCTCCAAACATCACTGTCGCCTTCAACAAAATGCCGTCTGTCCACTCTCAGGTAAAACAGTACTGATCGAGAATACTCGTGGACTTTCGTTTAGCTTACAAAACTGACCGGTTTACCTCCACTTTGTAGACTCTGCCTCCATCTGCTCCACCAGTGGTGCATCCTGGAATTCCCATCCAGACAGGAAGTGCCCAGTTTGGGTGTAACGAGTCGTTTCAACAGGCACTCATTCTTTGCCCCCCTGCTCTTCAAGGTACTGGAATTTGCATCGTAATGAGATTAACTAAGATTTTTAACTAGTAAAGCATGACGTTAGGATCAACAAGGTCACGGTTTCGATTCTAAGGAAACACACAAGTAATGCCATGTTTTGACTAGAATAAAAACATGGAATACGTAAATGTGCATAATAACCTGTTAAAAACTTTGCATTTCTGCAAATGTAATTCATTATTGTAGCTGTGCTAGCAAAAAGCTAGTGCCAAGAATTTAAATTGAGCATTACCACAGACGTTCCATTTTTAATTGATTGATTTGGTTTTCAGGAATTCCCTCAAACCCGAGTCAGCCAGCAGGCTATTCAGTTAGAATTGAGAACACTCTTTCTCTGGTGACCCAAGCGCCAGCCATTCAGCCCTTACCCATGAGACCTGGAGTTATAGCACAAGTATGTTTTCTTGTGAGATGTGCACAAACTTGCTCTTTACATTGTAACGGTTTGATCTCGTATAGTTTGCTTAATGTAACATTTTACAACCTCAGCCCAAACCTTTCATATAGCATTGATATCCATTGACATAGATGTAGATAATAAACATAAACTTGGTCATATTACAAAGATTCAACATTGTCCTTTATCATCCTTTTAGCAGCCGTGGTCCAACAGAACTCCACAGATCTTTGTGCCAGCTTGGCAGCAGGTTCCACCACCTGCTACGAGCTTGGCCTCCGACACAGTCGTTGGACCACAGAGGCGAGGAGATTGGGGGTAAGAAGATCAAAAAGGACTTACTGGATGTTTGTGAATTATTACAGCATGATGCCCGTATGACACCCTGAAATGCTTTTGTAACATCATTTTTTTTCCTAATAAAGGAAAGTGCGGCCACACAGCCATTATGGTTCTGTGATGCAGCCTATTGTTCCCAACCAAATGGCAGCCCATCAGCCTATAAACATTGGCATCGCTCATGTTGTCTGGCCTCAGTCTGCTTCTAACAAGAGGAACAAGCCCAGCCAGAACAGGTGAGCTACCGCCTGAAGTGATGGCTGCGTCTCAAGACCCAGTTAGATATCGTCCTAGCCCTCGATTTGATTTATGAGACCCAGAAGTGCTGTCTTGTTAGCAGGGATGCAAACTACTCGCCTTAAAGCTGATTTACGCAAATTGTTTGGTAACATTTTCACTAAGGTTAAATGCCTAAAGCATCAAAAACCTGTAATACCTGCATACCGCAGTAACACCTTTATATTTTTCACCTGTAATGAGTTTGCATTTGTCATGCTGTTGGACCAATTTCATTCTAGCCTTCTGTAAGAAAAACTCCTCATATCTTTGTCATAATTTGTCATGGAACAAATAATGTACAGTGAAAAGGATAAATGATGATGAGTTTGATTTGCTGTCTTCCCTGCCGTTTTATCTTAGAAGCATGAATGTGTCATATTATACGGATACACGGCCCTCAGTGTATCCGTCACCAAAGATGACGGACAGGTTGACAAACGCAGAGCCGGAGCAGATATCTCCCATTAAAGAGGTGCCGACGCAAGTGAAGCAGGAACCAGAGCAGGTGGAGGAAGAGGAGGAGGGCTGCTGTAAGGCAGGAGTAGCCAATCAACAGCGAGAGTCCATCGTTATCAGAGAGTCGCCCAGCCCAGCGGTTAGCGTCATTAGCATAAGCAGCGGCACGGATGAGGAGGAACAAGCACAGAGATGCTCTCTTAATAAGTGAGTTTTATCATGTTGATTTTTGAATGGATGGGGTTCACGAACATGAGTGCGTTAACATATTTTAAGCATGAAATTGAGTGGCACACGTGTGTGACAGGTGTAAGGGCAGTCCGGAGTGCGAGGCATGCACAAGCTCTCTGAACATCGAGCGAGTGTGTTCTCTCAGCAGTCCTGATAGCAGCCTGAGCACCAGCTCTTCAGCCTCGGTACAATCCAGCCCCTCGCCGTGCAAGAGACCCAGCAGGTATGTGGATATTTTATATTCAAATCTTTTAAAACGGCTTCTGCTGTGAGACCGAATATATTTTATGCAGAAGGTGATTATAAGGGATTCTTTGTCCTTGTGTGTCAACAGTGTATCGGAAGATGATGGCCATGAAAGTGGGTGTGAAACAGTAGACGGATCTCCACCTTCAGACTCCTCCCTAGGCCCACATGACAGCCCCTTCCCCGAAAGACGCTTTTTGACTAATCAAAATCAGAACCAGGAACCCCAGGCCAGGTGCGGACACCCCGATACAAGGCTGAATAAACCTGCCGTGAGGACCGTGGTGGTGCCACCCATGAGAGTGCTGAACAGTAATCACCAGAACACAGCCGTCACAGGTACAGGATGTTGATCCTCATACGGCACCATTTGCATCTCATTTATATCCACAGCTCAAGTTTTGCGTCAAACAGTCTCGCTTCATCCTACAGCGTTTCGATAGTTGCTGCTTATTCAAATCTAATTCCTGTGAATTCACTCGGGAGTGTACATTTCCTGGTGGTTCATGGTTATAAAATAGTGGTGTGTGCACCATCTCAATTTAAAGGATTAATGCAAATTTCCTTCAACACAACTAGTTTTTTTATTATTTGGTCACAGCCGATGTCTACTTTACAGGTCATAGGAGAGAAACAGGAAGTTGTCACAGAGGCTATCGCAGGTGATTATGGGCATAACGCGCACGGTGACCTCGTGTCTTGTGCGCGACATCCCAGTGTTGAGTGAAACCCTCTCGCCTTCCTCCATACCTGTGATCTCTTTATTCCCATGTTCATTTTACTCTGCGTGTTGACTGCCCTCAATTTTTATTCATTTTTTTTTTTTCTGAAAGATTATCCCGGCCTCCCTTTTTATACCAAAGCATATCTGTCCTGTTTCCCACATGGAGCAAATGCTTTGTTATTGACGCATGCTGTCTAAGAAATATTCCTGGAGGGTTAAACTCTTAGCTTGACCTTTCTGGAACATTACCAAGGCAAGATGTTTGTTTTGGGGTGTCCATGGAAAGTCTGACGAGAGTTTATGTTTTAGATACGTTGCTATCTAACGTTTCGTTTACATTGCCAGTCATAAGTTCGGCAGCGCCTCAAGATTATTTTTTACAGTTTGTACTGTATTGTTAATATTTGTGTTTATTCATTTTGTGTTTAGCTAAATGGCAGAATGAATCGCCTTGCTAACTTCATACAAGTTTTTATGTCATACTGCAATTGTTTTCTATGGCTAGTTAAAATGCATATGGCAAAAGGTTTGCTTTTAATTTTTAAGCTTAACTGAAGTGTTAGTTCGATCTTTTGGGTCACTTATTTTGTGCTCTTCTGTCTTCTTTTCTCTCCCTCTCACATACATACAGTCTTCGAGTCCTATTGCCAGTCCAGAGGTCGCTGCGGCCCAGGACGACTGAGCCACCTTTCCACACCCACGCTGCCCCGCCAGCAGAAAATCAACTCTTCATTCCAGCCACAGCCGCCAGGCTTTGGCCAGGTCTGTCTTTAAACCTGAAAAAATGTTTTAGCTTTGAGGACAATTGCATTTGAATGTATTCCTAAAAGTTGAAGGAATACATTTTAGCGGGTATTCAGATTTTACTCATAACAGATGAATGTTTTATTTGCCCTCCACAGGTCCAGCATTACGGTTCCTGCCACAAGGAGTGGAACGGCAACTACCGGCAGCCGCGGCGGCCGCAGGCCTTCATCCCCCCCACAGTGCACGGCCCTACCTTCCCTCTTCCCCACGGCAGCCCCACACACTCGGCCGCCCACCCGCCACCGCCCGCCCTCCTCTCCTATGCACCTTCCGGGCCCGTGGCCCACCTCTTGCCTTCGCCGTGCCCACCGCCGGCCCCTCGGCCCGTCTTGCAACCCGCCTACAGTCTGGTGCACCACCAGGGCATCAGCATGGGCATCAACCACAGGCTGCTCCCCTCGCCCACCCTTCTCCCGCAGGGGCAGTTCAAAGCCCTCTTTCCCCCGCACTCCTACGTGGCGTCGCCCGCCTACGCAGGCTTCCCCCTCAGCCCCAGCAAACTCAGTCAGTACCCGTACATCTGAGCTGGAGCCCGCGACAGCCTCGCGCACGCAGCCAGCAATGAAGCGCAAGCCGCTAACTATTGACAACCCATAGGGTTTCTTTTTTTTCCTTTTCCTAATGAAGTTTCACAACATCGATGATGATGATGATGCAATTGAAATCAAGCTTTATAGAAATCATGGAGAATAAAAAAACATGCGCGACTGAGGGAACGAGTGGATTAACTAAACAAACAGAAAAAAACGTACTCTTAATGTGTTTTTTGCACATTTGATACAAGAAAAACGTCATTAGACGCCCCGCTTTGTGGAGGGACACAGCAAATCATCACCCCATCTTCACTTTCCCTGAGCTATTATTGCCTTCAGACACAGTGACTCATTAAGTCATCACTGTCTCAGGTGGCAAAGCCACACACGTGTGTGCGAGTCCCCCTTGTGGCGATCCATGTTACTGTCCTGTATTTTCTCGGTAGCCTTTGCTTTTCAGTGTTATGTCTCTCAGACCGGTGTTGAAAAGGTTCTGTCACGCTGCATTTCTCTGCATGGGCAAAAACCAGTCCTGGACTTTAAGAGGAATGGCTGCAAACCTAGACCTCTGTGTTTATGTTGTATGACTTGCTGCATTGAATCCTGGGTTCAATAAACAGTGCCTTAAAATACATGTTGTGCAAGGTTCCCCCGAGTCCCACTTGCAGTCATGTGCGTACTGGTCTGCAGCACTTGAAACTTTCAATCGTTGGTTGTGATTTTGATATTAGGGCTGTTTCATAGATTAATCACTTGGTTTGCGCTTGGCGTGTTAGTGTTAGTTGGCATACAGTACATAACCTCTACGCTGGTGTCGTGAAATAACACATCGCCGTTTCATAGGAATTGGTTTCGTTTGTAAAGTCTCACGTTAGAATGACTTTTGACACGCGATCGCTATTCATTTTCATTTCTCAGTCTTTGTGCGTTTTTTTTCCCTGTGTGAGATTTGGCTTATAAAATCATCTGAACTTTTGTACAGCCGACACGGCGATATAATGCAATGGCTGGCCAGTGGGTTTTTGTTTAATGCCTTAGATGCGTTGTTCCTTCACGTGTGGTATTTACAGCCATGTGTTTTTGGATGTATTGCGCTGATGATGATGATGATGATGTTTAAGAGGTAGCAGAGATAGATTCTTTAAGGATAACATGCTTCGCTGTAGCAGAGGCTTATACAAATGAACTATGTACAGAAAACGTTTGAGTACTTTCATATTTGATAATCTGTTTCTACTCTAATAGTATTTACACTGTTTAATGAAACTGCAATACAATCCATAGTTTTGGGGTCGTTTTAATTTCCTTTTCATGTTTATTTTCGAGTTAGAAGTGTCGTCGGTGTTGGACTCGTATCCTGCAGATAGCTCTTTGATGATATTTGATGATATATATGGTTTCCTGTTTGCTTTGTGCAGAAATTTCAGTATTGAGTATCCAACTGTAAGTCTATCATTGCTGGAGTATTCAGTGCTTTATAAGACGAAAGTTGATCGTGTGCAATTGTCTATCTTCATAGATGCATGTGACAAGATTGGATTTTTTTGTTGTGTATTTTCTAATTCTTAGCATTTAATCGAGGCTTTCGGCTGTGTTTTTTTTTTTTTCATTTCGTACATTCCGTCAGGGAGAAATAGCTTTTTTTTGTTGTTTTTTTGTGTGATTTTGTTTTTTAATCAAGTTTTTACATAATTAGGTGCGTTGTGTTTTCCTTTGCTGTCCCGTAATTATGCTTTCGCTATACCAAAGACAGTAATTCATTTCTTAAGCAGAGTAGCTACTGTTTTAGCAGATGTTAGAGTAGACGAGGCCGTATTTAACATAAAAATCTATGTAAAAACATTGAGGTCGATGTTTAGCTTTTTTCGGGCAAGTTTTGACTTTGTTTCATTTATTCTTGAATGTATCATAGATAAGCTGCTATATACTGATCGCCACTTCATAATAGCTGTGAAATTAGATGATTAACTTTGTTCTTAGCCGACTTATTTTTATATATGTCTAATTACCTTGAACTAGAAGTGAGGTTGTTTTTGTTTGGTTTTACCGTACTGACTAGCATCAGAAGCATTTTAATGCCTCTCTCTGTTTTTGCTTTCTTTTTATGAAGTGTCATTGTAACTACTGTATTGCAAGTAATTGAGTTTTTCGGGGGTTTGTGTGCGTGTGTGTGTGTGTGTGTGTGTGTGTGTGTGTTTGGGGTTTGTATTTCTTTTCCATTTCGTTTGCATCAGTGTTTTATCTGTCGTTATCTTGGGGCTAATCTTTACGTATTAGATGCATATTGGTGTATATCTATCTTAGTACGTATATTTGCATTTTGTTCAAGCATAGCTTGCAGGATAGATTTAACTTTCGGTATCAATATCAATTTTGTATTTTATAACTCTTATTTCACCGTTGATTTCAGTACCAATGTTAGCACTATTTTGGGCAAATTTTTGGGTTTGGGTCAAAATCTGTATAGTGTCCCATCTCTGTAACTACAGTGCTCAGTTTGTTTTGTTGTAAATCATCCCCCTATGAATTTTGAAAAATATTTTATCAGGTTTAATGTGTTTAGGAAAAAATACAAACTGCACACGTTTCAGTTTGATCGTCGATGAAATCCCACTTCAGAAGGACTGTTAATGAGCTGAAAGCTAAGAGTTATTAGGCCACCTGTTCTCATTTGAACAGCATCGCCGTGGGTGTTTATATGGGCATGTAAGGTCCCCGCTCTTTAAAAGCAGAGCAACACTGCGCTAGTGCCTTTGAAACGTGTTTCAGACCTTTATATCCCTTTTACAAACACTGCCTGCAGCCACTCTTTCATGTTCCCTCGCTCTGAGTGAACAGTCTGTCCAGTGTTTGGGAATCGTAACTGAAGTGCTGTTACCGACCAGTTGCTTAAAAGTAGATCTCTCCTTAGTGTTAATAATCTGATAACCAATAGCAAGTTTCAGTGTAACTTGGTAGTCGTGCACCAAGCGTGCAATGCAGTAAGGTGACTTTAAGGTGTTTTCTTTCATTTCATTTGTGGGGGGAAAATTCACTTTTTTGGGGGGTTATTCTCATGTTGTGTTTTTGGGACACGAATGAATTGATGAATTGATTTGTTTATGACCAACAACAAATACAATAATGAAACAATATCAGGTATTATTATGCTGACTAAACACCCAAGACACTGTTTTTTTGTATTTGGGAAGCTTTACATAAATACACTGTGAATGTAAACATCAACCCATGGTTCACCGCCATGTTTAAACATTTGTAAAATAGAAGAAATTAACCGTCACCCTTTGTTTGACAGGATGTGACATTAACGGAGCTTCATCGTAGATTACTTCATGCATTTGCAGATGCAGTCCAAAATGTGTTTTGGTTCCTCTGATTGTCTAACATCATTGTTATAGTTGGCATGTAGCACTAGAGATGAGTACTAAAATACTCGCAGGAATATTTGAATGAACACTTCGCGAGAACGGATTGAAGTTTAACTTTTCAGGAGCGTTCTCTCGGTCAGATGTTATCGACCTTCTAACCCAACCTAATTACAATGCAAACCTATCTATATGACATATGTAGAGGGATCTACAAACAAAGGTGAAATGTCTTTTAAAAACACCCAAACCAAACCTTTTTGTTTTGTTTTATTGTATTTTTATTTGTTGTATTCATGCTTTTTTCTTTTAGAGGTTGTACCGTCAATTCAGGGTTGTTGTATTTGTCATATGTGCTACTGTTTAACACTTGCCGTTAGATTTGGGTTGGATTGCTTTAGATCTGTTTTTAACTCTTCTGCTGATTGTATTTTAGTCAAAGTTAAATCTCACTGCAAGTTATCAAGTAATATTTAGACTTAAGAGCAAACAGACTTGATTTACTAAATCTGAACTGTTACTGTTTTCATATATGTAGTTTTGTGTCTTTATGATTTCTGTTTGCTTTTGATTTCTATGCTACATTAGTTTGCCATGTAGCCACTGCACTGTGCAATATTCACTATATGAGGACTGGGAAACTTTTTTGGATGTAATGTCTCTTACAGTTTGCGGTCGTATTTCTCTCTAGTTCTCAGTGATTTATATGTGACCAAGCCTTATGTACTTTGTCACAAAAAGCGGGTTTTCCTGGTGACTATTGGTGAGTGTCAAATTAAAGAAATTATGGTGTATTGTCAAATTTCACTTTGAATTAAAATATATATTGCTGCGGGCACACACTCTTTGTTTTCTGTTTTATTTCAATTTACTTACTAACAAATCTTTCTTTAGGAATTGGAGAACGTGAAGCATGTGGTATTTTCAGTAAGATGAATGATCATTATTTTTAGAAAAAGTGATTCAACATCTCCCATCACTAATCGACGAAATGGCGCCATCGTGCGGATGGAACGTTAGTCACTCTGACGTTTGCTGCTGTTTTTTCCGGTTATGTAGTATTAAAGCAATTTCATTGGTTGTAGAAATACTGTAAAACTGTAGAAATAGTCACTTAGTATATTAATTTACTTTTTTTTGCTTTAATGTGTTTTAAATAAACATAGCCTACGTGCGTTTATTACTTAAGTGTATTATTATTTTAATGTCCAGGTCGATTATTTGCTCACTACATAAGTTAAAAAATGAAAAGATAAAAAATGAAGGTAGTTTAAGTTTGCACACTGGTTGGTCAACATAAATATTACAAGCCGGATCCTGTTGATTCTCAAAATCCAGGTCAATGAAACAAAAGTTATTCCGAAAGCCGTTTGTATTTGCGCAATTAACTTCATAAATAATAAGATAATATCTTACTAGACGATTACAACAAAACCATCAAGTTGATACAAATATTTGTGTTCAAAAGATACAGAATACGTAGGAAGAGAAGAAGAGTGTAATTCCTTCAAACATGCACACCGGTAATGATCATGTGAGCCACCAGAGGTCGTCTTTCTCTCCCGCACCGGTCGTCCTCATCACCAGTTTGCCTACATGCTCTTGCGCTCTGGAGACGTGATATTTTTCCCAATCTAAAGGAACCGATTTCCCGTCGCAGCATCATTGCAGGATTATAAAATCGCCTTTCCAGGATTTCAGCATCGAATATGCGTTTTATAAAACGTGCTAGATAACCTGCCATATTAACACGCGTGTGATTAATGTGGCAGTCGCGGCTGTTTGATGGTTCTGAATGCGCTTTGAAGACGCGTCGCGTTAAAGTTTCGATGCTGCCTCGTCGGCTCACATAATCCGCAACATATTGGAGAGACAACCTCGTTCTAAGGAACTGGAAAGGATAGATCAAATGTCTTTTTCGGGACCTTTCGGCCTATTGCTGAATTTATCTCTAGCCAGATGGCCCCAAGAAATGCGCATAACATTTTCTACGTTTTGGGCTCCGATAGCGGGAATGGCAAGGCTGGAACCCAAGGCATGTCGGAATGGATAGGCTTGTCCTTGTGTTCTACCACTGGACGAAAATGTATTGACCTGGAAGGAGTGTGGACCAAGTTGCTTTTATCTGTCGGAATTACATTGCTCCTGGTGCCGTCCATTTTTGCCCTAGACGGTGAGATGTTTTTTGGTTATTTCGTTGACAACCTGTTGTGCATGCACAGGGTCCATTGTGGAACATACTTTGTTCTTCCTAAAAATATATTTTTGTTACAAATGTTCAGTATTGGGACCTTCCAATATTATACCGAATTCGAATCAATAACTATATTTGGATTTTCTGAATTAATTCTAATAGGCTCTTCACTCGGCGGATATATTTTTTAAACGCAATGCGGAATATAAACTGTCCCTTTTATGAATAGAGTAGCCTAAACCAAATACAATATACTTATTGTTTTCATCATAACCTCTTCAGTTGCTTGTTAGGTGTTCTATGTGGCCGACACAATATTTGCGCACTGAAATGCACAGCAACACAGACACAGCAAATTTCCACAAGCATAACAACAGAACAGGTAGCCACTACATACAGCACTTGTGTATAAACAGCATGTGACGTGTGGTCAGGGCATTGCTGCAGTCCCGGTGCTGTGTGTCCGCTACTCAGCCATTTTTACCCATTTCCAGTTCTGGGTGATTTTGCGCACCAACAAGAAAGCGCGCGATTGCTGAGGGAATATACATTTATACGAAATTCGCATAGTTTCTTAAGGCAGCTGTCATTGTTGTTGAAAGCAAGGACACGCTAGGTGTCAACACTGGAATCTATTATGTTGTTCTTCAGTGCTTTTAATGCAGACATTATAATAAGGGTACAGTACATTATCTGGCTTGTGTATGCCTATTATAGTGTTTTACGGAGTAGAACATGAATTATTTATCTTATTGCTTTGCTTTTGTGTATTGCTTACACACAAGCCACTTATAGATAATAATAGACTCCCAGCCAACTCGGAACGTTACGCTAGCGTTCATTTTTCGTTCTTAAACGTTAAATAACATTCGTTTTAGGTTTCTTTATACCAGTAGTTCTCAAACTGGGGGCCGTGGCCCCTGGGGGGGCCCGAGATGGATCCAGGGGGCCACAGATTTTGTGGCATTTTATGAAATATAGAAACTGATCATAGATTTTATGCAATCAAACATCAGAAAAATAAGACCACCAGACAAAAGAATTGATGTTTCAGCATTTCAACAACCTAATATGTTTTTGTTTAAATAAAAATGTTAAATTTAAGATTATAAGTCTTTATTTGGGGGGCCGCAAAGCGATGCGCTCTACACGAAGGGGGCCTTACAACGAAAAAGTTTGAGAACCACTGCTTTATACGTTACCCATAGACGTTACCAAAAATGTTCCGTGAACCTACAGATGTTATCCAGAAGTGAACCGAAGTGAATGCGTTATTGTTGCACGCGCCACATACCAAAACAAACCAACCTAAAGGCCTGTTTCTGTTATTCGTGTATAACTTGATCCCGTTTGTTTCACAGGAATTAGTTGTGGCTTTTGAGGAACTGTATTGTTGGGTTTGGTCATCTTTTGAGATGATAATGTGTCATTTCTGCTGTAACATTATGATTTCCCCCCTGCAGCCCACGGATAGCAAAGATGATTGATTTAATGTTGAATCAATGTTAAATTGGTTATGCTCAACATTAAATCGACGATAGTTGCCATCTGTATTTCAAGCATGTACTGTATCTTGTCCTAAATGTACAACAATATGGCACTTTTAATACGCTTGGGTTCTCCAGAGAAGGAAAAGTGCGCTAAAGATTATAAGCAATTGCCTGAAGATTTGAACTGCATTTAATACAAAGTATTTCGTTTGCGCAATTTACTACAGCAAATCAATTCTAGGCAATATATGCCTCTCAAAACAACTCGAACACAGATATCAAAAAGGCAGATTACACAAATACATGGTACTAATCTGATGTAATTCTAGCTTTAGAACATGTCAACATGGAGGTCTGGACCACCGTGCTTAATACACAGAGGTAAGGAGCTGTGCCTTCTCATTCATAAAACCGCCATTGTCCTCGCTGGCTTTGAACCGGTTTCGTGGCGACCGGCCAGATACACTTGTGGCTCGCCTAGGATGAGGCATCTCTCCTCAATGCCCCTACAGTGATGCTCCTGCTAGTCAACAGGAGCCTGCTGTGCTATGTTTCCATGGGAACTGATCTTCATTTTTTTTAACCGGAGTGGAAAGAGTGAGTGTATTAGCAGAGTGACAGTGATGAACTGCTTGGTTTGATTTTCCAAAGGCCTTTTTGTGGCCCCGGAGTGACTGGATTCGGTTATTAGCTAAACATTGCGCGACGGGATCTGCGCTTTATTATGAGGATGTTTTGCCACCTGTCATATAGAAAGGTGGTTTTCGACAGGAAGCCAAGCCAAGTTTTAACGGAGTTGACATTAGCTCATGTCTCCTCCATCCCCTAATGTGTAATTATTGCTGTTAAAGAAAAAGATGTTACTTGAGGAGTCTGTGATGCTCATTCCTTATTGATTTTAAAAACGTGGGGCTGTCAGTCTCGCCCTTTAAAACATTCGAAGCATCATTTGGAAAACCCATCTGTTCACTCTCTAGAGGAAAATTGCATTTAAGAAAGCGATCACGACAGCAAATCTTTGATTCAAAGCCATGTGCTGCAAAGAGGGAACGTTTCTACATCGTTCATACTGCCATTAATATGATTTACGGTAAAGAGTTTATAGAGATTAAACAATTATGATGTTGCTGTAAAATATTGATAAGAATAGCGATGAGCTTACTACGGTGATGTTAACAAACCAGTTTGACATCCGCTTGCTTGCCTGCCACTGAATGTCACCTGAATTTTCGGCATTTCAAACCTTTTTAAGAGCTCGGAATGTGTCTGTGGCTGTGCATAAGCTTAGTTACAATTCTGTTATTTGTTGTTTGACCAGTAGACGTGGTGTAGTTTTAAGTATTTTACCGGACATTTTGTTCTTTACATAAGAGGTTATGTACAGCCGACTAGTCGTTACAAAAGAATGTTGGTAACCAAACAACGGCGGTACCCATTCACTTCCATTGTTTATGTGTCCATACAATAGAAGTGAATGGGTACCGCCGTTGTTCGGTTAACAACATTCTTCAAAATATCTTACTTTATATTTTGCAGAAGAAAGAAAGTCAAACGGGTTTAAAAAGATAAGAGTGAACTATATAGTGAACTAACATTTTGGGGTGAACTATCACTTTAATTTATTTGTAAATAGTCAGTTAAGTATTTTAGAAAGCTAATAATTTGCAATACCTTTTTCATTCTTACCTGAGCCCTGAACTTTTTCATTATCTACTGATGTCTGCCAAAACAGCTGTTCTGCATGTGATCGTTTTCACAGCTGACATGTTCTCATTTCCCAGAATTCCATGCTTCATTAGAGGAACTGTCTGTGTGAAAGTTGATTTGTCTGTTTCGAGACGCTCACACACTATTACCAGAAACACGTTTTTTTTTCTTTTGGCACATTGTGTGTGTGTGTGTGCGTGTGTGTGCACGTGTGTGCGTGTGTGTGCGCGTGTGCGTGTGTGTGTGTGTGTGTGTGTGTATAGACTTTATTGCAGATCTTCAGCAGTGAGGATGCAGTCTCCATATAACCAACTTCATTTCATAATGTTAATATTCCTATGCCATTATAACAAACCTTTGATAATTATGTTTATCCAGGGCTGGCGTTCAGTTGTAGCCTTTACGTAGCTAATGCTGACTGTTTAAAACAGATTGTTATTTTGCATATTTTCTGGAATAATCAATTCTGCATGGCAGTTATGAGACCAATAGCTGTAAGTGTGTCTTTTTGATGGATGCTCTGTACACGGCTTTGACAAGCCTTTAGCAAACAGCCCATCTCCAGAGATTAATGACTTCAATCAGATCCCACCATCTTTTCTGTTTTATGATTTGGCCTGTAGATTAAATATGTTTGGTAGTCAGAGTGTATGAAATTGTTTCTTAGCATTTTATTAGATGATGATTAGAAAGCAAACTCCGTATCCAAACTCCTGTATTGCATGCTATTCAATTTACACTCGTTTACATTGTCATACTTGCAGGAAGGTACAGAATCTCTTTTTTTGTCAGTTGTTGTTTAGACTCGGATTATTAAACTATAGACCTGCTGCGCTTCATTCTCAAAATCTCATTATTTAAAGATCGCATCCAAAACTGCAGAAAAAACCCTGTAAAACTGATTCGTCTGTGGTTATTGCGTAATGTGATCTGTATTTGTTATACAGCTTTATTGATATGATGAGTGCAGAGACAACAGGAGATGATGTCTGTAATTGTTGCGAACCAGATTTAATCTTGCATCATTTGCATATATCATAAGATCTACTGCTACATTTTCTTTTTTTTTGTTGTAATTTGACATTCACAATTAAAGAGAATGTGAGAAATCTAATCAGACATATTTATTGCATAACATCATTAAGTTCTGCATTTGTTATACAGCTTTATCAAGCTCTTGCGTTCTATTCGGACATCTGCTTCAACACAAGCCAGTCATTTTGCACCGAGCTAATACTTGGATCCAACCATCTGATACCAACCGTCTCCCTAAAACGCTGCCGTCGTCTTTTGCCAAGACTGACGACAAGCAAATATGTTTCGTTTAATCTTTGTTTGTCGACGGGTGGACGTATTGTTGTATCGTCCTTCCGTTTCGCTGCCTCGCTTTTATCTATTTTGCTAAGAACGCCGGATTGAAGTTGACCCCTGTCAGATTAATACACCATTCAGGGAGACGGTAATGAAATTGTGTGGGAGCGCGCACCTGAAAATTTCCTCAGGCTTATGAAACAAGGTTTGTGCCGGGGGGGGCTAATCTGGTTTTGGGAAAGAAGAAGGAGCATTAAAGGGTCAGCAGAGACTCGAGGGGGGTGTCTTGTATTAGGATGCATTATTGTGAACGTTGGCAATTTAATTCTTGTTTTGCAATGTTCGTAGTTTATGAAACGTTAGGTCTGATTTGAAGCTAGACGGGCTCAGCTGTGCTCATTTCTGCGGCTGGTGTCTGTTTTTCTGTTGGGCCTGATCAAAAGCTGTGTCCTCATTTCACTCATTCATTGAGTGTTTCTGGTTAATTGTAGTGTCGTTTTTGTGTTTGAAACATTGTCAAAACGTTCCATCGAACGTTCTGGAATTATTCCACGCTAATTAGACGTTCGCATAATCCGGTGGAATGGCTTACGTAATTAAATCAGTGGAACGTGTTTATCGCGTTGATGTAATTGCCGATTCCTGTTTTACATCTCATTTTATTTAATTGCAAATGTTTCCTTCCTGCCTTAAAATACAAGCGCTCAACTTCATATTCACACCTTGAATTGGAACATGGCAAGGTGCTCATTAGAAAACCGAGCTTTCTGAAAAAACAGCTTTCGCTGGACTTGCATAATGAGCTGTGTCCTTGTCAAACCCTGACCGTCACCAACAACATCCAGCTTTACCCTAAAAATCCCTTAGGGAAAGAGATGGTGTGTTTAAAGAATTGGATGATGTTATGTGGCCATGTCATGTTTACTACGCTTGAGCGCTAAAGCCCCGTGCGTTTGGTTTGTGTGCGAAATGCATATTTTGAGGATGCGCTCTGCTCCGTTCCCTGGAGGTCGGCTTGGCTTGAAGATTAAAGATGGTGTGGAAAACTGGAAAAGATACAGAGCAGATTCGGTGTGGAATCTTGGGATGCGTTTCAGCAAGAAAGGCTGTGATTTATTTACTGTCCACCTAAAATTGTGTTGCTAAGTATGCTGTTATTTGAATTAAAGGGATAGCTCACCCATAAATGAAAATTCTGTCATCATTTACTCACCCTTGTGCCATTTCAAACTGGTATGACTTTCTTCTGCAGAACACAAAAGAAGATATTTTGAAGAATGTTGGTAACCAAACAATGGCGGGACCCATTCACTTCTATTGTATGGACACAAATCCAATGCGAGCCAATGCGTACCGCCATTGTTCGGTTACCAACATTCTTTAAAATATCTTCTTTTGTGTTCGTCAGAAGAAAGAAAGTCATACAGGTTTGAAATGACAGGAGGGTGAGTAAATGATGACAGAATTTTCATTTTTGGGTGAACTGTCCCTTTAAGTCTTCATTGTACTTTCAAGATCAAATTCTTTCAATGTCACTTACATAATAGTTTCTTTAGCTAATTAAATGCTAAAAACAATGCAAATGGCACAAGTAGAAAATATGTTTTTATAAAATGCAATTAATTCTTTGTGAGTTACCCCCGAGAGGGTGCGAACGAAAGCGTACGGGTCGGAAAGAAACGTCAGGCGCTCTTTCACTATTAATGGGGTTTGCAATACCCCGCCTCGCCCCTGAGGCTCTCCAGTCAAGTGCATTAAAGGTTTCAAACACAAACTCCTGAATATTCCAACGCGTGCTGGAAGAGAATACGGGAGTAAGGAATTTTCCCCCCTCTTTGGAAAATTTCACTTCCAGTCTTCTAGTCAATTCCGGAGCTGAAACTAACTAGATCTGACAGTTGCTTAACGCGGTGAGAGGCAAGGAAAGTAAAACAAACACGCGAAGGCATCAATTCAGTAATTCACCGCAGCCCGCGGGTTTGCGCAGGAGGCTGAGGAGACACATGCAGTTAGGACGATTGATGGAAAGGTAGCATGAGGGGTTGCGGTGTTTCACATTTGCTGTGTCGGCTTGTTGAGAGCTCGGCGTCTGATGGCTAATTTCATTTTGAGTCAGAATAAACACAGCGTAGATCACTGCAGGCTCATCTCATTTTGTTTCTAAAATTCATAAATATGTTATATTTGTAAATGATGTTGCAAAATTGCCAACTGCATTTAAAGTCTTTATCACATCCTTTTCTCAATCCTAGCTAGAGTTTCATTGAGCGGTCTTATACTGTTTGATCAGACTCGGCTGGGACTGCATGACCTACAGAGAGCCCTGCAAGGAAGTCACATGACACATTTCAGCCAATCAGGCGCTGCTCAGTGATGCTTACCCAGATGTGTGATGGTGTTTGCCTCATCAGTTGGAGAGGCCGGATGGGTACAGGCTGTTATTTTAATCAGATCTATGTTTGTATCTTAGTCAATAATTCATGGCATCATCCGTTCAGCTGATCTGAGCTACAGCTTTTATGATTACAGCAGCTCAATGGCTCAATCTTCAGGATTGTTATTTTTAAACATGAGGTAAATGGACTAGAAAATGTCTGACTTCCAAAGAAAAAAATTATGATGATCATGTATTTAGTTTATCTCACAGTCTAAAGAAACTCACGTGCAGAATGATGTCATAAAAACAGTGGATGTTTATTGTCGGAAGTATAAGTTTAAATGCTTGTATCTTATAAATGTGAATTGTTGTCTATGTTTTAAAAAACAATTGGAATAGTTCACCTTCAAAATGAAAATGATGTCATTATTTACATTCCCTCTTGTCATTTCAAACCTGCATGACTTCCTTTCTTCTGCAGAAAAATGTTGGTAACAGAAAACCGTTGAATATCTTCTTTTGTGTGTTGCAGAAGAAAGAAAATCACACAGGTTTAAAATGACAACAGGGCGAGTAAATGACGACAGAATTTTCATTTTGAAGGTGAACTATTCCTTTAAGGCTAATATACAGTACATAGTAAGAGCCAATAGTAAGAGACTGCCCTTAAAACAATAGGTCAACCCCAAAAAAAGAAAATGATTTTGTCTTTTGCTCATCCTTGTGTCATTCCAAACCTGTATTACTTACTTTCTACTGTCAAACACAAAAGAAGATATTTCGAAGAATGTTGGTAACTGAACGTCATTGCCCCCCATTGACTTCCATTGTATGGACATAAAACCTGAGGCATTTCTCAAAATATCTTCTTATGTGTTCCACAGAAGAAAGAGTCACATACAGATTTTAAACTTCATGAGGGTAGATAAATGAAATGACAGAAGTTTTATTTTTGGATGAACTGTCCCTTTATTTACCATTGCATGGCCAAAACAGTTGTGCATGTGAGGTCTCCATTAGTCTTTTTTATGTTTGACTGAACCTGGAAGTTAAATACCATCAATTTAGATTCCGGCCATGTCAGGCTGCTTTTAGACACAGGACTTGGGTGCTTACCAAGCACTTGAATTATTTATCTATTAAGATGGACTCTGCAGCGCTCGCCATCCCAGCGTTCTCAGCAGGTGTGCCTGCGTTCATCGCCTCTAAAAACACAGATAGCCATCAGCTGAAGTATAAACGTTAATGCAGCTCAAATCTCAAATCTGCCAGCCACTGCTGCTTCTGCAACATCCCGCCAGGATCTCTCTGTTCCTTTCCTCTACAGTTTATCCCTGGCCTCATCTAAAAACAGGCCTGGTGTTAGCGTGTGTGGGATGTGTGCGTCCGCCATGGCTCTAATTTTCTTGCTCACGGCGTTTTTAAAATACACTTGGATGTGGGTTGTTGCTTAGTTAAAGTAAGGCCCATAGGTGTTGTTGTTACACCGGCTGTTCATATATTATGATGATGCTTCTTCCTTTTAGGAGAAAAGGAACTGATGTACTATGCTTTTCTAGTTTCATCTAAAGGGCACAGCAAGGCTATCTGTTCGCTAGTGTCCCCGTTTGTACGTTCTCGGGTGTCCGAACGACTGGAGAATTTCCAGGAATAGAACTGAAATATAAACAAGAATACCCAGACCGATGGCGTTGCATTGGCTCAATTAAGTTTGGTCGTTCTTAGCCCTGCCCAAATTGTTGAAATAGGAGTCAATTGTTTCTTTTTTTGTTAATTTAGTTGTTGGCAGCTTGTGGCTGTTTTGCTATCCACAGGGCATTGTTATATTGGTTCAATTTTGTATTCTTTAAGAAGGTACAGTGAGAACCACAGCACAAGATTTTCAGCCATACTGTAGTAACACCACATTATTGTAAGAGATTTGCTGCTGTAATATCCACATTTTTATCTCCACATTTTTTAACATTTTTATTTTTGACTCTGTTCAGTTATGAATCTACTTTATTGATTTCTTATAAATCTAAAACAAAAATCGTCCATTACATGCAAAGAAAATGGGAAGTTCCAGCCTTTTTTTATATAATAACATCATGGCATCATATAAGTGCATCCTCTTCTCCTAGAGGTCGATGGGTGTTCATTTGGACAGCATCCCATTGCAAAGCATTTAATCTGCTTCATAGCGCATTGAGACTGTAATCTGCTTTACTGTGTCATTTTATGATGGTGAAAATATGAAGTATGCCACAGGTTTACGGAAACGTGATTTAAAAGCAAAACCACTTGTGTAAGTTAAGGTTTTCCTTACTAACAAAATGACCCAGCATGGTTAGAAAAAAAAGGCACGAACCCAACCGCTGGGTTAAATTAACCTTGAAATGTTTACTTTTGACCCAACAATGGTTAAAACAAGCCAGCATTTTGGGTTGAAAAAACCCACTATAGGTTCATTTACAACCCAGCGGTTCGGTTTGTCCCTTTTTGACCCAATGCTGGGTTGAAAATAACCCCAACTTTTTTTCATTTATAGCACATCACTTACATTTGCATTTTGCTCTGAAGCGGCATTCACTACCGTTCAAAAGTTTAGGATCACTTATTTATTCTTGTTTTTAAGAATATTCTTAGTTTCCATGTATGCTGGGCTCTCGTTGGCTGCCTTTTCCAATTAAAGAAGTTATGTTTTTCACAATTACATTTTTGTCCACAAAAGTCATTTCAAATATAGAATCAATTTCCTTTCAAATTAAATTATTTTTAAAGTGTTAGTTCACCCAAAAATGAAAATTCTGTCATCATTTACTCACCCTCAAGTTGTTCCAAATCTGTTTAAATTTCTTTGTTCTGTTGAACACATAGATATTTGGAAAAATGTTAGCAACTGACATTTCTGGGACATCATTGACTATCAAAAAACTATTGTATCGTGTTTTTTTTAATCAAATATATTTTGAAGAATTTAGGAAATCAAACAGTTCTAGGGCACCTTTGACTTTTTCCTACTATGGTAGTCAATGGTGCCTCATAAATGTCAGTTGCTTACATTTTTCCAAATATCTTTCTTTGTGTTCAACAGAACAACGGCATTTATACAGATCTGGAACAACTTTGGGGGGGATTCATGAGAGAATTTTCATTTTTGGGTGGAGTATCCCTTTAAGATCACAAAATATTTTTTTTTGTAAATCACTTTTATTTGTATTTATGCACTGTAAGGTCAAACCCATGATCTTGGTGTTGCAACTTGCAAGCTTCACACACTCCCAGTTGAGCTACAAAACACCATTTGCTAGTTCTTTATGATAAATGTAATGATGCTGTTGCTTTGCCCATTGCCACCACAACAAGATTCAACAAAAGCAGATGGAACCTATGAATAGACCACGGACACGGATCTGTCCTGCTGAAATGGTGTGACTCCATGCTTCAGTTACCCACACTCCCTCGTGGGCTTCAAAGGCTTTGGCCTGTTACCCATCAGCCCCCTGCACCACCTGTCTTTCATAATGAAGAACGTCCATGTGTTTCTAACCCTCTGATCATCAGTTACATTACTGGAGGGCACGGTCCCCCCTATAAAAAAGTCTTTCGTTTTGAACATTTGATATCACTGATGAGAAAGCACCCATATGTAGAACCATACGAGGACCATTGGAGACAGTGCACTTGAAAACAGTGATGGATGAGGCCTCTCTGCATTTATCACACTTCCAATCAGCTCGCTCCGGTCTGCCTGGCAGTAGAGTTTGATTGGCTCGTATTGGAGTCACATGACCTGTTTCTGAACTCGTCGTGGGTGCTTAAATCTTCAGGACCTGGCAGTGAGCACTTAAGTGTACAAAGCCATCAGCGAGCCTTGTCGTCCTGTTCAGAGGAAGTGCATCGATAGGGCGCTGGGTTGGATCTGCATCCAGATCCCATTCGCCCAAGATCTCATCTTCTCTCTCGCTGCCTGTTAATCAGGACAATCCCATATGTTGTAACTGTCAGAGCAGGTGGTTATCTGTTGGAGGAGAGGAATTCAACGTGACCGCAGAACCTGCGCACACACATAGACATGAGGGAGGATAAGTAAAGAATATTTAAACGCACTTGCGTGAAGTCACCCTGTAATAACATCACTCTCACGGATGACTCTGAATTATTTAGTTCGCTCAACGTTTCAGAAAAGAAAATCACGGCGGATGTTTTCTAGATTGCTAACCGTGAGTGTTGACGAGCCGTTGGGAGATGATTAATATCATGATTAATCGACCTTTACAGGCTTTTACTTTACTTTATCTGGGGGAGCGTAACATGGACAGAGTCATACAGTTTAGTGACTTGTGGTCATTAATCATAAATCCTTTAGCCGCAGGACCAAATTAGAAATGTGCTGGGGTGCCGCAGGCGCTTGCCTTTTTTGCTCTCTCTGTTTCCATCTCTGTCTCAAATACCTTGAGAGCAATTTAATACAATGCATTATCATTAATGCTTATGTAAATAACAGTGTGTGCCATTAGGTTCACCAGCTCAATACGTAGAATGCAAGCTGTTGGGTACTAAGAAACCAAAACATTGAAATCTTGCTTGGCTCTATAAATTCTTTAGCAGATTTTCTACAGTGCATTTCTAGAGAACGTTTTATTGCTCAGAGATGCTCAGTACAAATAAGACAATTATTTATATATAGTAAAAACTACAGAGCTGTAAAGTTAGCATAGGGCTGATTATTAGTTCTTTTTAAAGTCCCAGTGAAATAAAAAATTACAATTTATATTTTTTCATGAAATATTACAGTGTTTATTGTCAACATCTTACCAATGGGTCATTTTCTTTTTTAAATTAATGTGCCCTCATAATCTTCTGTTAAAATCTGAAAATGCACTTCCGCCCTCTAGTGACTATCCATCTCAAATGACGTAAATTAGACGGCTTGGGCGGAGCATCCGTCAACTCCTCCCCTTTAACTGTCAGTCTGCTGCCAGTTCCATTTAAAAAAGCAATGGCTGTTTTTATAAATCCAATAAATTGGCAGTGAAAAACACAAGCCACACCCACTGTTTTTTAGTAAAAAACGATCGCAACTTCCGGTTCACAGGGACTTTAATGAGAATTGTTTGAGTTCATATTGAAATTTTTTATTTTGAGTTGCGGATGTTGGTATCTGAGCATATCCTGAGAAATTATATTTATCTCTCTTCTAAATCTCTATAAAGGAGACACATGTAAGATTAACACGGTCTGTTAAAAATAACAATTTGTGGCGGAGCCAGGTGGTCGAGTGGTTCGTGCTCCGACATGTGGCGCTGGTGCGCATCCTGGCCGACCCGAGTTCGAATCCTGGCTCGTGGTCCTTTCCCGATCCTACCCCCTCTCTCTCATCTCACTTCGCTTCCTGTCCTCTCTGAAAAGAGTCACTCTCTCTATCAAATAAAGGCAAAAAAATGCCAAAAATAAATATTTAAAAATATATATATATATCAATTTGTTCTCATTGTTGTATAGAAGAAATCCTGAGATCTCATTTGTTTTGCTTTCCTTTGGGTTTCTTCACCTTAGTAAAATTCTAGTAAATGTGTAGTTATAATGTTTTTTATTGCAAATTGATTACCATTTTTATTACCATTGTTTTACTGTAAATACAATGGTTAACATTTAGGTATTGTGTTCAAGATTATTATGTTTTACTAAAATTATTAAAACATTTCGGTTCATTGAAATAAAATAAAATGTTGACCTAAATGTTTTTTGAAAAAACTAAATGAAAATTAGAAGTGTTGCCTTAGCAACGAACTGAAATAAGTTTAAGTTGAGGCGCTAAAATTGTTAACGAAAAATAAAAAAACTAAACTAAACCTGAAATAAAACTATATTGAATATACAATAAATATACAAATAAATAAACTAATAATAATAAAATTACACATTAAAGCCAGGGACGGATTATGACTTTGATGTGCCCTGGGCACGGACGTTTCAAAGGCCCCTTGGCGTCACATATTTTACAAGAGCAGTCTCGCAAACCGCGAGGGTCTCGTGGCACTCTTTTGATAACAGAATTGCCATATGCCAACTTGCCATTGTAAACAAAAGCTTGCGACACTTGTCCCGCCTTCGGTGTCTTCTGATTGGTCAACTGCTGTGGAACTGACATTGATGAGCGTGCGTAAAAATTGAAATGATTTCAACTTGTCTTAAAACCATGGTGCTTATGTGAGATACGCTGCAAACGGCGCAAGACGCAGGCATTTTAAACACGTCCGTCTAGAGCGTGTTTACATAGAAAACAATATAAAAATGGTTCAGCAGAATAGAAAAACGTCTTCTGTGTAAAATGCACAAAAAACAACACAAACTGGTATAAAAACTATAATGACGGACTGTGGTGAGACCATAGTAAATTTATGGTTACTATGGTTTTACTAAACCAGAAAAACTTGTAAGGGCCATATAAGACCAAAATGGTAAGTATTCATTTGTACCATTTGCATCTTTTTCTCATCTCTAGATGATGGAAGGCTTGAAGCATCAGGACACCCCCTCAGCCCTTCCCAGCATCCAACCGGACCTCCAAACATCACTGTATCTACAGCACCGCTGGAGGAAGATTTTGCCTCGCAGTTACACTCCCCACCAGCAGGGGCAGACAGCGCGAGGGAGCAGCCTGTGTTCTCCTCAGTGCAGACCCTGCAGGTTGCAGAGACACTGCCTCAGGCGCTGGTGCATTCTCTGCCCTCCCCACCCGGCAACAGTGACAATCGCACCAATCAAAAGTCCCCCGGGGAGCCGGCCGACAGAATGCCGAAGCCCCAGTCCCCAGCACAGAAAATCAACAGTGTCTTGACCACTAGCTCAGGTACCACAAGGTGTATGAAATACACGCTGTGTACAAACGTCTTAAAGAGTGATCATTCACGTATTTTAAAGGGTTTCTTCACAGGCACTTTGCTGACTCGATGTTGTGGTGATCCCTCCATCATCATTTCTTCTTCATCGTCATCGTTTTCAAGGTCGTTGTGTTTGTTTGTCATCCTCATTCTTATCATCCACACGTGTTTTCTCACATCAGGTCATCATTACAGCTTCAGTCATCCCTTTAATGTACATTAGGACCAAGCCTGTGTATTGAGAATGCATGTGTCCTATGTGTCAATCCTGTGACCTCAATGTGTGATCTCACTTCCTCTTCTCGAGGTTGCTCACTCTGTCTGTTCTCTGCTTTTAGACGGGACCCTCGGCGAATTCCCCAGGAACCCTGATCTGCCCACCGCCCCACTATCCTCTTTCACGACCCTGCCAGAGATGGACGCCCCTCTCACCGACAATCTCACAATGCGACGTCCCTCTCACAATGCGACAACTTCCGTCTCCGTTTCCTCTTCACTGCTTAACGTCACCTCTCCTGAAAGCTCTGGAAATGGCCCGACTGTCGCGTCGACACTAAGCAACTCCCACACTGTGTTCGGTGAAAGTCTCCAGCTCACCACGGTGACCGTCACAACTGTCACGCCCTCAGCTGTGACATCACTGACTTTGACTCCGCCCACCATAGTTTCCACGGTGAAAGAGGTCGTGACTGCCGCGCCGACCACCACAACCACCAAAATGACGACGGCCGAGACGGAACCACCTACAACCACAACCACCACCACTACCACGACTCCGCCCACCACCACCACCACAAAAGTAGCACCGACCACCACAACCACCTTAGCACCCACAACAACAACAAGCCCTCCTCAAACCATCACATTATCTACCTCTGGAAGCACAACGGTGGAACCGAGCACTCCTCCAACCGACAGCTCGGTTTTGTCTTGTAATGTGACTGAAAGATTATGGGTAAAAACAGGTGAGGCTTCTGTTTACCTAGTGTAAAAATTCTCAGTTTGAAGACAAGTTAACTTTTTTTTTTTAATTGAATGTAAACACAGAACAACATTTTGCTGTTACATAAATATATTTGTTTGTAAACAATATGAAACAGGAGTAATACATTTAGACATCCCTCACCACAAATACTGTAAGTGTACTTCAAGGTCATTTTATTAGGTATACTTAAGCAAAGTTTTAAGTATATTTTAATGTACTCTTTATAATAAGTATATTGCTTAGTATACTACTTATATACTACTCAGTGTATTAGTAGTATACATGTGTAATATCGGGTACTATTACAATACTACTTAGGACAAAATTGTCCCACTTCTTAGTTGTAAGTATGCTTGAAGTGTAACTGTATTAAACATTAAGTACACAACTAGTTTACAACTTTATTTGTCTGTACTGCAACTATACTACAAGTAAACCTATAGGTATACTGATAGATTACTAGTTCAATATTTGTAGCACATTTTTTTAAGTACACTGTAAAGTATACTCTGAGTAAACACAACTACAAGACAAGTATACTTAGAATGATAACGTATACTTTTAAGTATATCTTGATTGAAAGATTGAGTACAAGTATAGGCCAAATACAGTTAGACTTTTTGTCAGAATAAGTCAAATGTACGTTTAAGTCGACAGTATTTGACCAATCACTACGCACTGGTTAACTGGCCAATCATAGCACACCTCGCTTTTCAGAGCTATGAGCTTTGTAAAAAATCTGTGCGTTTCAGAGAGGCGGGGCAAAGAGGAGATACAGCGTTTTTGAACCTTAAATCGTGTCTCATTGCATTACATCTAAAACAAACGATAATATTCGTTTTAGCCGTGTCATATCACCCCTTTAAACATTTAGACATTTGATATTAAGATAATGTTTAGCTGACTTGAACAGAGCCTAATATAAAACTTGATATATTACTTCAAGTTTTAACTAATGCAAATTTCGGTAATTTTCCATCTTTCTCTCTGAAATACTACAATAACATCACATGCACTGCACTGAAACCAGCATATGTTCCTCACAAACAGACATGTTTACAGACATGATCTCCTCTCATGGGTTCTGTGCTGTTTTCTGCAGCTTGAAAAATCATGAACGTCATGTGTGTGTTTTGTCATTCTGCCACCAGTATTGTCCATCCAGATGAGACGAAACAGGCTAGAAAACGGAATGAGACAGAACCTGTCTAAAGGCTTCACGCAGGCGCTACAGAGAGCGTTCAACGACAGCAACATCCGTGTTCAGGTTTGCATTGCGTGTTTCTTGCATGTCGCGTCTCGGTACATGATGATTGGACGTCAGATGTTGTTTTTATGTCATCCATCACACTGAAATAGAGAGGTCAAATTGCATTATGGGAAAGCAGCGTGCGAAGCATATATGAAGTATACATACTATTGAAGCAGTTGTGAGTCGTGTGCTAATACGCCTTTCCAACCCTTGTGTGCAAGACGAAATGAGAATTAAAAAAATAATCATAAGAATGAAGCGGAACAGTTCGTTGCCATTGGAAACGCAGTAAAATACAGTATGTCTTGACTCACAAAAAAGACACATTTCTCCTTTTTTCAGCTCTTACCCTTAACTACAATAATGCCTTTGGTAGCAAAGAGATAATCACAGTCCTTGGAACACAGTCTGCTGGGAATTGTCCAATTTTATTATGGGAACTGTTGTTTTTGATAGAACAACTTAAAGCTTGTGTAGTTGCTGCAGTACGTTTAGCTTGCATTAAACTGTATGGAATATTTGTCTTTGTTTTCAAGCACCGAAATCAGCCTGTCTTATGAAACACTTGGTTTAAAGCCTAAGGAGCATTCGCTTGCCTGTCTGTCAGGGCGGCTTGTCCATAAATAGCACAGCACTGTTGCTTGGTACCTCATACACTGCAAATAAAGATTCAATATCATGGTAACAGCAGAGACGGGGTAATGAGGAGAGCTAAGACATCCATAAAGACAAATTGAAAGGGGGGATAGTTCATTCAAACGTGACGTTTGTTATCGTTTGTTTTATGTACTGTTTTATTCTGAAGAATGTATGGGTTGTTCAGTTTACTGAATGGGGATTTAAAAAATGAAACTAAACTCATCATAAACGTGATGTATACAGTTTAATGACTTAAATGTGGGTCTGTGTTTTACCCGAAGCTGTTACATAACTTGATAAGACAGATGAGTCCTATTTATGATTTCTGTGGTAATTTTGCGTTATTTTTCAATCTTGAAACCTCCAGTCCCCATTCATTCTAATTGTTTAGTAAAACTGGCAGATTAGTAGATTCTGCTAAATTTACCTTTTACAGAAAAAGAAAGTCGTGAGGGCGAGTAGAAGAAAATAGATTGCGGCGAACTGTCTCTTTAAATGTATGAAAGGTAAAGAGATGAAAGTGTCTATTATAACCAGTGGCGAGTGAATCGACATGACATCCGTCCGGTTTACATATTCGTCTGCCACTCTTTCTCTGCCTTTCTCCTCCTCCTCCTCATCTGTCCATCACATCAAGGATTCTGTATCATTACAGACTCTGTAGGTGACAACACAATCACCATCTGCACACGAACACAGGGTGTGTGGGTTCATGCGGAAGAACAGGGGATGGTCGATCGGCTTGGCTCAATATGATCAAATTTATTCATGTGGTATTTGTATTAAAGTGCGCTTCAAGCGCTTAACCACAAACAAAGCCAGTAAGAGCATTTGTGGGGATCTGGCACTTTAATAATAATTCAACCCAGGAATTGGTAATGAAAGCGTGTCGAATTCATCGAGGCGTATAATAACAAGAGAAACTCATAAAATATGGACTTTGTTTACACCAGTGTGAATTTTACTGTAGTCAACACAAGCACTTTGCTTACACAGCTACTTGATAAATAACTTTAAACCTTGAAGTATTGATTTTACATCATTTTAATATGATGATATTATTATAAAAGAAGAATATAGAAGATATTTAAGTAAAAGACATAACGGTCGAGAGTTTAGTAAGAATGACCAATGAGAATCTAGTTTTCCAAAGGGCCATGTAATAGACTGACCCTGACTTGGAAAACCAAGTCTTTTCTTAAAATTTAATCTTATCTAAAGATATCTTTCAAATTAAAGGTCCAGTGTATGACATTTAGCGGCATCTAGTGGTGAGGTTGCGAATTGCAACCAATGGCTCACTCCACCCCTCGCTTTCGGAGCGCTACGGTGGCTGACAACAGGACAAAGATGTTGTCACGCTTTCACTTCTTTGCCGAAGGAGATAAAACTTATCTACGAAACGCGCTCTGTAGAGCAGTTTGTCCGTTTAGGGCTACTGTAGAAACAACATGCCGAATTCGATGTAAGGGGACCCGTGGTGTACTGTATGTAGATATAAATATCTCATTCTACGGTAATAAAAACATAACGCTTCAATGTAAGGTCTTTATAAACCTCTGAACACATAGTTATGTATATTATAGTGCATTTCTGTCAATAGATCCTCCAAAAACATTACACACAGCACCTTTAACTGACAAAGGCCATGTAAAAATTTAAAGTAGACAATTTGTTTTGTATTTTTTGTGCAAAATAAAAAATGCATTCATTTCACTGTTATAAATGAAATTGTAGATCTATCTTAAAATATATGATATAATATCATTTACAGCATTTTTAATCGCTGTGACTCCTTTAATGCTCCTAATCTCATGAATTGAATTATGCTACTTTAGGCTGGATTTTAGAGTTGTTATATTTTCGAATAATGGCAGTCATTCAATAGCATCTATGTACTGTATATATCAAATAATTATGACTGATTTTAATTTTGCATGATCTTTCTAGTTAGAAAAAGATATCTGCACCCCTTCTAATGTGACTGTGGGCTACTATGTCTTGAGAGGGAACACCGTGATCATAACGTCTGTTGTTATGGACACCTTGTCGTTTTATGGCTTTGACAAGCTATTGGATAACATCAGAGAGTATGTTCCTGTGGTTTTGGCCATCCCCAAACCAATATCCCCCTGGATGCCCAGCCTTGGTGTCCACCTGCAACTCAAAACAGGTGAGATTCATTTTTTCATTATTTGCATCGAGTGTGTGTTGTGAAGAAAATCTAAATGTTGAATGTCTAGTTGTTTTATTTATTGTTTTATGGACTAACAATCCAACAAGGACTACTGTAACATCACATTTTAATCCAACAGCTGGACCTAACATGTTACATCTATTTTTGTTATAACTCCTTGTATTATTTCTATAAAGTTCTTAGGTTTGTCGGGCCATCCGATAACATCAAGTCTTGCGGTTTCATCCAAATGATGGAGCAGCGGTTGGAAAATGTGTTCGCTGAGGCACAGGAGAAAGTGGAGGACTCTTACGGGACACTTTCAGTTGAGGTAGTTGTTCATTTGAACTTGTAAACTAATTTTGATAAATGACTTACCTTCAGAGAACTGATAACGCCGTCCCCTCTGAGGATTAGTTTTTTGGACTTGGATTTATAGTTTGCTTGTGTTTTTGGACAGATTCTGAACACATATCAGACTGGGAATTCATTGGCAGTTACTCTGGTGTATATAGTGTGGAATGGCAGCGCTCCTCTGAACGGTACCGCTGCTAGCGGCCTGCTAAACCAGCTGACTGCCGAGCTGGTGGGCTACTTTCTCTTTTTCCCCCCACTGATCATCGCTGAGCGTAAGTTCCTGCTAATGTTTTCTGTTTGATGTTGTATTTACAGTACAGTCCCCGCACTGCTTGCGTTTACATGTTAGTTAATAAAGTCGTTTATGTTTATTTCTGTTTGAATCTGATACATTTTATTTTTCTTGAAGTAGAGCAGTTTTGATTAATCTTCCAATGATCTTCGGTTTGCAGAGAAGCATACAATTAGAATTTTATCATATAAATTAATTAGATATATTTTAAATGGGTAGTCCAATGACAAATACTTACGGGGAGTTAACAGTGTTGGGTAAGTTACTCTTAAAAAGTAATTAATTACAAGTTACTTATTACACATTCAATAGTGTAATTAGATTTCAGTACAAATTACGCTCTCCAAATGTATTTAAATACTTATTACTAATTACTTTCTATATTCTTCATCAACCTTGATTAGCTAAGCGATTCAGGGATAGACACGAAACGACTCTTCATTCATTCAAATAAATCATATAAAACTACATAAAGTATTCTTATTAACTGACTAAAGTATTACAAATGTGAGAAAGATACATTAATGCACGCATTTTAAAGTTAGACTTGGAATTTTGATGTCAATTCCATTATTGTATACATTACACAGTATTTAGTTCAATTACATCCGAAGTAACTGTAATTAAATTATAAACAGAGTAATAGAGTAATCCCTTACTTTACCTTTTTAAGGGGAAAGTCATTAAAATACAGTAACTAATTACTTAGTAACTAGTTACACCCAGCACTGGTAGTTAATTTGCTGTGGTAACGAGGTAAACTAAACAAATATATACATGAAAAATTAAACTTAAGCAGGATTATGGTAATGCTTTTATAATTATTATGCATAATTTTTTTATGACCTCATTTGGTGGGAGACTACTGTACATTGAATATTTGTGCATATTTGTTTAATATTTGTTGTATTTTTTTTATTTAAAAAAGTGATGATAAATTATGAAAGGGAATGGTTCACACAAAATGAAACCTTTTGTGAACATGTACTGTACATTAGAACTGCATGATATTAAGGAAAAATAGGATTTTTAGTATTGAAATCTTTTAGTTATTGCAAACCATTGTTATATGCATACTGCAATATGCACATTTGTGATATTTCAATCATTTCAATATATCTTGCAGCCCTTATTTACACCCTCATCTTGTTTCCCAGCTGTATTACTGTCTCTGTTATCAAGCTGAATATTCAAACTACTATTTATCATGCAATGAAAGTGGTTGGTGACCAGGGCCAGCTCCAGTCCCCATTCACTTTCATTAAAAAACAACTCGGACATCCACTAGATCTGATTCACAAACTCTGCTTGTGTATCATGATAAAGAGAAAGTAAACCAGATATGGAACTATTGAACAGCAATTGGTGATAAACCTTTCGTTTTTGAGGAATCGTCCCTTTATGTAAAACAGTGTCACAGTACCCAAAATAAATATTTTCCCTTTAAATTTGACTTGAATTTTAATCTAAACAATTAATATTCATATAATAATATTAATAATCTACTCAAATAAAATTATTTCTTGAACAGCCTCGTTTGACAATTTCTATCTTCACCTCTTTTTTCACAGCTCTAGAGTACCATAACCTTAACACTTCACTAGCAACCAGAGATTACTGGGTAATCACAGGTAATTACCTCAACGCTTCAGCTATTTGTCAGCATGTGTTACGTGATTAAGTCCTGCCGGTGTATTTTTTCTCTTTTAAATACAGAGAGCCTTTTTCTCCTTGTGGAGAAGTATCGATGTATTATTTAGTTGCCCCCATCAACTGATTTGGAGAGATCACACTGGATCGGAATATCGAGTGTGAAAAAGCTATTTCTAGCTTTAAGGAGAGGCTCTTGTACATAATGTTCTTTCCGTTACCTTAGCTAGCCCTGCTGTCTCTTTCCCTTCTCCACTTTTGTCCCTGTTAGAACTAAGAATGCTCTACACTAAGGTCAATTCTGCGGTAATTGCCGTTTTTTAGATTTAAAGGGTCAGAATGGTAAGTTCTGTATGTCACCTTGCTCTCTCTGTGTCTCCAGTAATTCAGGACGTTGACAGCTCTTCTCTTGAGGGGAGTTATCAGAGCTTCGCTAGCCTAATGGAGCAAAGGCTGGCCGAACTCTTTCTGGTGGCAAGTCGACACGGCCTTCGCTTCAGGAGAGCCGCAACCATGGCCGATTACACAGTCCAGGTGTGCCATCGCCAACACGTCTGTCTGTTATGTGACATTGCAAATGTAAAGTCAAATTACACAATTTTTGCACAAGGCAAGTGCGCTAACATTATAAATGAAATATTTTGGAAAAAAGGACACAAAGTGTCTGTGTCTCATACAGATGGTCAGCATCCGGCGACTTCCTGGTCCGAAGAATCCCGCTGAAATGACCTACTACGTACAAATAGATGGTTCTCCTATAACAGGCACCTCTGCGGCTAAAACCCTAAACATGGTGGACTCTCAGACGATGGCTCTCACGTTGGGCTACTTCGTCCAGGTTCAGGCAGAACGTATGTATACATTTAATTTCATGTGATATACAGTACCTAGCCTACTGTAGTATCTTGGATTTCGTAGATGTTATAGATCTAATCTGTAGCTATATTACATTCGTACAAATTGTGGTGGCATTCTTCTAATTGAGCGAACGCGCAGTACAAGAATAGTCTAATGACGTGGTTATGTCATTCTGAAGATGTCATCTTATTTTCTCCAGTCGTCAGCCTGTAAATGGGCTCTTAAATATTTCTTCTGATCTTAACATAAACATTTTTTGATCAACTTTGAGAGGGTTGGAACTAGACTCCTATCAAGGGAACTAAATATCATAGAGACTACATAGCTAACAAAATACGTTTGAACAATGTTTTGGCAACGTTCATTACGTTATAAAAACGTTATTTTTGTATGTTTTAAATGTTTCACTCAGGATGGTAGAATAGATTTATACCAACAATTTTAGAGTATTTAGCAATGACATAATGTTGGTTAAATGCTCATTTAATGTTGCGTTACGTTTGTGATAACTAAGAGAACTTTTAGAGAACATTCTGAAAACGTTCCTTTTTGGCAACCATCCAGAATATCATAGCAACACTCTAGCAAACTTCTTTTTGAATCGAATTCCATTTATTTATGCAACAGCAGATGACAGAAACGGATATATTAGTATGTATTATTAACTCCATGTTGTTAGTAAAACTCTCCATCGTACCCTATCACGAACTGAAAACTTCTGCGTTGACTTAATAGGAACACAGAGGCTCGTGGCTGACACAGCATGATAATGCTGACTTATTTTTCATAATGAGGGCTATAGCCGTCTCACACCAAACCACAGGGGGTTCGCGTGTAGAGTTTCCGCAAGTTTTCCGAGCTCTATACGCTGGGGCGTCAAGCCCAGTTTGTTTGCCTGAGACAAGCAAAGCCCCAGTTTTGTATGAATAAAACACGATCAGGCCAGCAGTTTAATCTCCCAGATAAGAGCTACAGCCGGAAGACAGATTCAGATCATTAGGAGCTATTTGCAGACAGTTGGAAACAGAGGGACCTTGGATTACTGTAACAGTGTGTTGGAAACTGTGGCTGAAATGATGTGCCAGCATTGATTTTCACTGTGTTTGTGTGTATACAGCGGTAGTGAAGAGTTCACCTAGTAACCTCTGGATACTAGCAGTCCTCATCCCAGTGTCCCTAGTCATGGTCGTGGTGGTCATGGCGGTTGCCATCATTTGTAGGAGAAACCGAACCGTCTTCAAGACCAGCGCGTTTCGCAGTTTCCATCCCCGCACCAAGGTAGGCACTTTGAACCGTGGTTGTTTGGATGAACGCATCACATCACTGTCTTGTCAAAGCTAAAGTAATAATGTCAGCATCATATTAGTAAACACATTAAATGTGGCCAGACTGACGTTGGTGATGTCATACTGATGATGTCAACTCATTTTGACCAGTTGTAGGCCTACAGCTAAGGGTGATTAAAACACAATTAAAACAAGAATGTAATCTTATAAATATAATATTTCATTTACATCATATATAAATATATTTAAGATTTTTTCGAAATCAATTTTAATAAAGAATTTGCATTTTATGTATTTAATTTTAATGCATTTTTAATCGTTTAATTTTATTACTTGTAAATCATTAAATTATTTATGAAATCATCACTGATTTATTCATATATTTAAGTCTGTATGATGCTGGACATACAGTACAGTTCTGAAATAGCACAATGTCTTTCAAATGCTTTGTGATGTCACCACACATACTGTCAGCCACGCTTTGTAAAACTTTGGAATGCCAAATTTCACTTTAATTCCCCATTAAATGTCCTCCAACCTTGTCTTCACTGTTTTCCTGTCCAGACCTCATATCGCAGAGATGGAAGTTATCACCACCAGGTATTTCTGCCATGTGCACGGTGCTTGGCTGCATGTTTATAGCCCGGACAGACTTCTTGTTGACTTCTTGAGTCCATAGGGGCTCATAAAGTTGTTCAGTCCAGTCAAGTGTATTAAAGATATTTTTGTTCTGCACAGCTAAAATATCTCAGTTCCATTTGAGAAGGACAGGGAATAGACAGATTGGGAAAGTAATAGCAAAGTAAAATCAAGATTTTTATTATCTTAACTATTTCTCATATGAGATTAAATAAAGTTTAAATGGAGGCGTTTGTTTAAAGAGATATTTCACTCAAAAAGGAAAATTCTGTCATTGTTTACTCACCCTCATGTCATTTCAACAATGTCTCAGATTTACTGAGGCACTTAGTCTTGAAGCAAAAGAAAAAAATAAGAGACCATTCAAAATTTTCATGTAATCAGCATTTCTTGATGTATTGTGTCAATTCCAGTCCAGTGGCTGTTAAATTTCAATAAATCTCAAACCTCAGGAGTGACATGAAGTCATCCAACAGCCATGTGAAAGACCGACAGCATGACAAGACACGTGAAAACTGTGATAAAAATCTAGGTTATCAGATAAAAAAATATTTTTTAACTTTCCCCAAATACATGTAGAAATATTACTGTTGAATTGCTTAAAAGTGAATATGAACTTGATTTCTTTGCTGTATTTGAGGTCTTAAAAAATACAGGGCATCTTTTCTGCTCTTTTGACATGTTTCTCCAGTGTCCATTTTCTGCGAATAAATGCAGATTTATTAGAAATGTTATTGTTTATAAAGTTAGTTCCCTGAATGAAACAGAAATGATTATTTTACCTAAACACATTCCTATAAATTGTAATTTCAGAAAAGCTGAAAATCATTTTTAAATGTTCTCTTAATTTTTTCCGTGGCTAACAAAGACAAAGCTGATATCTACTGTACATGAAACCTCTATAAGCTATAAAAGAGCAAAAAACATTTTTAAATACGCTGCATTTCTGTAAACGGTATTTATTTATTTTTTGTCATGTTTGGATTATAAGGAATTAAAAATAAATGCAACCCAAATGGAGGTTAAGAAATCAGGCCACTCCAGGCTGAGCGACACACCAAGGTTACATAGTTGACATAGTTGTGTAATTAGGTAAAGTTTAAATAGCAGGACTTTTAATCTAAAAATGAGACACCCCCCATGTTCAAATGCATATGTAGGTGGATATATTTATAACACCACATTATCTTACTTTCTGATCGACCTATAATCCAAAGGTGTTGTTTCTACTAATATAAAACAAAAATATGCAAATCAATTGTAATTAGGATAATCGCTCTTTGATCCTAAACCCTCCAAGCTGTATTCTCTGATCTATGAACACGCCTTACTCCTTCCCATTAAGATCTCCTTTCAGGAACATAATTTGCGCGTGTAAAGCGTTCCGGTTTCACTGAAGCGCTCCTTGTTAGCAGGTGGGAATTTGAGAAGGTGTGTGAGTCATGTAAGGATAAAGACCGCAGATAGCAGCACTCCACTGATGATTAGTCACGCTCGAACGGGATCAATTGCATGTATGTCTGCGTGCCTGCTCTGTGCTTCGACCTGTCGATGTGTTTGTGCGTGTTTTCCTGGCTTGTTTGCACAATGACAGGTGAGTCACGGCGCGTGATTTGGAAAGATCAAGATTTACAACCGTAGCGCTGCACTTAAATCAGATTGAACTCGGATTAAACTGAGATTTACTGTATATAAGAGGGTCACAGACCCTTGTGGGTAAAACAGTTAGCGTGTTGATAAAACGTGTTGTGGTGATTGTGATGTGCAAATCCCCTGAAGAATTAATCGCATTCGAGTGTTAAAGTGACAGTTCAACCAAGAATGAAAATTCTGTCATCATTTACTGACCCTTAATTTGTTCCAAATCTGTATACATTTCTTTGTTTTGATGGACACAGAGAAAGATATTTGGAAGAATGCTTGTAACCAAACAGTTCTTGGCCACCATTGACTACCATAGGAGGAAAAATTACAATGGTAGTCAAAAGTTCCCCAGAACTCTTTGCTTTCCTACATTCTTCAAAATATCTTCTTTTGTGTTCAACAGAGAACAAAGACATTTGAAAAGATTTAAAACAACTTAAGGGTGAGTAAATGAAGACAGAATTTTCATTTTTGGGTGAACCGTTCCTTTAAATATTGTGCATCAATACAATAGCCAGCTGATGTAAATAAAAAGCCAGTTGCGCAAAATATGATATAACGCTTTCTTCTCTATTCAGCCCGTGCAGGGTTTCGACTATGCCAAGCAGCACATGGGCCAACAAGGTGAGGAAGGTGGGCTCACTGTTACCAAGGAAACACTCGTCCTATCCCTGCCGGTACGGGACGCTCCTCTCACGCAGGACAGGGCGTTACAAGATGGGACAGCATCGAAAAGACCCCAGTCGACAGAGATGCACCTCAGGTGAGTGCTTTGAAAATGAAACAAGGAGCTGTGCTTATTTTTAGACGGACCAAATGGAATAAGCTAGGATCATGGTACATCGCCCCGAATCTCTATAGAAATCCAAAGCCTTCAAAGACTGAACCTCATACATTTTTAAAAAGCCCTCTCACCCGATATGACCACAGACTACTTATTTCTGCTGTATTTCTTATCTCCTTCTGAAAAATCATCCGCTAGTATGACATATAATTAACGATTGAGGTCTTAAGTATAATACACTGTAAAAAAAATCCATATCCGTAAGGAGAAAATGCCAAGGAACAAAAAATAACGGACTTATTTTTGGAATACAGATGAGGAGAGGTAGCCAGCAATGCCTCCAACATCTAAAGCATTTCATTCTTCAGATTAAATCTTTAGTGTGTTGCTCTCTGTTTGCTCTGCTCCCGAGTAATTTCTTTATTACACAGAGACAAACCTCCCAAGGTTCAATTCTCACGCCGCGCGGAATGCAAATGAAAAGCGGTATGAATTTATCAGCATTCTGAGGTCTAGACGCGTGAGCAGCTTTTCAAGGTCATTAAAAGCCGCCACCTCGCCGTTACCGCTGGGTTACTTAACCGCACGTTAATGCGTCTGCGAGGGACAATGCGACAGCGAAGAGCGCTGATCCTTAACATCAATGCAGCTCTGTCTCTCCAGCATCTCTTTCTCCATCGCTCTCGGCGCTTATTAGCAGGAATACAAATGGAAATATTCTTTCTTTTGTTATTTCTCCTGAGTGGCTCGATTAAAAGCAAATGAGCCTGCGGAGTACCGGGCTGGGGAAATAATTATTTGCGAAAGCAAATGCAGTAAATATGCAAGCGGGGTTCAAACAGTTACCGGCAGAAAACCTGGCAGAGATAGAGACAGACAGAAATGCTTAGAAGAGGTGCATGCTGGGATGCTAAGTACGCTCACAGCCACAGAATCATCTATGATTCAGTGTGCCTGTAGGCTTGATGGGCGAAGCATCCTCCCCCCCGCTCTCTCTCTCTCTCTCTCTCTCTCTCTCTCTCTCTCTCTCTCTCTCTCTCTCTCTCTGTCTCTGTCTCTGTCTCTGTCTCTGTCTCTGTCTCTGTCTCTGTCTCTGTCTCTGTCTCTCTCTCTCTCTCTCTCTCTCTGCTGCCTGCATTAGACCTAGATTGTGTGTTTGTGTGTGTGGTAGCGAATCCAGCAGGGCTGGGTGTTATGTGCCTGGCAGATTGTTGGCACGTATGCCTAGGAGATTAGCAGATTTACTGTAATATGCATATTTTGTTGACTGTGCTTTATTACCCTCTTCTCAGTGAGAGAAGTGTTTTGAGTGAAGCGTTGCATTTATTTATTTCTGACTATTTTGATGGAACAACTAAATGTTCCTTGTTTCGGTAATTGTGGTTAATTGCTTGTAACAGCTTTATAGCAATTATACTGTCTGTTTCTCATATTTATGCTGCCAGTTTGACATTTGAGTGATTAGTTATAAAAAATAAAAATGATCCATTTAGCTATTCATAGCCCTTGACCTGTGCATATTATTTTATATTATGTGATTTTTCTACAGCAACAAAAGCAACAAACATCAATCCCCAAAACATCAGTCATTCATTGTTGAATCAATGTTGAGGATAACCAGTTGAACGTTGAATCAACATTAAATCAGTAATCTTTGCTCTGGGCCTGCATATGTTTTTCAGCAAATATTAATACAGGTATATGCAATTAATTGTGATAGTTAATATATTAAATTTACAACCATTTATAATCAATTAATTTTTACTTGAAAATGTTTTATACACTTTTAAATGAATTGACAGTCCTATATGACATTCATTGACGGTTTCAAAGCAACAACATAAACAAATGTTACTGCGCGCCTTTCTGGCCTAAATTTACCAGTAAAAGAAGCGTTACGTAACTAAA
Organism: Triplophysa rosa; assembly: GCF_024868665.1. NCBI lineage: Eukaryota > Metazoa > Chordata > Actinopteri > Cypriniformes > Nemacheilidae > Triplophysa > Triplophysa rosa. The sequence goes on from NC_079892.1 coordinate 6,662,880, forward strand.
CTCAAATGCGACAAAGTTACATGACCCATTCAACAAATTGTTTATTTGAATATATATACTGTATATATATATATATATACACAGTATATGTGTGTGTGTACAATGAAATTCAACAAATTATATATTTAATACAATTATTATACCATCAAATAATAATATAAATGAATATAAATTAAATTAAATATAACTAGTTATATTTTTAGTTAACTGTTAACTTCTGGCCAGACGCGTGCGTCTGATGAAACCGCCTATAATAATAATGCTTAGTTATGCTTTTGTTGGACAACATGAAACAAAGACACATTTTTCAGTCTTTTATTTAACAGGTTATGTGTTTGTCTGTAGATGTCTGGTGTCGCTTTGCCTTATTTTCGCCTGAATGCTATTTACTCAGACATAATAATGCTTTGGTCTAAAAGAGAGTTGAAAAGATTAAAATCAATGCACATCTCCTGACTATAGAAACATCACATTTTCAGTCATTTCACTTTATAGATCTAACTATAGATTATATGCATTGCAAGAAGGCTTTTATGCAACAGGCATTCATCTCTTGAGACCAGACAACATTCATTCTCACATTCTCTCGATTCTCCAATTAGTCATTTGTCGTAAACACGCTGTCCTTGAATATCCTTTGTCCCATCAAATGAATGTTAATGTAACTACAGCGTTCTCTGTAGTAATGATAATGTCTTTCTTACAGCGCACATGATGATATTTGGTTCCTGGCTCATGGTGGTTGTTGCTCCAGAGTGTCATTTATTCTGTTGTTTAATGTTCGTTTAAAAGACACATCGGATGCTCACCCCGCGGTGGCGTCCGCTTAACGACATCATCGCAGTTTAACGCAGGTTAACAGGGGCCAGAGGGCCCTTCGAGTCAGCTGTTAACCCTGCATCACACCGCATGCAGTAAACTTACCATCGCCTCTGTTGCCATGGCTACCCACAGCAGGTTGCCAAGCGAGGACGGGTCTCTTTCGAGCAACGAATCCGGGAAGCTCAACATGGGAAGAAGCTCCACAGCTCGAAGATCCACAGCACAAAAAGTGCCCAAAGAGGAACAACACGTAAGAAATGGTGAGAACAAGATTCTTGTTGGTTCTTTCATGAAGCCCATTGTGCTGTTGTAAGAAAATCTGTTTTAAAGTGTTCGTGAATGTTTTTTCAGAAAACGTTTTTTTGTGTTTTGTAATGTAAAGTGTGGTCACTGAAAATCTGGAAAATAAATTTTTTACCTTAAATATAAACCTGAAAATGTTAGGATAAAGTTAGGATAAACAAAATATTTACCATTAATAAACAAATTATAAAATAAAAATATTCTGTGTTTTTGGGTCACATGGAAAGAAATTAATTTTATTTTACCATGTCAACATGAATCATCATGTTTTACCTCAGGTGCAGGATGTCATTAACTTACCAAACATTAAACATATCTACAATTTACAAACAATCTTGCTGATTATATAATATTTCATAAAAAATGCCCAATTAAAGCTATTTCTTTAGTGGACAAGAAATGTTTTGCAACAACAGTACAATAGTAATATTTTACACTACAACAATATACTATATTATACTATTAGACCCCCCAACCCATAAATAAGTGATTGTTCCCTGTATCGGGCTAGTTTCTAAGCCTGCAGAGTATATACAGCGCAGCTGCGCTCTTTACTGATCCTTTTCAGTCTCCTTGTAATGTAATTTAAATTTTCATTGCATTGGTCTCCTGTGTCTTGTTGCAGACCATTATGACTCTCTAACCGGCTCTTTACGACTCATCACCATCAAGCCTATGGCTGCCCCCCTCAACTATTCCTATCCGGACTCCTCCAATCACAGCCAGGACTCTGTCATGATGAATGGAGATGTAAGTTTGCAGTCATGGAGACCAGGACATCTTATTTAAGAATGTTTTATTGTTAGTGTATGTGGGTACTCCCACAAGTTGTGTGGATATGAATGCCAGTCTTTCATAGAGTTTGTGCTGAAGTTGTGTGATTGGGCTGTCTGACCACCCATACAATTGTATCATAAACTGTAAATGCATCAAAATTTGAATACATTTTTATAAAAAATGTTTAAATGTAAATAAAATTGCAGAAAATGAAATTAATTTCATGTGTCCACACCAAACGGTAACCTTCCGATCTCTCTCGTGAAGCTAACACAGTTCATCGACTGGTCGCTAGAGAGACCAAAGAGAGCAGAATCTCATTGAGCCCCATGTTAAAATGGGCAACTTTACAGCAGAAAAAAAACATGTTTACTAATCATTTTGGTCTGTATAGCTAATTTTACCCTTCATGACAACTGTGAGGAGAGTGAATTTTTTAAAATTCACCCGTTTAACTTGTATTAAGCCATAACATTCTGCAAATTAGGTGCGTGGCCACATGAGCGACAAGTGGTTTCAGCAACCACGCATCTCAGCTCCAACCACGTCCCGCCTCTTTGCCCATTTTCGATTATGCTGGAGTGATGCGCTGCTAAGATGGCGACGGCCGGCTCCGCCCACTTTAAGCTTCAAAACAGCACCTCATAAACCTACGGGTGACGACACAGACACTACGTCCATATTTTATACAGTCTATGGTCCACACCAAACATGACGCGTTACATTTAAAAAAGTTACTAATATAGAATGCGTTGCAACACATTAGTGGTCTGGTGTGGATTTCATTATCAACATTTTATTGGAAATTTACATTTTTTAATGAAAATGATTAAACTTTACATTTTTTATTTACATTTTGATTTATCGATGTATTTCCAGTACATTAATAATTATGTAAAGAATTGACAACAATCAGTTTACATACAGAGGGGTTCAATCAAGTTTTATTGAAAACCTCCTGTATGTAAATTAAGAAAATATGTCTGTCAATAAAAAATGAAACGAACACGAAATTAAAATGATGAAAGGAATTAGTTAAAGCAGTAAAAGCGCAAAATTAAACAAAACAACTTTTAAAACATATACACCACTTCAGGTCACATGTTGGCAGCTCAACCAATTGCATTAAACGGACATCATTTTGTAAAACAGTCACCATAGCTCTGAGATACAGATCTTAAGCTTTTTGCATTGTGTAATGCGATATAGCGACTTAACTAAATAACAAAGTTTCCATTTTGGGGTGAATTAACCAAAGTACTATTTTTTTTTACCATGTTTATATTTGTTTTTGCAGATTTCTCTCAAAATATCACACAGAAATGCTAAAAAAAAACATTGCAGAATCTACTTAAGGGCAACTACTATGAGTTGCAAAAAATCAACCCGGTTTTATTGTTCTTTTCTAAAATCATATTAAATAACACATTACTCACCCACAGGTTAACATAGGGCTAAAGCAGAAGTCAGACATCGAGCACTATCGCAATAAGCTGAGGTTAAAAGCCAAGAGGAAAGGCTACAGTGATGGTCCGGTCACCAGCAGCAGTGGGAGTGGCAGCAGTCACATGTACAGTCATCGAGACAGACTGAGACGTGAGAATGCTTCCCTGGACCTGGAGGATCTGCGGGGACCGACCGAGGACAGAAAGCCCTCCACTTACGTAAAGTACCGCCGGAGGTAGGTACTGTAGGGATTTTATGAGTACAACCAACCCAAGAATACTCAAAGAAGATGAAAAACATAATATTGGACATTGCATGAAACATGAGAAAACATCATTTATACATGACAATACACTACTGTATAAGTGAAAATATTGTTTCTTTCAATCATGTTAACCTCCAGCAATGCGCCTTGGTTTCTTGTGTTTGTTGCCTTGGCAACCAAATAGTTCGATCATTTTACTGAAGCTAAAGCTAAAACTGCCTGTTTCTATTTGTGTTGCTTATAAATGACACAGTCTGATAAAATGGTGACTGGATAGCACAAGCAGATCTCTTGTAATGTCAATCACTAGTCTGTCATTGGTATATAAAAAGTTTCACATGTTAAACCTAATAATGAGGCTAATATGTATTTTATGTATATAAAACATGTTAAACAAAATAAATAGTGTATATTTAATTTCACCATACGTGTGCGATTAATCGCAGTTAATCGCACGAAAAGGGTGCGATTAAAAATGTTAATCTATTGACAGCCCTAAATAAAACACAATGAAAACATGATAACATCATAAAAAACAAGAATTTAGATTTTTTTTAAAACAGAGTTATCTCATTTTGGAACCAAACTCTTCATTGTTTAAAGGCCACAATGATGACAGAAAAAGTGGTTGTTGCGTGAATTGCATTAAATATTTTTATAACGCGTTAATCTGAAAAAATTAATCGCATGCGTTAACGCGTTATTGTGTTAGTTAGCTGTATTTTTTGAGTTATTATGGCTTAAATCAAAACAAACCAACTGCAGTTTGATTGATATTAATTGGAATGCACAATAAAAAACCTGATTTTTGTAAATAGTTCTCATTTTGGAACCAAACTCTTCATATATATATATATATATATATGTATATATATATCATATAGCCTACCAAAATATATAACATTAAAATATTATATTTATCAGAATCAATTATTTAAAATATAGGACTGTGTAATAATAAAATAAATCCCAATTAATAATCTTAATATTACTTTCTCATTAGTGATTCTCACAGGGAACCTGCATATTGGAGCAGGCAATCTCTGAACACCCCGAGCCCAGTGGAGACAGAGATGGACATGTTAGTCATGAGAGAGAGATCCAGGAGGGGCATCCGCAACAGCGGCTACGATGTAAGTGCTGCCAACCCCAGTGCGTCATGGGACCCCAAACACTAAAGCCTGACTGCTTAAGAAGTCTTTCATTGTAGTCTTGCTGTGCAGTGCGTGTCATTCACAGTTCAAGACATAAATAGAGAAAAACAACTTTTTCCTTTGTAACAAGGACTATTCAATTTAGCCAGACTTTAAACTGCAGAGAGCTTGTGGTGGTATCTGATTTTCTAACTCGGACGTTTTTGCCCACCTCGTCACAGAGCAGAATCCCATTGAATGTGAATATAATTATAGGCCTGTTCAGTGATTTAAATTGGAAATTCGATAATGGATATTTGCGACGAATGTGCTGAGCGCCTAAATTTGCTAAGCTTTGCGCTTTTAGGACAGACCTGTTAAAGGGATAGTTCACCCAAAAATGCAAATGTCATCATCATTTGTTTACCCTCACGTTGTTCAAAACCTGTATACGATGTGAAACACAAAAGAAGATATTTTGAGAAATGTTTCTGTGGTTTTGTGTCCATACAATGGAAGTCGATGGGAGCCAATGATGTTTGGTTACCAACGTTCATCAAAATATCTTCTTTTGTGTTCTGCAGAAGAAAGAAAGTCATACAGGTTTGGAATGACATGGGGTTGAATAACTGATATTCAAATGTGACATAACCCACTCTTTAAACACCAGGGTGAACCCGAGCCGTTCGAAGAAACAGATGTGGACCGCCTTCTCAGTTCTCTGGGTTTCGGAGGTGGCCACCAGGTCAAAGGTCACTCCGACTCGTCCACTCTGAGCTCCCAGCCGTCCATTGATGAAGTGAGACAGCAGATGCATCTGCTCTTGGACAACGCTTTTGGCCTGGCCTCCGCCGAGCCTGCACCAAGCAACCACCACCACCATCACCACCACCCTCACAGCGCCTACAACCCCAGCCACGGCAGCCCCTACATGGATGGAGTTACCAGCGCGCCCGGCACTATGAACCACCCCAATGGAGCTCTTCAGCGGGGCTCCTCGTTTGGGCCGGATATGCACCAGTGTAGCCTTCCCAAACCAGTGAGTGCTGTGCTTTGACGTGCACGTTTAAGTTAGGAATTTAGTTCAGCATTATGGGGATGCATGTGGTAGTGATGAGGCATTTGATTGGTTGTTGTGGCGGTAAATGGGTTGATGTGATTGGCTCAACAGGGATTCAGGTTTACCCAGCTGCCTGATATGGGTTTGGGGTCCCCACCTCCCCTCATCCCCCCAAGAAGCGGAGCCCCACCTGGAACTTCACTAAGACGGTGAGAGGAACCTAAAACGTACATATTTGTACTTATAAGTTGTGTTTTAGTCTACTTATTTCAATCATTTTATCATTTTAATAAAAACAAAATGAAGGAGACCCTTCACATTGTGTATATTAATACATCATTTGTGTTGTGAGATTGCAATGGCTAGCCTTCAATAAAAGATGCTTTGCTGTCAACTGCATCCAGGTGTGTTATGCGGTTCTGTGGTGATGTTGGCCACGGTTTCCCCCTAGTGGTGTGATCAGAGTATAACAAGACCTCCTTGAATTCCTCATGTCTCGTTTCAGCTCCACACCTGACATGAGTCTAAAGCCCCGGGTCTCAGAGGCCTCTGAGATAAGTCAGCACAATGGCACCCCATACCTGCCCATCAACCGAGCTCCGTTCCCGGCTGTTACCGTCGATGAGTCAATGACAACCTACTCAGGTTAGACTTCGGCCAACAACCGTTTGCAAAACACTGAGATCTATATCGATGCTGTACACATTAGTTTTAGTCACTTATTTATATGTATTCATGGTCTATGTTTCCAAAAAAAGAAACCGTACAGCATCACTCCATCACTGTGATCCCAAAATGATTCCAAAATGTCTCTTTAAAATGCAAAAAGTGTGCACAATCAAACCGCATGTCAGGGTTATAATGCCCTTATACATCATTTGATAAATTGCAACTGCCACAAACAACGGACAATCTTTTAAATACAATTCAATCTGTAATGAGGCGCGAAAAATAACAGTAGTTCATTCAAATATTTATGGTACAGCACTGTACCTTTGCATTTATTCTGTTTCTGATGTAGCATTTTTGGGTGTCATTCGACTCTTTGCAGGAAACCCGATGACAGCAGTATACGCCATATCTGCCAACCGCCCCGGCTACTCTGATTACTTCGTCCTGTCTCCACCATCCTCTTACCGGAGTCCGTCCTGGATGTCCTACCCTCCAGAGCCAGAGGATCTTCCACGGCAGTGGAATGACACGGTAAAGGCAAGATCTGTTTACAGTACTTTTATCATATCCAATGGCACAATATGTAACACAATAAATTGTGATGTCACGACCCTTAATGTATTTGTTAAATACACATGTTTATCTGGTTTGCATCAGGTAACATCATTTTCTTTTTAACATTTCTTGCAGAACCAATGTCACCTGGAGACCATCTGCTGAAATGGATTCAAATGTGATGTTTAACAGACACAGAAAGGGTACCTTAAGCTTTTATTTTATTACCTATTCCATCTGCCACACTAAAGTAACTTGTCATTTATAAGAGAAATGCTACTCGGTTCACAATCTTGTTTTGAAATCATTTCCTCAAAAAGAGTTCTTGTGCTATTTTTCTTTATATTCATTATATAATCTACAGTAATGCAAAGACAATCATTTTATTGGGTGGCTCATCATTTTGTTTAGTTGCAAGTACGTGTTTATACCATGATGCCAATGTTAAAACAACATTGTATCATTGTCTTTTTTAGGGTGCTTACCACCAAAAATAATTGTTGCCTACTCTGAATTTCGGATTCAGAAGCCCCAGCTAACCTCGGCGGTCGGCTGAACAGCCAACCAGACCCATGTGCCACAAATCCGCCTGCCGGTCTTAGCCAGATGCAGCACCTGTTATTACCTAACATCCCTAGTGAGGGTCAATCACAACCTGACGCAAACAGGTTCCCTCACTGGCCAAAACTGTGTTTTCTTAAAGCTTTTTCAAATTGAGAAACAAGATGTTGTATCTTATGCAGGTGGTTTTATGCGTTTCCAACAACGAGTTGCTAATAATTGAAAACTTAACCACATTTTTTCTGTCTTGGGCTATTCTAGCTTCATTAATGCCTATCTGTGTCTTTTGCTCTCATTCATGCATTTTTAACGAAAGCAGCGATTATGTTTGTGCACTCTGTATGGCTTACTTCAAAATAACGATTGAATGATGTAAAAGAAACATTTGGAGGGATGTAACATCCTGTACTGTATCTACTGTAGTCACAACAAACATAGTGCTTTTTCTCAAGAATGCCATAGTTTATGCTGTATTAAAGTGTTTCACAATGCAGAAGCGATGAAAGGCACGGACTGCGTTTTGAAAGTTTAGTCGTGGGAAGAGAGCCATAGTTTAGTTGATAAGTACACTGGAAAACTAGTTAACAAAGCCAGATGCCAGGATGATAGGGCTTGGCTTTTCAAAGGGATTTGTATTTTTACTAGCCTTTTTGTAATTACTTAAAAAATAACTAAAACGAATATTTCTATTTTATTGCTGTATAGGTACCAAAACATATATTTCGGAAATTAAATATTGAGTATTATATCTGTTATATCAATATACAGCATACACCAAAATTCTCCAAATTGACTTCCGATTAGAATATATTGCATATAGATCAAATTCATAATAGTAGCAAGTAGCATAATTTATGATGAAATAATCTCTCAGTTGTAAGAAGTACAGTGTTACAAGTGTAACACGTGGCATGTGTTCTTAAGAGAATGGTTCTAGTGCATGTAGTCTGGACATATGAATATTAAGGGCTTTGTATGTGAAGCAAGTCCCATATTTTCTTTGGGCAGTTATAGAACGGAATATTGTATAAAAACAGACATACACCGCAGAAGTATTTCATTAAATAGTTGCTGCCTGTCAATGTACTTTTTTGTTTCAGGCCATTCGCATATGAAATGTCTTTTGATGACATCTTCAGATTATGAAGATTGCAAAAGCATTACATGATGTGTTGTGTAAATTGTTAGAAATGCCACTACTGTTTGATTTTTGTTGAAATGAACGTGGTCCTTTTAGTTTGGTGGTGCGGGGATGTGCAAATATATTAACTCGAATCACTTTATTGTTCCTTTTTAAAGTGTTTTCTTTTCATATTTTTATATTAATTGAATCACCCTTTTGGCCAACAACTGAGGACATTCTGCTCAAATTGTTTCCAATGTAAAATATTGTGCTTCAAATGTAAAACAAAGAAACAAACGGAAAAAAAATCTAAGCAAAACGAAAAAAAGCCTTGTTGTGAAGTTATGTGAGAAAATTGTGTAGTATTCATTATGTGTACTTCATCATAACAAATGAGATGTCGACATTTTTTCCCGCTTATACAACACTAAACTTCAGATGTACTGTATATTTCCCTTTGTTACTGTACAATGTTTGTTTTAAATGGTATACTGTTGTTTTTCTTGCTAATTCTTTTCCTTAGCATAATGTAAAATAACCATCGTTATAATGGTTTAACACTTCAAAGGACTCATTTTTGTGGGTTAAACACTGAATCAAATCTAATAAAAACTAAGAAATATTTGATCATGATAAAAAATGATACACATGTCTGAAATGTGGTCTGTATTGTTCAATGTTCCAGTTCTTGGAGCACATGTCTTGAGGAATCAAATTTTCCTTGATATTTTGTGGCAAGCGTTCATAGACTTACATAAAGATAACACAGAGTAAATTTCATAGTTTAAAACTTTAATAATTTAATTACCAGTGATCTGAACATCTTTACTGATTTTCATTACAAATACCATTATGAACCATCAGCTGTTTACCATTAAAACTAGTGACCTTTTTCTAGTAGGATTTAATGGTGTTCCATTGGTTCCCATCTACCAGATAACATCCCACTAATAGAAGCCAACGCATTTCCAATAGAGACCCTTATAGTTTCCGTTAATACCAATAAAATGTCCCATTATATAACCATTAAATCTATTTTTCAGCAGGGCTGCCTAGAGAGAGAGACTGCTTGCGGTTCTCATCCTGTCCACTGGAGGGCAGCTCCAGACTTTTATTTCAGTAGTTAACTCCAAACTTCCTGCGCACCAAACTCATTGAAAGGAATCCAGATGTTGTATAATTAATACAGGTTTAAGGCACATTTTGTAGAGATTTTCTACCACAACCTCATTCTATGTTTGGGATGGAACCACTTTGGATACTGAGGCGTCGTGACATCGCGAGTTTCTATTTCCTGTTCCGAGGGTTGCGTCCTCTCACATCTCTAACGTACCTGGCAAGTTTTTTATTAATGCCAATAAACCAATATAACATACAGATACTATTGATAACAATATTGAGAGTTAGACTTATGTTATTTTATTTCATGTTTATTTGGAGAAATTGATTTTTTACTGCCACAAACGCCCTGCTAAATACAATGTAAATTCTGGTTTCCATGGTTTCCATTACAAATACTAATATGAGCCATTAGCTCTTTACTATAGACCACTTTCCATAAGTCCATAAGAATTTCTGTGATGGTTTCTGTTGTTTTTAGCAGGACTTTTAGATGTTTTCTAATGTAAATGTGTTCTACAGCAAAAATGTCGAAAACAAACTAATAATGAAGGTAAATCTCTCTTTTGCTATTTTGTATTGTAAATATAAATATTAGTAATATAAAATAATATATTACTAACAGTTTGTTTTCTAAATTTGTTGTTGAATGGTATTTGTACATATGTATCGTATTTTTGTCATGCTCAATTGTTAACACACGAGATAGAGCTATGTACTGTATTTACAGTTAATGTGAAGAGCACATTTTTAACAATTTGGTCTTGTTTAACTTTATTATAAATAATGTATGAATAGTTCTTATTCATAACTCTGACTTAAGTATTCATGGACAGTTTGAGACGATCTCATTGCTCTCTAGGAGAAACAAATGAGATCTTGTTTGTCGGTTTTCCTTGTGGAACAAATGTCCAAGACGACCCTAATTGGACAACAACTATCCACAGATACAGACTGAGGACTGTCAAGAAATGTGCAATGATTCCTAAGTGCCATCTTTCCATTGCTTGCTGATCTTTGGGTTTGTCACGCATGTTTGGCCCCAAAGCTTAGCTGGCTTGTGACCCACAGACAGAGCAACAACTTTACATTAGGAATGGGCTACAGCGCTGTTGTCAAGGGTGTAAATAAGCGTTTGGAGCTCTTTCAAGCTCTGCTGGCTCAGCTCATGCGGTCTGCCTGGGAGACCTGGTGTAATAAGAGATATTTAATCGCCTCTTTCAGTAATTAATGTGCAATCACTGCAAGGAAAACAAATGGGAATTGCACAGCACTCTGCAAACGATCGAGTGGAGGGTTATCAGTCACTCTTGAGGATTTACGTTTCCGTAGAGAGAGAAAAAATACAGTTTAATGTCAAGTAAATATGGCTAAAGTGATTCTAAATTAGGAAAGCCATAAAGCCGCGTAATGTAGATGCAAGCATGCATTTTTTAACATGTTTGGGGAAGTAAAAACTTCATTCGGATCCCTGAGGCCTCTTACATTCAAGTGGGGATGTAGGTATGAGACCAAAGATGTTTACATTTGAAATATGCCAGAAGGGTGTTTGCATTTTAAGTGGCTTCATTTGGCACCGTCCTTGTATTTCTGAAATCCAAAACTTGAATCGTTTAAAACGCAACACATTAAATGTATATTTTGTGTTGCGGTCCCTGTGGTTAATTGCTGCACTTTTCAATATTTAATATTCATGGAGCTGTTTTGGAAGCTTATAATCTATTCACTTTTGAATCTATAACCTCAGGATCTTTAGGTTTTGCTTTTTTCCACAGACACAAACTTTCAGTACCCTGTGAGCAGATATAGAGCGTATGAGTTTAACTGAGCATGTCTAAGATAAACCTGAGGAAAAGGTTTCATTTCCATATCCAGAATTTATACTCAGATGTTTGGAAAGCGGTGACGACTTAACCTGAAGTTTTATAATTTAACAAACTAGAAGGCAGGTTAGCAGTCTAATATCTAAAAACAGCTTTGCTTTGTCATATATGCAAACTTAACCATTTTCTAAGAACCATTCACAACAGCTTTAAAGGAATTGTTCACCCGAAAATGGTCCCCATTGACTTGACCCTATAGTAATTTTTATTCCTACTATGGAAAGTCAATGGGGACCGTTTTTGTGTGAACTATTCCTTTAAAGGTATAGTTGACCCTAAAATTAAAATTCTGTCATCATTTATTCATCCTATTGTTGTCATTTTAAACCTGTACGACTTTCTTTTATGGAACACAAAAAAGTGCCCCTGAATCTGCCCCAAAGTCATGCCATTGGCAGGGAGCCACTTCTAGATTTTTAGTTTGGTTAGCATGCATGAGCTTCGGTCAGATTTCATTAATGATCTCTCTCGACTCCTGATATTTCATGCATTATATTTCTAAAACAGTTTTGTACCAACAACAATGCAGTTGCCATTTATCTGTTAATTCCAGATTATCATAAACAGGAACTTTTTAAAAAAACAAACAAACATCTAAACTCGGTGACTTGGAAAGCCTACAGTTATAATCCACGGTTAATGCTTCTCTAGCTAAGTGCTAATGAGACCTGTTGAGAGTGGCAGTGATGTGAGATAAGGAGCTCATTAGATGACTCTCTGGACACTAGAGGGGAAGCTTTGTCTTAGCTGCTCTTTGTGGACTATGAAGGAGTTCTTCACCACCCAAACGCCTCCCTGGGTAGACAGCGGGTCACTTTAACAACCTCTATGTTCTTAGTATCCCTTGCAGTATGCAACTGTGTGCTTGACAACCATTCTATAAATATATACTGAATGAAGCATTGTAAACATTAGATGTGATCCGTTACAATACCTGATGTCCACAGATATGCTTCTTCCTTACAGTGATGGTATAATAGCCTAATAGGGATGTAAAGATATAATTACCATATGACAAAAATTCAAATACGAGTCATAGAGATTTTTAAGATATGACATCTATATGAATTTATTGGTTGAGCTGCCTGTGACACTTCCGTCGGTCCCTTGCCAGTTTTCCCCGTTTTTGCCCCAGAATGTCCTTTTGCCACGCTCCCTCATCAGTGACTGTCACCTGTCCCTCATTGTCTTTCACACCTGCACCCTATCATCAGGACACTATACTCTCATTTGCCCATTGTGTGTTGTCTGGTATTAACATAACTGTGTTGGAGTTTTGCCTGTTGGAGTATTCTGTTTTCGTTTCCCTGGATGTTTTTTTGTGGATTTTTGACCCTTGTTTGTTTCGCCTTTTATATTAAATCTCCACTTTACGCCCCAGTTCCCTTGTGACATTGTCTATCGACCTTACACTGCCAACACGTTTGATTTATTTTTCCTTTATTTCGGGATTTTACAGCTTTAAGTTCTCTAGTCTATGCAGTTTTAATTAATTTATATTAAAATGTAGTTGTATTTTTATTACTAACAAACCTATTCAGTTTTATTAATAAGAAGGTTCAATTAAACCTTTAATATTATCAATTCTATAACATGTAATAACGAAAATGTTATTGAAAGTTGTTAATAATTTGGAAATAAATCTGAAATAAATTTTAATTTCAGTTTAATATATAACATCACAATATGTATTATTTAATTTATTGTTAACATTTAATTGATAGATTCATTGCTGTCAAATCGATTAATCAATTCCAAAATAAATGTATATAACATGTGTGTGTTGCGTGTATAATATAAAAAAAACAAATGTATATATTAAGAAATATATGTTATATATATTAATACATCATATAAATTACTTTGTTTATATATATTTACATAAATATTTATTATGTGTGTGCATTTATATGTATGTATATATATGCATGCATACATACATACATTCAAACAAACATACACTCACATATATTATATATTACATATTAACACAAATATTTATTTTGGAATCGATTAATTGTGATAAATTGATTTTACAGGACTAGTTCAACAACAGTAAAAGTTAACATTATTCAATCTTTTCCTAAAGTGAACTGTGCAATGCTTTAACCCTGTTTTAGTCAAAGAGAGAGTTTTCTAACGTCCCATTATAGTTGAAGTCTTAAGCCAAACAATTATGTTCATATGAGGATCTGACTGAAAAAGTTATTATTCACTGAAAACGTTAATAAAGAAATATTTGAATCCGAACCCCAGGAAGGTTGAGTAAGTGTCGCTGCTTGAGTCAGGGCCTGGAGAACATCTCATTAGATGGAAAGTGGAACAAAAGCTGAATTAATGAACGTGCTGGATTGCTGTGACTTTTCTCAGATCTTCATTCTGTACCCATCTCTCCAGCAGATCACGGCCAATCGGACGTTTGTACGAGGGCAGTTCAAACCCTTGTTTTGGCAGAAGTAATTCCATTTGGGTTCTCCTGGAGGGCTCATTATCAGAGACCCATCTACTAATATGAAGACAAGGCTATAATTATAGTTCAATATACCTGGCAGAGCTACAACTCAACAAAATGAGGTTCTGGGGGAGAATGAGGTGGAGAAGAGAGGGAATTTGGAAAGTCGAGTTTGGGAGAATGAATGTTTTTAAAGCATAACATTTAGCGTGCTCTCGTCCCTGAGCTGAATTGGTTTTATTCTGATTGACAGGGCTTTTCATGAATTAGAAATTGTGTTGTGTCCGTGGGGAGCTCTGTCTTTTTTGCATTTGATTAGATGGGTTTTTTTGTTGTTGTTGCGGTAAGTGTGGAAAAACTGATTTTGATGAGTTCATAACCCTCCCTGTTTCTTCAAAACACGGTTTTATCAGCATAACATTATCAAGTCGTTTATGCTGTTTTTAAAATTGACAAGGCCTATTGCTTTGCTCATGCAGCGATATGCACTCCACAGTCAGTCTGTGATGCCTACAAATAATTTAATAAAAATAAAAAGTGTCTAGGTGGGAAACTAGAAGTATTCTTCTGAACTTTTTCCCTCATATGTGCTAACATAATTGAAACCGGTTAAAGCTGAGAAAATTTTGTAAAATATCCGGCCACTAATTTACATGCCTGTTACAGATTGGCCGTGTCTGCGCCCCAGGCTGATAACCGCTGGGGGAATTGCAGGTCTGCAGTTTCCGTACAGAGCACTAGTGCAGCATCAGCAGTCTGTGAGCTGTAGACGCGCTGTCTGCTGTTTCTCTTATCTCACCTCTCGCACTCTCTGAACACCCTCAGAGAGCCATGCCGGCAATGCAGGTACACATTTAGAAATCATTACTGAACACTAATGGCATACACAACAGCCCACACAGAGAACACAAAGACTGCTGATCTGTTTTGACTTGACAGATGCTATTAAAAGGACTGTTAGGAGTTATTTGCGTGCTGGGTGAAGGAATATAATTATTCAGAAGGGGGCGTGGTTTTGGTGGGCTATTTAAGGGAATAAACGCATACAATTGGAGATTACCATGACTTTGACCGTTCTTTAGCAGCATTATTGTCCCAGTCATGGTTGTTTCTGCTTTGTAAAGGCTCCTACTAGTTAAGTATGAATATATGCGATTTTTTTAAATGTTCAGTGTATGAAATTTAGTGGCCTCTAGCGGTGAGGTTTCGAATTGCAACTAATGGCCTTCTCCACCGCTCGCCCTTCCCTTTCGAAGCACTACGGCGGATGACACACGGCTAAGATGTCGTCGCGTTTTGGCTTCTTTGCAGAAGGAGATGACGTATTTACGAAGCGCGCTCTGTAAGAGCAGTTCGTCCGTTCAGGGCTACTGTAGAAACAACATGACGAATTCCATACAATGGGACCCGGTGTGTGTAAATAACGATTCATTATGCAAGGTCTTTATACACCTCTCTGAAGATGTCAATAGATCCTCCCAAAAATTACACATTGGACACTTAAAACACGAACATGTGGCCAAAATGTCTGTTATAAAAAACGTGATTTTGATATAAACGTGTCAGGTATCAAGTAATGTTTTTTGAAGCTTTTTTATCAGGAAATACTGATTTAACCTAAATAATGTGTACCTTGGTTTGCTTATGCCAGAAATGTTATTTGTTTTTAGTGGACTCACAATTTGCCTTTCTTCATCATTTTATCATTTTATTAAGTCAAGTTAGTTGTGAATCAAATACAGTGTTATTTTCAGTACATTTCTGCACACTAAATTCCCCCCATGCTAACAAACCAATGAGATTGCACAACAGTAATGATGATTCATAACAATAGAGCAAAACAAGAATGTCTAACAACAATGACGACAAATAGCAATAGAGCCGAAGGTCCAAAATTATTGTCCCTCAAATAACTTTTTTAACTGCATGTCTCTCCCTGGTTTTACGTAAGGGGTTTATCGCAAGTTACATCTCATTCCCAATAGGGGGCGCTGTGTGTCATCTGATCTTAGATGTCATTTAGAAAGTCTAGGTGAGAGCTGTGGCTTTAGAACAGATCCACGTTTTCTCCATAGCCATCATGGTACCGAATATCCTTTCTTCCCAGCTGAATGAGACAGCATAACGGCCATTTTCGTTTTATCTGGCCAATTGTCAAGTACGAATCGATTTTCTGCTGGGCTATTTTCTGGACTGTAACTCTGTCACATTCTCCATTTTCTGAATGTCATTTCTTCTTTGAGAACTTAAATAAAAGATGTGTGTCTCTTTTAATGCTAAAGCGAGGGGGAGTTTTCACGATGAGTCTGAGAGCTGAATGCATTGTGCCTTTCAGGGCGGATGAATGTCGCTTCTCACTCTCTCTTTTCGTACCCTTTCTTTCTCTCGTTCTCTGTCTCTCTCTCCATCGCTCACCTTTAAGAAACAATAGATTCGCTCAGTCACTGTGCTTGTGTGACTGTCCCCTGCCCACACACATTTTCTGACACATCTGTCACTACGTTTTCTTACCTCTTCATTTATCTCATTCTCCATCTATCGACTGTGACTGTGGGATGGTGTGTGTGTGTGCCTGGTGTGCGTTAGCCTCACCGTCTCAGGACCAGCTGCAACCCGCTGTACTGTCAGGCTTTTCCGCCCATTTTCTGCTATTCTTGTCTCTTGTCTTCCACTTATTTTTGAGCCCCCACAAAAAGTTTTTTAGCAGGCATCCAAACACCCAGAACTTTTCCCCCGGCAGACAGTTAGAACGCTCCTTGCACTTTAACAGAGGGGCATAGAGGTGTCATGATGGAGACAACAGATAATTAAAAATAATATTTGTATACTTTTTTTTAAAACTTCTCTCTAACCTTTGCAGAATGTGGGACTTGTTGTTATATTGTGAATACAATGTTTTTCTAGGTGACCTAAAAATGTTACCGCTTAATATAAGGTTTTGTTTGAGTTAAATATTTTGTTTAGATTTAGATTCAATTTATTGTCACTGCACATGTACAAGTACAAGGTAATGAAATGTGACCTCTGCATTTAACCCATCCAGAGAGTAGTGAACACACGCACAGCAAGTGGTGACCACACGTACCCCCGGAGCAGTGGGCAGCTATCACTGCAGCGCCCGGGGAGCAAGTAGGGGTAAGGTGCTTTGCTCAAGGGCTCCTCAGTTGTTACCCGCTGGCCCTGGGAATCAAACCGGCAACCTTCTGGTCATGAGTCCGACTCTCTAACCATTAGGCCACAACTGCCCCTTTTTATAGGGATAGTTCGTCAAAACTACTCACCCTTATGTACTTCTGAACCTAAGATTTTCTTTTGTATGTGGAACACAAAGGTGACTCATCATTTTTATATTTTTATTGTGATTCTTTGTCATTTTGGAGCTTGACAGCTCCAGTCCCTATTCACTTACAATAGCCTGTATTCAGCTTAAAATTTCACCTTATTGGTTCCACAGAGAATGTCATTCAAGTTTGAAACAATTTAACTGTAAGAAAATGAAGAGAATTTTTCATTTTATGGGTGTACCAAAAGCAGTCAAAGATGAGAATAGGTCGAAATTGTTTTAAGGTGGCGACCGAGCATTTCAATGAACTAATAATGTTTTTAAAGGCTTCCTCATTTCCAACTTTTTCAGTTTTATCAGCTCACTACCATCTTCTTTATTAGGTTATTTCTGTATCAAATCAGTCCCACATATCTTCCTTAAAGACATGCTCCCATTATTGTAAACTGGCTTTCCGTCCAGCAGCACAAGTCACGGATCGCTGGCAGTTCTCAGGCATGTTTCTCATTAGCGCATGTCTCTTCTGGAATCCTGAGACATGGCAGTCGGGCCTCAGTCATGTCTGTCCACAGGGATCTGGAGAAGTACCGGATCCCTGCGACCTCCATGACCTGCTGCTGAGCTGCCATTCTCGTAGCCCGATCACATCACGGTTCTGACTGTCGGCGGAGCTATTGTTAAATGCACGGCCACCATTGTGAGACGAGCACAGTACTTGAAGAGACTATCCAAATCACATGTACTTCTAACCCATGACCCGTAACACCATAAACAATTTGAAAATGATGTGAGAGGTACAAACGACAGCTAAATTGATTATAGACTTGCCTTCAAGGGCAGAAAATGATGGGTGTCAAACACTGAAAACATGTCATGGAAACCACAGAGCATCTTAAGCTTCAAAACCTTTACACATTTTTAAGTGGGTTTAGATGGGGTTTTTTCTGTATTTTTTAAGGAAGTTTGACTTTTTGTGGTTTGACAGCTTGAAGTTAATGCTCCGCTGTATTATGAAAATTGCACAATAAACTTTGACGTTTTATTAATAAACCAACTTAAAAACACATTGAAGTCATTGTTTATTCTTGTTATATGCAAAATACGTTGTTTATGTATAAAGTGATTTCTGACATTAGAAGGATACTCCACCCAAAAATAAAAATGACCATCTAGTTGTTTCAAACATACATTTCTTTGTTTGGTTGAACACGAAAGATATTTGAAAAAATGTTAGCTACTGACAATTTTGGGGCATCATTGACTACCATAGTAGAAAAACAAAAGGTGCCCCAGACCTGTTTGCTTTCCTAAGTTCTTTCAAATATCTTTCTTTTTTTGTTCAACCAAACAAAGAAATGTATACAGGTTTGGGTGGGTAATTCATGACAGAATTTCAATTTTGGGGTGAACTATCCCTTTAAGTCTCTTTATAGAATGAACACTCAATCCCCCTGTTCTGAAATGCCATAAAACTTGGTGTGGCTGGGTTGCTGTTGTGTTTGGGCAGGGAGTTGAGATATGGGTTTTCTTGACACAGTGCTAATAATATTTACTGAATGAAAACCACTTCCGCTATGTAACCACAGGAACAGTGGAAATGGCAATAACCTCGAGTGGGCATTGGAGAGTAAAAACCACAAGATAAACAAACACACACTTTTAATGTTTTATTTTTTTAAGGAAAAAATAAGGCTCTGTAATTGTAAAACAGGACTAAGAATTTCCATAAACAGGACTAAGAATTTCCATTTAGGACCACTAGGGAAATTAAGACCATTCTGTCATCATTCTGTACAATGAGGTCCCAACCCTTTCTCTCTGAATTTCTCAATCTTTTCCCCTTGTTATTCTCTGCCTGTATGTTGCAACAGAGGGAAATAAATGTAAAATGACGACGATATTGGAAGATTGCTCTTATAAAATAGAATTTGAATAAAACATGCTCATCTTTATCAGTGTATGCTATCTTAAACTTTTAAGATAAGGAGAGAAATTGTTTTAGGATTTGCTGGAAACAATCATGGTTAAAGGATTTTGACAAAGTGTAAACCTAAACATTATAATGTAAATATAAGGCATGTTCTGCAGTGTGTATATATAGAGATATTCATGTAAGAAAAGTTGTGCCATTGACCGTGTTTTTCTGTGTTTTCTGTGTCTGTGTTGACGCACACAAGATGCTGGGAAAACATGGATCATCAGGTTTTGCACAACCTTGGAGTTCACAGAGTTCACACAGACTCTTGTGAATGGTTTATACAGACAGCATGGCCACAGACTGACATTACATTCAACCAAAACATGTTTTTACACATAAGCTATAGAATCTATGTGAGAAAATTCATTCTCGGTTAACACTGCAGCAAGAAAAATAAAGCATGCAGTGTTGATATACAGCCGTGGTGCGAGGCGCTAGATTTGTGTACTTCTGTTGGAGGGGTCAGACTACATTCCTGTTTCAGGGTTGAAAAAAAAACATCCACCATGTCTTATTCAGAGTGAATTTTAATGGCAGTAAAAGTTTATAGGAACGATTTTGCAAATTGAGTTGATTTGTTTGTGCTGATTTCACGGAAGGACTAAAATCACGTTGCCTGATTGTCACGACATCCAACAGCACAGTCCAAATTCAACTCTGACTTCCAGAGCAGGAATTATCCAATACGTGAGAAAGTTTGTTTTGGCAGACTGATGCAACACAAAAAAACGCATCTTTTTCATCTATCGCCTTCAGTTTATACTGGTTGAGAGGAAGGGGATGTGGACGATAATCCTGATGTTTACGGAAACATTAAGAACTGTGCATCACTTTGGCTCTCTTACGCACGTTTGAAATTTTCCGTACAAAAACAACCCACAAACCCTCATTACTGGCGCTGCTGAGAACTAACCAAGCTGACGAGTCTTTTGTGGTATTGCATTCGAACTTCTGCAAGGGAGAAGTGCATTATAGCAAATGCTTTTAAAAGCAACACTAATCAAAAGCAAAAGCTATAGTTTAATTTCTTTTAATGGTTCTTAACTGTAATGGACAAAATTACTGTAATTTAATGAATATGAAATTATGGAAAGCCATTCAGACAAAAATGACAAAGGTAGTATTATGTAGTTTTAGATGTTATCAACATTTACACACATTTTTATGTCTTTCTACGTTTACTATATGCATGTTTCTTTTTCAATTTATGAATACACATAATGGGTGAATCGCTTGGATGGTTTATAACCTCTGGGCTCCGCTGCCACAATTCAGTAGGCTAATTAGCAAATGAAGAGAGAGTATGACAGTCTAATAGCAGAAAATTGCCCTTATTTCCTGACAATCTCACTGTAATTTAAGTAAAAAATACCAGGCAGCCAAATTATTGTTGTTTCAGCTGAAAGAGGACCAGTAATGATCCATGGCCTTAGTTTCAAAACACCAACATGTACCTGGGCTAAAACAGCTCGTTGTGATGATCTCTACAAATCACTGTTTTGATCTCTGTGCTCTGAAAATAGTTCCCCCGAAAATTGTATTCTGTCTTTATTTATTCATGTTGTTTTAAACCGGCATGACTTTATCTTTTGCAAAGTAAATGGAGAAACTTTCAGTGAAATTGTAGTATACAATACTATACAATAATGTATTTTATCCAAACCTGTGTGACTTTCTTTTTTCTGCTGGACATTTTGAAGAATGTTGGTCACCAAACAACATTATCCCCTATTGACTTCCATATAGACACAAAACCAGAAACCCCTAACCCTTTTCTCAAGATATCTTCTTTTGTGTTTCACAGACGAAAGAGTCACATACAGATTTTTAACCAGATGCGGAATAAATGATGAGTTTTTATTTTGGGTGAACTTAGTCAAATCAATTTTACTAAAATATGCTATAATATATTTAAAGTGCACACACATATTCCAGCTAATTTACGTGTGTCAGTCTCTCTGCTATTTGCATCAACCTAATATTTTGTAGCTCTGGTACAGTATACTGTATTGTATTGTACTGTATTGTTTTATATTGTTAGTCATAAGGATTTTAAATAACACAAATGTGTGTGTTAATGTTGACAGAACTTGTCTTTCAACTAATTCTTTAAAAATGCAAAGAGACCACCATATACTGTTTTAATAGCCTCGTATTTTGTCCAAATCCATTTTTGAGGCATTTGCATTCATACAGTATGTACTCATCACCTTAATGAGAATCTTGCATGTATAAAAACTTGAAATGTCTTGACAAACTGAACCTTTTAATTTACGAGTGATATTTAATGCATTCTTTCTTTTTTATTTCAATTAAAAATTTTCAATTTCAATTGATGCCTGACATTTCTCATATCCTGTTTTGACAGGAAGCAGGTCTGTACTCGTGGCAAAGGTTGTCTGCGAGCAATATCTTGTCACTCCGGTGAGTCCGCACCAAACACTTTTACGGCCCCCCGCACCCCCTTTCTCGGAGTGTCAGGGCTAAAGCGCTAAAATGGAGAAAAATGCACCTTGCCCTCATATTGAACACATAAATCATCCGAGCATGGAGGCCTTGACTGCGGTTTCCTTTTTCTCTAATGGATCCCCTGCTCCACACCTCTCTTCCTTCAGCAGTGAATACAGCCAGACACAACGTTCAGTCGATTGGGTGTGAAAACCACTCTGGGAGATGACCATTATCTAGATCATCCTAGTTTCCAGGCACAATTTAGTCCAATCTCGATGCCTTTACTTGTACATTTCGTGTTCTGTGGATTTATCAAGATGTGGTGTATAAAATGCTAGTTTTGCTTTTAAAAATGTGAAATGTATGGCTAACCTACATTATTTTGGTCACACTTTATTGTGACCTTATCGGTAAGCCCCTCCCCTCGAACGCAGATGGGCCAATGGCAGTTGAATATGAGTTGCACGGGGACCGTACAAGTTTAGGTTTTAGCGCCATAGAGAAACATTATAAGATCCGAAGCTCTCATCGGTTTTATGGTGTTTTGTGCTACAAAAATGATAAAACGATGTGCCTGGGGTACTTGTAACACTAATTCCAGGTGTCCTGGGAGGATGAGGAATGGAATTAATTTTATTCAATTTCCTAAACCCACACAAAAAGAGCAAATTGTGGACGCAGTAACCCCATTAAACTCCAATCCCAGTTAAGACAAAAACGTTTATTTTCTGGTTGTCATACTTTCACTAAGTTATAGTTTCCATATGCAGATCGTTAATGTCATCTTGTGCTTCAGTATCTCTGGCTAAAACTAGTTAAGTTAGTGAGTCCATCCTAACGTACAAACCTAAATAGCTAACTGTTCTCAGCATGTACATTGTAGGTCATAAACGAAGGTCTACATTTCAGTGTCTCTCCATATTAAACTGGTTAAATGTAAATTAATTTAATCTTACCTTGGTTAATACATGAACAGTTGATCCTAGATGTTGTCATCTGCGATCGTGACGACCGTAACACAAGGCTTCTCTCGGTTGCATCGTGATCTGTAAACCCTCGCTTTCATCCACAATTTTATTTTAAAATCGTTTATATATCCCTCCATGGCATATTTAAGTCACTTGAATTCTCCTCGACGACAGTGTGTCCAAAATGTACCAAAAACAACTTGAACTGACAGCTGCCATTGAAAGACAGGAACTCCGGTCGCTTGTCCGAATTAGCAGCATTAACTAAGGCTTACCGATAGGTCAATTCTCGCTAACGAACCAATAACTACGACTTTTGCCTCAATAAACTCCTAATTTGGTGATTATTAATAGTTAGTAAGGTAGTTGTTAGGTTTAGGTATTGGGTAGGATTAGGGATGTAGAATACGTGCTTATAATTGTGCTTTATAAATACTAATAAACAGCCAATATTCTAATACTATGTATATGCTAATAAGCAACTGTTAATAGTGAGAATTGGTCCCCATACTAAAGTGTTACCATTATTTTACATATGCAGTTCTTTACTGATACACTCTTTATAAGAAAGATGAGTCAAGCATCGTAAGCAATTTTTTCTCAACGATTTTGCATATTTCTTCAGATGTCAGATGCGTTCAGACATTAACAAATTGCATCGTGTCATCTCCAGCTAAATAATTAAATTTTATTACATGTTGGAGCATAATTATGCCTTTTGGTAACAGGGTTGACAGTTTTACAGTTTATTTTAAATTACGAGCCTTGTGTTCAAGGTTGTGAAACTACTAAGTGCTTCTTGGAAACAAGTTGTTTACGATACAAAATCATAGTAAAAAAATAATGTTTCCTCTTAAATTGTAAAGTAGACAACCCTGATTTGCTTTCCTAACTACACACTTTTATGCTTACTTGTATTTTATAATAATGCTGTCCATGGCCCTGTCAGGAACTACAACCCATTATTGACAACCATCAGGTGATATAAAGTGTAACTATGAAATCACTTTTATGTTGTTCCACAGCTAGGAAGTAAAATGCTTGGCAAACACTGAGAGAGAAATGTCGTAGCGGGAACTACCAAATTGGATCAGGTCAGCAGGTCATAGCTGGTAATCTCCAAATCCTTGTTGTGGATCGTGTGCATCCGAATTTGCTCTTGTGTAGGTGTAGGCTCTTGTGTAGGCCAACAGACGAATGCAAATTGGCTGACACAGCATTTATCCAATAGCGTATAGATGCTGCACATCATTAAAATGATGATGGGCATCACAGTGAAGGGCATCAAGTATAGTGTACTGCCATCCAAAGTCAGTGATTTATTCAGAACGCTGATATAAACATCCTTTCTGTCAGCCTTCACACTAAATGAAGACTCCAGTCACGTAATATGAAATTGAAATTATAAGCGCTCGGAATATATCAAGAGTTGCAGCCACACCATTACTATGGAAAGCGAAATAATTGGTGAGAACATATGAGAGGAAGATTAAGCATAAAACTGTTTTTAAGTTTAATAGAAATATTCAGTTTAAGCTACACAATGTCTTAAACATCACACAGAGATAAGGGTTTCTATTCTTTGACAGTTTTATTCCATATCTTCTTCTAAATTGGATTCTGCAGCAGTGTATTGGAAGGTTATGAGGAGCAATCTGAAATCGCTCCAAGGCTGTTTTTGTTTTTTCTTGTTTTTTTAATCTTTTTAAATCTCACTCCCTCCAATATTCTGTCCACAGCGTGAAGCACTTCAGATATCACTAAAGAGACCACCATGCCCCGGGTATCTCTGAGGTGCAGTTCAATAAAGTTTCATTTTTATGTTTCATTGTGGATGGTGCCAGGGGCTAAGCGTAACATCGGCTTGACAGTGCTCAACCTACGACGGCCAAGGATTCTCTCGGTCGTACGATCCGGTTACAAAAATGAAGAAGTGATTCATGTGACTCATCGTAGTGGAATTATATTTCACAGCAGCGTATCCAAACTCATATCCTGGAACCCGGTAACAGATGTTGGTAGCCTGAAGAATTTCAGAAAGAGTCGTGTTGGTGGATTTGTTAGATTTATGGGGCACCTAAGCGTGCGCTTGGAAGCTATAAACAACAGACGAATTACCCGGCACTTCATTATCAAATAATAGAAGACATTCAACATAAATTTGATTTGTGCGCTGGTAAATAGCTTCCGCTCTTACATTCGTCACAAAAAGGTTTGCTTCTTCAATTATTTAAGCGGTCGCAATCTTGAAATAGGACAGACAATGATGAGGAATATTTTCAGAATATAGACCTTGGAGCGTATGCTAAGGGTTGTTTGTGAATTAACCCAGAGGCACAAAAACAAGGAGAAAATGCAATGGAAAGCAGTGAGAATAATATGAACTTGACTTTGCTCAATTAATCTCTATTAGCTTGAAGCCAGCGTATGTCTTTGTGTTGAAATAAATTGTCAAATAAATAAAAGTCAAATAGCTTTTATGTAGAGATACAGAACGATTCGATGGATGTTGTTGACGTGTCACCTGTAGCTTACTGTATGTTTTAATGTGGCACATTATGTCATCCAACTGCTGGGTTGTGTGGATGTGCACAGAGTTTATAGATGTACATTTATTTTATGAATCAGTTTAATGTATTGTACGTACTGTGGGTGAAGTAAAAAGCTTTTATTTTTCTCAAAATTGTCTTTCAAGAAGAATAGTTTTCGGGATTTTAAAAGAATATTTACACAGAAATATACATGTTTAAAGAATAGTTCACCCAAAAATGAAAATTCTGTCATTATTTACACGTTGTCTTGTCATTTCAAACCTGTATGACTTTCTTTCTACTGGAAAACACAACATGTTGGTAACAGAAAAGC
Source organism: Triplophysa rosa (assembly GCF_024868665.1). Taxonomy (NCBI): domain Eukaryota; kingdom Metazoa; phylum Chordata; class Actinopteri; order Cypriniformes; family Nemacheilidae; genus Triplophysa; species Triplophysa rosa. The sequence goes on from NC_079892.1 coordinate 6,688,596, forward strand.
GTTGGTCCCCATTGACTTGCATTGGTTTGTGTCCATACAATTGGAAGTGAATGGGTGCCAACGGCTTTTGGTTTCCAACATTCTTCAAACTATCTTTCTTTTGCATTTTGCAGAAGAAAGAAAGTCTTACAGGTTTAAAATGACAAGAGGGTGAGTAAATGATGACAGAATTTTAACTTTTAGGTGAACTATTCCTTTAAAATAGAAAATGAGCTAAAATCTCTGAGATACTATATTATACAATATGATTAAACAATTCTCTCTCTCTGTGTTTCTCTTTATATTATATTTTATAGAAGTTCTGTATGAAAGAGTGAAAGAATCATTTTAGTGAAACTTGTTTATCTTTGGTGGTCAATTTTTAGACATAGACAGAATAAAAAGTTATTTTTATCAATAATTAATTAATGTTTCATATCGTACATAGTGCCTGGTCACTTGCCCAAACCTTAATAGCAAGAACTATTTCTTGTAGTTCAACCCATTTCTCTTGTGGCTGTTCACAAAAGACCATCTTCAACAGTACAATTGTCCAATAGAGGGCTGTAGAAAGTGATAACATTCAAATTCTCTTCTGTGGTTTATCAAAAATCATTATCTGTGAAGGTTTGGAAAGGTCAGCGCTCAGTCTCAATGAAAGTGGACAATTTTGTGGACAGAGGTTTGACCATAGATGGAAGCATATAACGTATTACAAGTGCTTTGTAGAAAGGATGTATTTTTGAACTAGCCCTGGTTCGGTTTGAGAGCAGTCTGGAAATAAAACAAAAACCAACTCAGTCGACCTGACTAAAGTTATAGGAATAAAAAATAAATGATGCCAAACTGTTATTAATGTATGGATTGATGTATGACTGTTTATCTTTTAAATACTACCCGGTTTAATCAGGTACCAAGTTTTTGTTAAACGTATTTTTGTTACGTGTTAAACGTAATTGTGTTGTTACAGTAAATTTGCCGACATGCACCAAGTGACATTAACGCAATGTAACCGATTTGTCAAAGCATCACTTGTATTTTTTTCCAAGCAAGTACAGTAATGTAAACTCAATAGTGATTTAAGCAGCATCTTTCAAGTCTTTCAAAGCGAGATTCTAGCTAATGCAGATTTATGAAGGACGCTGCGTCCGTTCTGCGGGGGTATAATGATTTCATACAGCCGAGCCAGGTCGCCTGTCATCAAGAGAAACCGGCTGGCAATTATTCATAATTAGATCTTTGTACTCGCAGTGTACTATTGGAAATCATTGTGGCTTTCTGTAGTTGATCTTCTTAAGCCGTTCTGATGTTGAGTGAAGTTGACATTATAAACCTTGAAAATGATGTTTTGGATATAAAAAAGTGTCATGGCTCTGCTTCCTTAGTCATGTTTTTCTTGGTCCTGTAGCAGAGCCATGACAAAGTCTTTGGTTATGTGTGGAGAGAAACATATTTTTGTCCGTTTGACAATAATATACGTTCTCTCCAGTGTCTTGTCATTGGCCCCATTCCTTTCGTTTCCTTGTGATCTTTCCCTGAGTGTTTAATGTCCCACACCTGCCCCGTGTAATTATCCCTCGTTTGTCTTCCCTATATATACCCTCTTGTTTCTTTGTCTTGTGCTCTTGTATTGCGTTGTGCTGGATTGTGTTCCTGTTCTTACCCGTGTTCCTGTTCCTACCCGTGTTCCTGTTCCTACCCCTGTTCCTGTTCCTACCCCTGTTCCTGTTCCTACCCCTGTTCCTGTTCCTACCCCTGTTCCTGTTCCTACCCCTGTTCCTGTTCCTACCCGTGTTCCTGTTCCTGTTCCTACCCGTGTTCCTGTTCCTGTGCTTACCCGTGTTCCTGTTCCTTGCCTGTTCGTGTTTTGTGAGTTTTGTGCCTTGTATTATTTAAGACGTTTGGTCGTGTCCTTTAGTTTAGTTTATTGTTCTTGTTTTCATTTTGCCCCCCCGTGGGAAGTCTTTTGTTTTATATTTCTTAGTTCAGTTTTCCCCCATTGTGGGTGTTTTTGTTCTGTTTTTGTTTTTTGTATAATAAATATATCTGTTAACCCCTTCACTGCCTGCCTGCGCTTGGGTTCTTCTGCCAGTCCGTGACAAAAAAGCACTTTAAGACCTCAGGCTGGGGATTCATTGGCCATAAAAGTTTGTACTGCTGGCGTAGATGCTACACCCCAGAACGGTAGAGAGAGAATCGCACATGCATTATTCCTTAAATTAACAAAAACTCTCCTGAGGAGTATTTGAATAGACCATTGGTTCTCAACCAGGGGGGCGCAACCCCCAGGGAGGGTGCAGAGGTACTACAGGTGGGGCGTTATGGTTCCCCGAAACCCCAACCTTTGGAACTCGATCGCGAATGCACGGAGGAACACGATTGCAAATTGACGGACAGCAATGTTCTGTCTGAAGCTGCGTGCGTGTGTGGCTTCTCAGACTCTTTGTAGGTCCTGCGAACACTACAATTTTGTAATGGTTTTAATGCAAAAAGCTAATGGTTCACAATGGTATTTTAATGGAAACCATACATTTCTGTGATGGTTTCTTTTGTTTTTATCAGCAGGGTATGTTACATTTATTATCTGATCAATCTGTCATATACAGGTATTTTTTGCTTCTTTATATTTACAGTATATATAAACTATATCTAAGATATTTTACACATTATCTTATCTATCTTCAATGTACAGTATGGGGGGGCGCCAGTTCTTTAAATGGGTTAAGGGGGGCACGACCATGAAAAGGCTGAGAACCACTGGTATAGACTGTGCAGAGGTACATTTTGAGAAAAGGTTGTTTTCAGCAAATATTTATATTATGAATGTGTCTGCTAGACTAAACCGCTTATGCTTTCACGAGATAATAAATACTAAGTAATATTAACACAGGGGTCGTCAACGCTTGACGGAGGGTGTGTCTGAAGCGTGGCCCTGACACAATCGGCATAGTAACAAAAGCCAATCACATTCTTCTCTGGTGTTGCATGAACGCAGTTGGCTGCACTAGGTTATTTGCATAAGGCGATCTGATTGGCTGATGACTGCTTTGGCTCTTGAAATGTTGAGAAATGTTCAACTTCTGCCGTGAGCACTTCAATGCCTCGTAATTTTTGTCACGCTGAAAAACAGTTTGTTTATTATTGTAAGGTTAGGTTTAGGGTTGGGGTAGATGAAGGCGTTAGCTAATGTAATTTATTGTAATTATATGGCGAGATTTTGCACCATTTCCGGCCGTAGCTGTATCCCTTCTAGCAACAACCGTGAGCAACGCCATAGACACGATACAGACGGATCCACAATTCAGTTTGGCAACGCATTACGTCACATATTCAAAGTTAATGAGAAGCGTTAACGCTGACGCCCCGTGTGAATGCACCGTAAAGGTACAATATGTAATTTTTGGAGGATCTATTGACAGAAATGCAAAATAATATGCATGCCTTCAGATGTGTATAAAGACCTTACATGAAGCGTTATGTTTTTATTACCTTAGAATGAGCTATTTCTATCTACTTACACCGCGGGCCCCCTCACATGGAATTTGCCATGTTGTTTCTACAGTAGCCCTAAATGTACAAACTGCCCTACAGAGCGCATTCCGTAAATATGTTATCTCCTTTAGCAAAGAAGCTAAAACGTGACAACATCATATTCCTGTGTCAGCCACCATAGTGCTTCGAAAAGGAGAGGTGAGCGGTGGAGCGAGCCGTTGGTTGCATTTCACAACCTCACCACTAGATCCCGCTAAATTTTATACACTGGATCTTTGAAAGCGTAGTTCACCCAAAAATGAAAATGATGTAATTTACTAAACTCAGTGTTGTTTTTATTCTTTTGTGGACTTTTTGCGGTGGAACAGAAATAAAAAGTAGCAAAACTAGCTATTTTTTCAAAATCTTTAACTTAATCTTTAATTAACCAATAATAATCCTTATTTACAGAGATCCTGAAAATTAGCATTTCCAACCTTGGCACCATATGATTTGTCAAGACGCACGTGACTATCAATAGCATTTGAAAGAAAAGTGGTTTGGAACGACATTTGGGTGAATAAATTGTGTCCATTTTAGTCAATGTTCAAAAAAATGGCTTTTTCAGCCTTTGTTTCTAAGCCACAACCAAAATTAGTATTTTCTTAGGCCCGCTTCCTTTGCTGATGTTTGTTATTTTCTCCAGTTTTCTCCTCCTGCCTGTATTTCCATGTGAAGAGATGGTTAGCGTGGACGCTATTCTTTTAGTTTAATTGATGGCCTCCTTTAATGGTGTCTCTGCTGGGTCAGGGGGCAGCTGGTAGGTTGACACATCACGAAACATGACACATCACAGAAGCACGCGCGTGCTGCGTGCGTGTGTGTGTGAAGCGGGCGGCTTAACCTCCCTACCTGTCTGTAAGTGTGGGCTCATTTCTCAGCTTGATGTGTGAGAGTTATCTCATCTGATCCAATCAATCCGGCCGAAGAATGGAAGGTGGATGTCAGTGGCTCTGTAGTTTAATGTCAATAAAGGGGGAAGCAGACAGTTTGTGATTCCTTGGGCTATTCTATCACAAAGATAATGACTTTTACTGTGGTAACATCTAGCGGGAAATTACCAGCAGTGGCAAAAAAGAGAGGAAGGGCAAAAAGATCTAGGTCAACGGGACTTTTTGTTTTACTGTCATTTTTTAGCCGGGGCGGTACACTTTTACTGTAAAATGTTCATTTCCTTGATAACGCCATATAACGCGAGTAGGGAAATGACAGGAAATGCAGCTTGTATTTGAGTAAAACGCTGTCTGTTCTCCCCAAAGTGACCTAAAACGTTCTTCCTCCCACGTATGTCCTGTGACTGACGTTTCTAATTTAATTCCAAGACCCTGGGTGCAGATTCTTAACCGCAAGGAGCTTTAATTGTTTCCATGGCAATTAAGTGTATACAGCTGCGATGAATATTTCAAAGCACAATAGAGGGATGAGCAAATTGACCCTAAGTAAACAAATCAGTGTCCGTCTCGCGGCCAACAGGATGGGTGCGCAGGAAGTGCATTGTAAGCTGCTACGTGGTAGACATTCAACGTGGTAGACATTCTTGTCATAGGTGAACGAAGGAGCATGACTATTGATTCGAAGGAAGATTTATGTTTTAACTTAATTTTCCGAAATGTACCAGAAAACAAATGCTCAGCACACAAAAAGTAGGTAAAAACTACAAAATAAGCTGCAAACTCTGATAATAAACCCATACAGCAAAAACACAAAACAAGGTTTATGTGTTATTAGACCCAAGTGTGAGCTTTTGTCCAAGTGCATTATGGGAAACAGGAGTTAATTATCCGGATTCGTTCGCTCCCCACACGCCAGAAGCGAAATTTCCGCATTTGCCGACGTGCCACATGTGTATAGCAGCTTTTAAAGCCTTTCTCTGATTGTTCTGCGTTTCACGCAGCATCTGTGTGAGTGCAAACAACGGCAGCCACAAAAGACCCGCTATTAAATTCCAAGATGACAAAATGTGGTTATACTTGCACAACATATGCCCGTGGTCAACGTGGAGACGTGCGAGAGCGTCGTGAGGTTATGGAGCTGCTTGTTCCTGTACGACTGCCAGCGACACTTGCGTTTTGAAAAGTTTCTCACAGGGCGACATAAACAGCTTGAGCAGAACACAACGATCCTCCGTTAAATCATCTGCGAGCTGTTATTTAAGTGCACACAATGCTGTAGAACAGAATGTGCCTCTTTGTCACCTGATTGTTATTGCTGTAAGAAGTCTCATTGTGCGTCTGATACATTGTCACCTCGCTGCGAGCGGCAGCCGAACCCCGCGCGTCTCTCTGCAGTGTTTGTGAAGGCTAAATAGAGAGGGGGTTTGTCATTGGAATCTTCACATGCTAAACATTAGCTATTGTGCTGTCGCCCTACCTATTCGTGCTTGAGAGAGCCATGGGAACAGTTTCTCACATTCACATGCAAATAGTCAGGAAAGCACGCATCTCTGTTTGCTGTGTGGATAAACCGGGGACTTGTACAACCTCCTTCGCTCTTTCTCTCTCTCGCTATATCTCGCTTTCATCTTTCGATCAGTACGAGCTATTTGCTTCAAAGATTGAGTGTTACAAGCACCAGATTTTAAGAGTTCATTTTTTAATGGGAAATGGTTGTGCAGATACTGTAAGAAGCAACAGACAAAACAAAAAAACAAAAATTGTTTTAAAGGGCTGTTCACACCCAAAAGTCGAAAAGTCTCTCTCAAAAAGGATTTGTTCATTATTAACACATTGTTTGTGTTAGGCCGGTTAGGTATTTTAACATATTTTTGAGTTGATTTTGTGGTAAATAAATAAAAGGGACAACACACGTTGAGTTAAAAGTTGTCCCAGAAATACCACAGAGATGTGTCTAAGATTAACAGATTTTTCACTACATGATTATCATGGACAAGCGAATCCTGTCACGATCGGGGTTGGAAGAACCCAAATGCAGGCAGCGTGAAGGGGTTGACAAGAAAGACTTATAATAATAAAGACTTATATAATAATAAAATACTAACAAAACAAATACCCACGATGGGGAAAACAAGACACGATAACAAGGGAAATATTATAACAGCCAAACAGGAACAAAAACTGACTACGCTAAACTAACAAAGACTAAATACAACACTTGACATGACATGACTACACTAAACTAGACTTACTTGACTTCGGGAAATATCATAGGTAAGACACAACATCATCAGGACGTGGAACAAAGCACACAAGCACAACGAAGGAGCACAGGACAATAGACACGAGGATATTATATAGGGGGACAGACAGAGGATAATTAACAAGGGAACAGGTGTAGGGGATGAAACACTAATGGAGAGCTAAACGAGGAACGAGAGGGCGGGAACAGAGACAAGAGAGAGAGTATATGGAAGGCCTACAGGGCCAAAACGCCTCTCTCCACATAAAACCTAAGGCTTTGCCATGAATCTGCCACAAGACCAAGAAAGACATGACATGATGGGACAGAATCATGACAAATCCGCGATAATCGTATTATTGTGATATCTACCATGTGACGTGTAGAATATTTAAAATAATCATAACGCTATTAGTCAAATTCATCTTTATTTTTCATAGTAAATCACTGGAACTGAATTATTTACAGTATTATCAAATGTGTAGTATCATATAATATGTGACCCTGGACTACAAAACCAGTCATAAGTCGCACAAGTATTTGTTGCAATAGCCAACAATACATTGTATGGGTCAAAATGATAAATTTTTCTTTTGTGCCAAAAATCATTTGGATATTAAGATCATGTTCCAAGAAAATATTTTGTAAATTTCCTACCGTAAATAATATATCAAGACTTTATTTTTGTGAGTGGATGCAGCAAAATCGCTTACAAAAATGGCCAGAAACACAGCTACAAACTTTGCTCGCTGCTGCCCGCTCTTTGAGAACCCACTCAAGTTTGATATCTATGTAAAGCTTAGAACTTCAGCTTTTGAGTTCATCTACTCTCCACAACATCATTACAGCGGTAAGCCAATAGAGAGCATTAAAACAAACCTGTTTCTTCTTAGCATGGCCTGCTACAGCTTTAAAGGCGATTTTCTCAATATTTAGATTTTTTGCACCCTTCGATTTCAGATATTCATTTAGTTCTATCTCGGCCAAATATTATCCTATCCTAACAAACCATACATCAATGGAAAGAGTATTTATTCAGATTTCAGATTATGTATAAATCTTATTTAAAAAAAAATCAAAAAGTTGACTGGTTTTGTGGTCCAGGGTCACATATCACATTAACACAAAATTAATAATCACGGTTATTAATATCGTGATCGTTGTCGAACAAGATTATTTGAAGATGTCAGTTTTGTATCATCATTAGGGTTTTTTTTTGCAGTAATGACCAGCTAACAATTTTTTTCTGAATATTGCATGGCTGCATTATGTATTGTTTTGTGTTTCTTAGATTGTGTGACCAAATAACGATTGACCAATTATAATCACGTATTGCTGGGACTTGCGAGCTGTGTAATAATGAATAGCTAAATAATCACAGCTGCAAATTTAATTCCTCACAGACCACAGCTGTAATTACAACACTTAATGTGAAATTAACTTAGCTTTCATGAGCGAGGTTTTATAAACAATATTTGTCATGACGCGCTGCTAATTTATTTGTTTATTGTTTAATGACTGCATCCTATAAACTCATTGTTTATTATTAAAAGTTAACTTCTACACTTGGCTGAGAAATCATGTTTCGCTACTGATTGGAAGTTCAGACTTTTGTTTTTGATTTGTTTTAAAGCTGTCGATACATAGAGCATTTAGGTCAATTGATTTGTCCAAATTGTTCTCGGGTCTTATATATAACTCCATTATTGCGGCGCTGTGTATTTTTGATCAAGACATGGCTTGATATTTGAAGCTATACCAACATCTGCCACAAAACATCAGAAAAGTTATTTCTTTATTGATCTAGTCTACGGTCTCTACAGTCTACGCTCAATATGGCAGCATTTATGTATGGTTTCTCAAATAAAACGACTGTTTTTGGACGAAAATTCAATAAAACTACAAACCATTGATTGAAGTTTTAGCACAAGTCTATCAGGTGTTACGTCTCCATACGGTGTAAGAAATACATTGTGCTATTTTAAAAGCACATGCTGTGCAACGTCCTCAGAGATTGTAAGGATGAGATTAAAAACATAAGCTTTTTTAGGTGCTACAATAAGTGTAGTCTTTCACTCACAGCCAGACTGGACTATTGGCATTGTCATCACGACGGTTTCACGCGACTGTGCCCACTCTATGTTGAACCCGGCCTTATCATCGAAAATGAATTGTGACCTAGTGGGAAGCCTTTTCTGAGTAGCTCCCTGTTATATTCCACTGCCTCCCTGCCACTATAGCTGTTGTCTGCTAGAAATAGAGAGAGAAAAAAGTCTCTTTAGAAGCCAGTGCAGGTCAAGTTATCAAGTCATGAAATAAAATGCTCTCTGTTCCTAATATGAATCCAGTGGTGCAGTAGAGATTTCACTTAAATTGAAATCTTGCAAGAATGTGAAGAATTTCTTTCTTTTTTGCTTGTTACCAGCAGTGATAAGCCGTGTGACATCACTGACAACTGTTAAAGTAACAGTCCACCCAAAAATGACAATTCTGTCTTCATTTAATCCCCCATAAATTGTTCCAAATCTGTATAAATAAATAAAGATGTTTTTAAAAGATATTTTGAAGAATGTAAGAAAGCAAACAGTTCTGAAGCACTTTTGACTGCCATTGTCATTTTTCCTACTGTGGTAGTCAATGGTGACTGTTTGGTTAAAAGCATTTTTCAAAATATCTTTCTCTGTGTTCATCAAAACAAAAGAAATGCATACAGGTTTGAAACAACTCCAGAGTGAGTAAATGATAACAGAATTCGTATTTTTGGGAGAACTGTCATTAATTCAGCGCTTGATTTTATTACATTGTTCAGTTTATTGTTAATCTTGTATTGCATGTCATGGTTAGCATACTGTATATGTACAGTCCGTAGGAGGATAAATATAACGATTTTTTATTATCCTCATCGCTAGGGGATCAAGTCTGAATTTGACATACATACATTATGGCATATTAATTTATGAAACCGATCATTGGCAAACCTAACAGATCTTTCCCAGTTGTTTCTCCATGTTCACATGGTTTTGCATATTGTGTTAAACTGCATCTGCTACCAACTTTTTGGAAGTTGTGTCTGGAAATCCAGCATCTTGGTGGATTTACGGGTCATTGGCTTGATTGACGGCCAACACCTGGCTCATTTTTTAGTTCTGAAGTTGCTTACTGATAACTTTGTTTTGGACATGTTCAGAAAAACATAAAATATGGACACCACATGGTTTTTAAGAGGTTCTTTAATATGATACTCAAGACATTATCTTGGATATTTTCTAAACAGATATTCAGATGTAAAAGTGTGCCTTCAGAGATAAAACGACGTCCTTGCTGCTTAGTTAGATCAAAAATATATGAGACTATAAAATCCCATTTTGTCTTTTATCCAAAGGTGCCTTCCAAGTAACACAAGATTGAACATCAGTTTGACAACCGTTCTTGACAGATAAATCTTTTTTTTTTAAGTGTTAATTTGTGCCTCTGAGACAAGACGGAGGGATTTTTATTTTTCATGACAAATTTTCTTTGATCTTTTCAGCAAAAAAAGGTCTCTGAGGATAAGCCAATGTAACAGCTCTGTGCGCCCGCAAGTTCAAACAAGCCTGTACACAGTTGTTTTTGTGATGAGAGATTGAAAAATGACAATAGAGCTTCCTTCAAAAGAAATGACACAAGTTGGCAGTAATTACATAAAGAAACAAGGTTTATAAATCAAAAGTTCAAACCCTATGTCATCTTATCATAAAAGAAGCTGAAGTTACACTGTTGCACTCGGATTCAGAGGTAAAACGTTCAGCACCGCACAATTCGGTTACCTTTTTTTGCGATCTATACTGTGAGCTTTTAATTATGGCGTTAATGAAAAAGATTGCATGCAACATTTCATTCCATAATTTGAATCGATAAACTTATGCTTCCCTGAAATTGCTTTTCCGCAACAGACAGCTTGCCTGAGATTGGGCACCGAGTCAGGAAAATCTGTCTTTCTCTGTCATTGATGAAGCCGTCTGCATCTACCCCAAATCCGATTAGTGCCATTTAATGTCAACAGCCCTTTATGCCATATTATTACAATAACTCACAAAGCATAATCTATATTGTACTGTTATTTTGAATGATATAAAGGTCATTCCTTTAAAATGAGTGCCATTTTTGTCTCTCATACACTATGCAGTACCTGCATGTTTATTCTGAGACAATCACATTATATATTTGTTTACTATTGTTTTTAATCGTACATGAGTTTAATGAGTTTAAAATCTTAGATAATGGAAATAATGACCACTTGCTATCCATTTCATAGAATGACCGATAAATGTTTCCTTTGAGCCATAACCTTGTAGAAACCTTATAAGTAATAGAATGCATACCAAAATATGTTATTTCTGCAGAATCAAGAAGGCAATTCAAAGGTCACAATCCAAAAACGTCACTCGCATTTCACATTGCTTGCTGATAAAAATAGGAATATTATGTTCGATGTCGATTGGGAAATTGCTCCACTTTTGTGCTGCAGTGGCTTGTGCTTGGATTTTTTGTGTGTTGGGTGTTTTAAGCTAAATTCAATGGAAAAGAAGGGAAAGTTTCTCGTCATTTCTGCTGGGAGGATTTGCTTTTATTTACAGTCAAAGCAAAAAGAACGGTTTAACACAGACGCGTGTTCGGTTAAAGAAACCTTGTGCATAGATCTTGTTGGGCCTACTCAAATATGCTTACTTACGAAGGCAGATATATAATCATGCATTCACGAGGAATAAGATTATCAAGGGGATTAGTGAAGAAGTGCATGAAATTCTTGCCCAAACATGAGGTGCGAGCCAAAAGTCTGCAAGCCGTGGAGAACCTCCCCAGCCTTTTAATGGCAGGTGAAGTTATCTGATTTGAATAAGTAATGATTGTTGGCTCCTAACCTACTGCAGATGTGTTTATTTAGCACACCCCATATAAGAGATTGCAGTGTAGAAGGCACAAAGGGTGAGATTTTTCACTTCTTTAAAAGAAGCAGCATACTTTAAGGCCTGGGAACAAAATGTTCAACGTTTCATTTCTGTTCCGATATGATGTGTTTATAAAAGTTTTTACAAAACTTAATGAAAAAAGTTTGGTTGTTTAAAAGTTTCTCCAATAACTTGGAGCATGTGTCATAATGATGAAGAGGGAACAGTCTTATCAGCTTGCGTTGGACTTGTAGGAATCTTAAGGATTTGGCAAGTTCATCTTATAATAGGGGCTTACAGCAATGGATTCTTCAGGCTACAGTATATGAGGAGACATGCTTTGTATTAAATATGGCCCGTCCATAGTTAGATATGTTAGAAAGTTGCTTTGTTTTTTTTATCTTTCTTCTTTAAGCTAAACCAACGTCTGCCAACGATTGAGCTTTGAAGAAAAAAACAAGTTTAACAGAATTGGCAGGGGAGTTTGGAGAATGTTGTAACATGGGGTGAGTTGTGACACCGTTAATTTAATAAATTAGAAATTGGCTTTGGGGTATAAAACAAACATTAGATGTTCATTATTCCCTAAAACACATCGACTAAACCCACAAAGTTTAATTACAATGAAATAGTGGACTCACAAAATGTCTGTTTTTAAATAGCTGGGTCTATGTTTTATGTTTGTTTGCTTTTGTTTCCAGTTTTATTGTATTGATTTCAGTGTAAATGTTGAAAATGAAATAGTTTGGTGATGGGGTGGCATAACAATCATTTTGAACAATTAAATCGGATCACTGCAGTAAATCCTACTGTTATGATCCACCTCGGGAATTACAGATGTTGAATCTAAATGTGTTACTAGACTCCCTGGTCTCCCATATCTAATGAAAACCACCTGAAATAGTGTAGCAAGTATTTTGGGTTTTCGACTTCATTACGGCCAAGAAACCGAGAACAAATATTTCTCATTTAAGATTAAAAGGCCAAGTGTCAATTTAGCATATATTAGCTGTGGAGCCCGAGACATATTTTGTTTCATTGGAGCAAATTAATATCCACTCAAATATCATGGAATTTGCATATATATTGGATGAGCCGGCAAAATTGTCCAATTATGACCAACAATTTTTTACTGTCATTTTTTCGTTGATTTATGCACAAAACCATAATCAGGATAACGTCTCCTGTTGCCAAGGACAACTTTTGGCATACGAGGAGGACTGTTGGCATTCTCGGAAAAGACTCTGTGACATATTATCATATAACATTCCGAGGCTGAGCCAACCCAATAGTGATATGAATTAATTGCATAATAAATGTGAATTAATTTTTTTGTCTCAGGGGATAAGACGGCGCCCGTGGGCTTCTGCCGTGTGTCCACAATCCGGATTTAATTAAAACTCTCCATCTGATACACGATACAGATTAAGCCGTGTCTGTTTGGTTTGCAGGTCTAATAAGTCTTCCGTCTTCTTTTTTTGTCCGTTTCTGCACGATTCCATGCTTCATTGAGATGGATTATTTTGCCGTTTCTTTGTAAGAGGCTGCCGAGCTTTGTTCGTTGGTCTCTTATAGAATTTAGATTAAAATGATAAAGTACGTGTGCACGTTGTTGTAAGTTCGCTTTTAAAAGATAACATTGTTAGGCTAAAACACTGACAGGTCCCGAGAGTTAAATTATAAATGTGTGTCTGAAAGGAGATATTTCATGCTGACTTTTAAAATTTTCAATAGATTAATTTGGTTTAGAGAGGCAATCTGAGAGCAAAAAATGTCTTTTCATTTATAAACCACATGCCCTAACAAAACGATTTAAATGTTCTGCGCTTTTATAGAAACTGATAATGAAAATCCTCAAAATTCGGGGTACCGTAGACCAAAGGGACTTTGTCTGTAAGTCTTCCAACATATTGATGGAGCCCGTGTGCTCTTGCAATGTGCTCAGTCAATGAATCTATGTGCATTTTCTGCTGTCTTAGGATTTTCCTTCACACACTTACCTGCTCAACACAATTTGTGCCATTTATAAGTGCTATGACGTACGTTACTGCATTGATGCTTTATTTCACTGAAGAATCTTTCCACCTCGCCTCAAACGCTACTAGATGGCAGACCATAACAAAAACTGATGCATGAGCTGAAATACTCACTAACTGACTCAGCATGTGTATGTGTCTGTGTCCATTCCATATATATTCCCCACTCACTGAAATGCTTTTTTCTTTATATGACAGGGTCAGAATGAGCAAAGATCTGGCACCCAATGCCGGTTCTCTGTTTATTCTGTGAGTGAAGATCTGGCAACCCCATTTGGCTGGTTTCTGTCAATACAGTCTCTGATGCCTGATAGCATGAATCCTTAAGCTTTGGTCCCCTTTGGCCTGTTAGACAGGTGACCCGTGCCAAGGCACAGTGCTTCACGATCCGCTGAGTGCTCATTAATTTCCTTATCTCCTAACTCAGCCGTTGCAATGTGAGATAAGTGTCAGCCTTTTCTCTGTTTTCTACTGACCCCTAAGCCTGAGGAAAAATGGCACCAATTAAGCGAAAAAACAGTTCTTGGCCACCATTGACTGTCATAGTAAGAAAAAATTCTTTGTAAATTTCTGTTGAACACAAAAGAAGATATTTTAACGGATGTAACGAACTATTGTAATTTTTCCTATGGTAGTCAATGGTGGCCAAGAACTGTTTGGTTACAAGCATTGTTTCAAATATCTTTCTCTGTGTTCATCGAAACAAAGACATTTACAGTATACAGATTTGGAACAACTTGAGGGTGAGTAAATGATGGCAGAATTTTTATTTTTGGGTGACCTGTTCCTTTAATTGTTGTGAAGGTTATTGGTACTTGAAAGCATTACTTGTGGCCAATATCTTGAAAACTCACCGGGACTTTGCAAATGATGGCCATTCGACGGCCATCCGAGCTTTCTGCTGAATCCAGTTATACCCTGTAACAGAAGAACCTATCTAATAGCCAATTCCACTTTTTACATTATCTGCCAAAACATAAAGCTCGACTCTGTTTTTGTGTGCCAGGGTTACCTGCCCACCACTGTAAGGATTAAGCAGGGCCTGTGCAGTTAGTCGAATTTAATAAAATTTAATTTGAGTCATATTTCCTCTCCAGAGCACATTTATAGTCAAGAGATACGATTTGCTGTTCCAGTCATAATGGACTTTGATTGTATTCTGCTGCTCGGAGTCACAAACACAAACCTAAATGAACAGGGCAGCATGTCTAGACCTTGTGTTTCTTTTTTGTAGCGTGACATGCAAAATGGCTGTTTTAGCAGAAGGAAGGCCTAAGTCGTCTCTCAGATAACAGAGGTAATTACCAGTGGTTTGGACAAGGCCGGCGCTGTCGGGTGGATTCAGAACACAAGACAGGACAGATTAGAAGACTCACAAAGTGCCTTTGGGATTTAAGATTACAGGTAGTCTTGCACATAACCATGGTGTTTTGATTCATAAGGTGTCGGGGACGGGACGGCATGGTGAAGCAAAAGCCTGCAAGTCGTTCCTCACAAAACTGAGTAAACAATGACAAAATGGTTATTTTTGATGAACTGTCCCTTTTAAATCAGTTTCCTGGAGGCAATGATACTTAATAGCTTACTAAAACACTAATGCAACATTTAAATGACATCCACTGCTCATTACTGTGGCACATGGTGCATCACGAGAAGACGTAAATCAGCGATGGCACGAGTACATTAATCGCTTTAAACAGGAAGACGAAATCTCAAACTGTTCATTAATGACATCATCTGGACTCGAGGATCCATGCATTAGACATCAACAAAAGAGGCTTGAATTTACAGCCCGTTTTAAAAGAATGAAACTGGATTTATAGGGCCTTTAAATTGCTTGCAGCTTTCTTAAGCTGTTTTATCAGCACCATAAAAAGCAGCGGTGTCGCAAATAAGCAAAAATAACAATGGAAGGGAAACGCGGCGTTAAACGTTTACTGGCTTGTTACGGTAGCTTCCTCGAACCCTTTTTGTTTCGTAAGTGCTTTTGGCAGGGGCATAGGAACGCTCTGAAATGTGGGCAGGGCAAATAAACCTTCTCAGCTTGCCTCGTGCACATTAATTAGGTGACATACTGTGAGAGCAATAACACACAAGCATCACGTAAAATTGGAGTCAGAACTGTTTGTCTGAATAGAAGTTGCTTGTAGTTTTAAAAACTGACTTCTCATAGCATTTTGAATGTGTGCCAGAATAACAGAAATTATTTTAATCCATTCATGATAAATCAAAAGAGCTTGTGCCTGCATGCAAAGTGAAAAGTAAAACAGTTATTCCCCTTCTTCATTAGATGAATTTATCATAGTCAGAACGCATCGATTCTGTCACGTTTTTACCGCGGTGCATGTTGTTGACTGCCTGAAATGATGGTTCAGATGATAAAACAGCAGAAGGTGACCTGTTCTGTCATTGCACATTTATGCCATGCATGGCTGCATGCTTGTATTGTGTTTGTATTGTGACTTGCTGCAGGGCACTAAAGGAGGACATGTTTTTTGTTTGTTTATCTGAAAGTCTAACTATTGTTTGTCAGAGTAACTACATTGTAAAAAATACTCCCGTGAAAAAACAGATAAAGTACTGGCAGAAAATTACCAGTACATTTTCCTTTATTTTACAGACATTTCCATTAATGCTAAAATGCAAATGAATGCAGTGCAAAATGTAAAATACAGGTAAAACAACTGTAAAAATGAACACGGAAAATTCCTTCATATTAATACAGTATATTGTGCCCTATTTTTACGGCTTTTTTTTAGAGTGTACACCATCTTTGGCTCATATTTGACCTTTCCCAACAGCTGTTTTCAAGCATCCATGATTCACGTTTCATTAACTACATTCTCGAACATCATGCTCTATTTTGAAAAATATCTGTACCAAATTGTCTATGAAATTTTCAACCAAGAAGTTGCAAAACCAATGACAAACTTTCAAAGCGATGGTTCACCCAAAAAATGTAAATTCTGTCATTATTTACTCACCTTGTCATTTCAAACATGTACGACTTTCTTCGGTTACCAACTTTCTTCAAAATATCTTCTTTTGTGTTCTGCAAAAGAAAGAAAGTCATACAGGTTTAAAATGACAGAATTTTGAACTATCCCTTCAACCTTGAAATGATAGAATGCATAAAAATGATTATGCATTTTTTGTCTTTGTCATTCTTTTTTTAATGCAATGCATGCTGAGTTCCATTTAAAAAAGCATTTTTTTTAAAGAAAATATCTGAAGCACAGAATCATTTTAAAGCAACACTTTGTAGTTTTTTTACCTTAAAATAATGTCTCTAAAATTATTTCAGTGGTAGAACAACTCTTAACTGGACGAATTCTACTCCCGCTGCTACTTGAGCAGCCTCATAGCGGCTACAACCACACTCTGTAAGTTCTGTGTTCGGGTCGGTACACTTAGCCCCGCCCATCCCCTGTGTGCGGAAGAGTGCGAAATGGTTTCCAAACAACATTTCTGCATTCGCCGGTTTCATCAGTTTAGTCAACAAATTCACGTGTATTGCGCTTCCCACAGGGAAGCTTATATAGCCACATTATTTACGACACTGGTAACAGACAATTGCGCATATCAACCACATGGGGGAGCTGTCAGCAAAACTTCTATTGTGTGGCTTTAAATAACAGTGACTTCGTAACAAACTGTTCCATTGTTTCCCTTTGGAAAGTCTATGAAAAGGTCAGGCCGAATAAGTCAGTACGCTACTAGACAAGAATCTCTTCTGTTCATTTAATTGTAATAAAATCTCATATCAACGTTCCTTAAACTACACCAGTAACCAGAGTCATCGCTGTGTCATTTCCCAGGCAGAGATATCATCAAAGGGATACAGCCAAGTTTTAAAGGCAGAAACAGCAAGACACCTCATAAATCTGCTGGAACGAGCATCTAATACCATCACCTGCATTACATGCGACCTGGGGTGGAGAAAACGCAGACCCTGTGGTCATTCTTCACAACCGCACCCTCTAATTACCAACGGAGGGTTTGGGGACAGAGGGTGTTTCTGGAAAATAGGCATATGGGCTTTATGCATCACTTGCCCCCTCAGTCAATTAGAATGGTACTAAAAGAAAAAGTCCCCAGCACAGTACATTAGCTCCAACTGATTTGAACATTTATCACTTTAGGACAAGAGGGCACTGCGCTTACCTGTATAATGGTCCTTTCCACTTTGGGAGCCGAACACAAAGCTCTTTGTAGACATAAACTCTTTCCTCATCTTCCAGCAATGTCTTGTGTTAAAGAATCATGAAATCGCATCTAATCGAATGAAAAATAAATATTTTATTATTTATTTACTCTCATGTAATTTCAAACCTGTATGACTCTTTCTTCTGCAGTACGCAAAAGAAGACATTTAGAAGAATGTTGGTAACCAAAACTACATTGGCCACAAAACCACTGAGACATTTCTCAAAATATCTTCTTTTGGGTTCCACAGAAAAAAGAGTCATATACAGGTTTTGAACTAAATAAAGGTGAATAAATAATGCATTTTTGGGGTGAATTTTTTCTTTAAAAACTCTTATTAAATTAGATTTTTGTGGCTTTTACTGAATGTTTTGAATGTCCATCAATTAAGAAAGGTGTTGCCATGTAGACCAAGTTTAAGAAACAGTTCCCAATCACTTTAAAAACCCACCTCACAAACTGTACCGTTCTTGTACAGCGAGTATAATATGAACAAAATGCAGAATCAAACATTTGTCAGCACTTTTTCCGAAAGCTGCCAGTCATACCCGGAGGCCTGAATCATTTGTGGTCACAAGGGTAGAAAACAAGCTGCACAGCCTTATGATCTGTTATTCATAACGCTGAAAACCGACTGAAACAGATGAGACGAAAGCTGAGAGGGGCTTTTTCGCTTCGCAGGTCCACTCCTGCCCTGGTCTCCAGTTGCCTTATGGTTTGCTGAGGCGGCATGCGATTAACATATTCATGAGAGGTGTTTTCGCACCTGAGCTTTTACACGTCTCCCCGTGCTGCATGTGGCAAAAATCTGAATTTTTTGTTAATGGTGCAACTTTTGAATTCACTGTGATGTCTTGCTCGGGAGAAACATATCATACAGTACGGAGTGTGTATGACCTCACCGGGATATCAGAAACTTTTTTAGCAGTTGAAAGCAAGCTTCCTGGCAACCTTTGCCGTTTCCTTAAGTAGTAAAAGGTGTCTCAGTGATGCATTAAGTTGCCATCTGGCTTTATCACCCGTAGTTTTGACTCAAGACGTTGTTACCACAGTGACATCTGGATGCAGAGGTTCATACTGGAATAGCTGCTTAAAGGGATAGTTCAGCTGATAAATTAAAAATCGTGACGCAGCTCTTTTTTTCGTAAAATAACAGTTTGTTGTCATCCTTTCATACTGAATTCATACTCCTGAACTTTAGTGCTATCGGACATAATACACTTCCTGTAAAATGTCTTAATCGTCTGATAATAATACCTTCTCTAAACTTTCTTTTCTTGTCTCTCTCCAGTGTTACGAAGCCCCTGCCAAAGATGAACCGAAGCGTTAACAACAGCTCAAATGCCGCTGGTGTGTTTCAATCACACGAACCCCGAGCTCACTGGTGCAATACAGCCAAACAAACCTTCTGCTGTATTTCACACCGGCCCCTCGTGGTGTCACAACCCCAGAAGCAACTACTGGCAGATCAATAGGTCAGGTGACAAGATCACACACAGGTTAAGTGAACGTGTGAGATGCCAAACAAACAGCTCGGCCTGGAAAGTCATTTTTTATAGGCATTTGTTGGCAGGTTTGGTCTTTGTGATGTCACACAAGGTATTGGAGGTATTGGTAAGTGCCTAGTTGCAACCCTTTTGGTGAGCCGCCTGTTTATCACTGTCTGTGTTTTGTGTCTGCGCAGATCTAGCCCTTAGTGTCTGTGTAAGTTATTGTTGCAAAAGAGACACATTGATGTTATAATGTGTATTAACAGAGAATCAAAAATACTTGGAAAGATTTAGATTTTGCTTTGTTAAATGTATATTTAACAAAGAAACGCCTTTAAAATAAAAGTAGTTGTAATTTAATGGACTCGAATGTTTATTTACTTAGCTAAAAATGTAGATAGCAGGTTTTATATTTCCGTTGTCTTCCGTTACGTTTACCACCAATATATTTTTAGTTTAAAAGTAAAAAATTATATTACCATTATGTAATAGAATATTCTATTTCAAACATAACTTAAACGAAGACGAAATACAAAATAATAAATTAAATTAAATGAGTGTTTAGTTTTAATGTGTATTACTATTGTATTAATTTACATATATTCATTTAACAGACTCCATAGTGACTTACAAACGAGGGAGCATTCATTTTGTCTTAAAAGCCAATAAGCAAAGCTAGATTTACAGATGGGAATAGTTCCAGGAGCTAGGAGTGAACAGCATAAAAGTATTTTATTTTGGCTGTTAATAATTAAACAAAACATTTAATTATAAAACTAAATGATTAATAATATTCATTAGGCTATTATGTCATTTATTTAACCTTTAAAATGGTGGTGAACCAGAAATAAATACGCAAAAAAATAAACATTTTTAAAAGAATAACAAAACATTCTCCGTGCGTAAACAAATAACAGGCGGAGTTCCCCAAATCATAGCGCGCGACCCCCTATGACTCTCTCCGCCTGCTGCTGCAGCTCCCGGCTGATCAAACATCGTCTCTCCCTCTCTCTCTGAGCATGAATGTCAGTCTTTGGCATGTGTGCATGTCTACAGTTTGTTTAAAGTCTGCCGGCTGAATCTCTATTGGTTATGCTATTCTCTATTGGTCTGCGCTCGGTTATCACGGAGACCATACAGGCATTTCACAGTGTGAGTAAAGTCAACATCAGTCTCGCGCTCCGCTGAGACGCGACTACCAGCCGTCTGCGATCTCCACATTAGCCGCTCAGCTGGAATGGATACGGTGTCTTTTCTCTGTTTTATTCCCTAAATGGACCTCCAAATAGACAAGTTCCGTCGATTCACGCAGCATTGGATGTTCTGTTTGTTTTGATCGTCTTTTCCCGTTGTTTGGCGGCTGGTGCTTAAGATCGCAAACTTGTGTTTGAATAGCCAAGCGCACAGGCGAGAATGGGTGCGATGGACAGAGACGCGTTGGTTGCGCTGATCATTTTCTTCAGTGTGGTTTGCGTGCCTACGGAAGCGTCCAGGAGAGAGACCGCGGAGAGAGAGTCGAGGTCGGATGGTTTCTGTCGAATCTTACGGACGCAGACGCGCGGCGCTCGCAGAGACGGACAGAACGAATTTCGGCTCAGAGTTGAAGGAGATCCGGAAACTTACCAAGCGGGGAGCATTTACAGAGGTTAGACAACATAAACATGTAGCTGTACGTCTTTATATAAAACAATTTTGGTTGTAAACATCGGCGCATAAGATATTGGAACTGGTAAAGCTTTGCGTAATAACGCAAAGGTCATGGGTTCGAGCCCGGATAAAAAAAATGTACCGAATGTCGCTTTGGGTATGCATTAAGTGTTAGCTGGAATCGTTTACAAGTAAACATTAGTATTTGTAAAGTTTTATATGCTAAATATTTGTGAAAACACATGTTGGGAAGTGAGTTAGCTAGACAATGCTACTGGTAAGCTGTCCAAAGGGTGTTCACAAAATATTTTTACTGTCATTATAATTTCAAACATCGCCAGTTTTCATTTTATTTCAAATAAATATAATGTCTCTATAATGTCATTTTCAGTGCTACTGGAAATATGTAAGTGGTCTATTTATGAGTTTTACGTCCAGCGTGTTTGTACATGCATATGTATTCACTGCTTCATGTGAAAAGCACTCCTACGCAGTCAAACTTACATGCCAAATGTGCGAACAGTTTGCAACTTGCCCTGGCACACTGTAGAGATTTGACCTACTGTTAAGCTCATTTCTGGTATGACCCACATTCCCTTTCTTTCTCCAGTGAGTTTGCACGCTTCCAGTCCATCTTACTTTCGCGGATTTACCCTCATCGCGCTGAAGGAAGGAAGGCAAGGTGTCAGCCCTGATGATTATGCGGGTACTTTCAAGGTGAGAGATTACTGTGACCCGATATAACTGCCCTGAACTCTAGAGGAGACATTCTAATTGCAGTTTCTGCAGAAACGATTTGCGTCGGATTGTCTCTGCATGTCCGTAGACGCAGTACATGTGCAGAGTGTTTTTTTCAGGAGCATTAGAAAAAGAGAACATGTTGAAGAAAGCAACACCTGTGACATGCTGGTGGTACATTGGGACCCAAGTCTGAATCCGGCATGGGTCATGTCCCGATCCATTTTTTCCTTCACCCACTTTCCTGTTTGTCTCTTCTGTCCTCTAAATAAGGAGGTTAAAAAAGTCTAAATAAATACTTGGGAACAGTGAGTTTGAAGCACAGGTGAGAGTTCAAGCTTGCAAAGAACACAGAGATCTTTCTATTTCTCTAGACACACACGCTTTGCAAACTACTTAGAGCAATGAGTTTACAGTATAATCAGATCAAGTCACTCAAAACTTTCAAAAATAGCAATAACAACTGTACTGTAAGGTCCTAATGTCTGAGACTGCTAGGCAAACATGCTTTTTAAATGTAATTCATCTATAAATTTTATTAGCAGCATTTTCATTTTGCGATAAGTGAACTGGCAAAGGCTTAACAGTTAAATTGCATTTGTTTAGTGAGCTAAAAATTGTGCAGAATCCTAAATATTTCCTCTATATTTCAGAACCTTTTTTTGTTCTTTTGCTTAAAATTCTTCAATGCGGTCGCGGACTTTTGGTCCCCTCTGTTCAGCGCATATCATACAAATTATGTCAATTTTCCTCAATAATAGCTTTGCGAGAGAATGCTTAGCTGCAGAAAATTATGGCTGACAAATATAGATTTCAGATGTTGTTGGCAAGAGTAGATGATCATTGAGAGAATATATACATCAGAATTGATTTGGATAATCTCTGTGTCATATTCAAGGATGAGCTATGGAGACTTGTGACCTCTTCCGGTCAAGAGTTTGTGTTTAGCGATAATAAAGTTTAAAATGGCATAAGTAACGTCTCTTCTTAAAAAATGAGATCTGTCATTTCTTCAGAATCAGAATTTGCTTTATTGGCCAAGGGAATTTGTTGTGGGTTTTTTTATAAGCTCTTGGTATTCGACCCAAGAGCAGAGCTATACAGAGGTTAAATCTCCCAGACACATTGCTCCTCATTGATAATTCACTGACCAACTCACAGTCATATCCTCTGAGAAAGACAGGAGCCCTATCATTTAGTGCTCTCCACATCAAACCGCACTGCCGGCCAGACTGAAGCAAGAAGGCTGTTAGCGCGGACATCTCTCCCCCCAGATCTCATTAGCCGCACTTGCCGCTCGGCGCTCCTCACCGCTGTGTGTTCTCTCAGATTGCCTGCCGGATGTTAGCTAACGTCCGCCTCTGTCGAGGTCTTTAACTGGGAATTCTCCTGTCTTGACAGTTTAAATTGACTGAAAGGTAAAATGAAAAACACAGTAAAGACAAGAAACAAAAAGGAAAACGGAAAGCTTTTCTGTGTGTGGGTGTTTATTATTGTTTATTATTGAGGACACAATATATTGCGCGTGACGGTTGAGGTTATGAGAGAATCATTTAGGCGTCCTCTGTAGTATAGTGACACAATTTGTAACTTCGGAATCTATTTTTACAAGACCACGTTTAGCAGAGAGTTTGACCCATTTATTAGGTTGCTGAGATCCTCTGATTGAGGAAGTGTTGAGTTTGGTGGATCCTGGCCCTGACCATGACTTGTTTTATCTGCAGAATGCAATGATACACGTTTTTTGGTGATGAAATTTTATGTTTAATTTCTCACTTAAAGTGATCGTTCACCCAAAAAGGAAAATTCTGTCGTCATTTACTCACCCTGTCATCATTTACAAACCTGTATGACTTTCTTTGTTTTGCAGAACACAAAAGAAGGCACCCATTCACTTGCACTTTTGTCTCCAAACAGTAGAAGTGAATGGGTGTCGGCACAGTTCGGTTACGAACTTTCTTCAAAGTATCTGTTTTTGCGTTCTGCAAATGAAAGAAAGTCATAGATTGTTGAGTAACTGATGATAGGATTTTCATTTTTGGGTGAACTATCACTTTAAGAAGAGACCGGGGCTAGTTGTCACATGGGGTTGTTTAGTTGCTTTATTTATTTTTGCATGTTGGTTTTAATAACCTAGCCTTTCATAACTATAATATCAATAGCATTTTATTTTTACTGGCAAGAGTCATCTATATTGAAGACAGGTAACCGAAAGGTTTCTTAATGTCAGGTTGGGGCAAGTTGTCACGTGTTTTAAATCTTTTTTGTTATGACAACGTACCCCATATAGTGTAGTAGCATGCCTTGCTATTGGGGCATGTTGTCACAGAAGGTCATAATGTGTTTAGTGAACTGTATTTTTTTCTCATGAACTATTTACCGTAAGATCGTAAGTCTATGCCTGGAAATTGGCTTTCAAAAATAAACCTACTTTGATAAATATTCACCCAAGTAAATATTGTGACTTCCGTGATCTTAGAGGATAAAAACTGAAATAGACTTTCCTAGCATCTCTTTCCGTAAGGTCTTATTATACTCATATATCTATAAAATACCTCTGAAATGCAGAAGAACAAAAGGACATTATTGTTTTGCGGACAAAACCTCATTCAGAATTGTTTGCTGTTTACTTCTGTTTACGATGCCTTTCAAAATATTCATATTCATCAGTCATCATGACAGCTCATACATAGTGTTGTTGCTCTGTTTGTGCTAGCACGACTTGACAAACAACTCTCGGGCCAAACCAGCATGGTTGAAATAAACATCTCGACATTTATTTAGTCGAATCTCTCCGAGGAACCCCTTGATGATAAAACATACTCAATTCCGTGAGGAGACACGATTATTCACTTAGGCCACTGCTTGTGTGGCGATGTGTTTGCGTGCGAGAGAGACTGAAAGAGGGAGAATTTAAAACAGTAAACACAAATCCGCTCTTGCTGTCCCGCAGGAAGTGTTGCTCGGAGCCACAGTCAAAGTAAACTCTACTTGTCTTGTTTCCTTCCCTCTTCTCATTGCAGCTTTTCAAGACAGCTGCTTTTTACCCGGAAAACAATGTACCCGGCTGCCTGGCCCACATGGCCTCTTTTAAAATAAACACTGTTGAAACGTCCTACAGCATATCCTTTCAAAGTTTACCCCAGTTTCGCTATTAATTTAAAAGTTTCCGGTTCGCTGTGCGTTTTGACCGAACAAAGGAACAAGGTTGCTTGTGATGCCAAAAGTGCATTTCTGACTTTCTTTGCAAAAATGAAGGACAGA
This sequence comes from Triplophysa rosa, assembly GCF_024868665.1. NCBI lineage: Eukaryota > Metazoa > Chordata > Actinopteri > Cypriniformes > Nemacheilidae > Triplophysa > Triplophysa rosa. The sequence goes on from NC_079892.1 coordinate 6,713,550, forward strand.
AACCAGACGCTATTGTGTGCAGCTGCAGGTTTACACAAATATGTGTGTACGTAAAAGGTTGGGAAGTCGAAACAGAGAGAAAGAGAGGCAGCTATTTGTTTTTTTAAAGAACACAAAATGTTACATTTCATTACTTTTTTCCAACATTTTGTTCAGAACACTCATTCTGTTATCACAAAATCACGCTTACATTGTTTGACCCTTAACTTCCTGAGATGGCATATTACATGCTCCAAAGAATAAAACTGTATCCACGGTTGTGCGAATTTTTTGATTAAATGTCATTAAAATGCTTCATTGCAAATTGCTTTTTACAAACCCAAGGGAATTCTGCATTCCCATTATTGGTGAAATTGTAATTTTGTGATCAGTAAAGAGGTAGTAAGATCTTCTATTTTCTGAAGACAATTTATGCTTTTTCCTTTTTTATCTTTCATCATTTTTTTATCCCTTTTAAACATAAATTATATTCCACATAAACACATTTTTACACTACCATTTCATCCCGATCCCTGTGATTTCACGCAACGAAGCTGTATGAAACACTGTTTTAACTACACGTACTGTGAAGTTTTGTACCGTATTTAATTGCCAGTGTTGTTCCATAGCTCATCGATGAAAGCGACACACAGTTCATGACCAACTGCCCCCCGGCCGTCACTGAGAGCATCCCTAGGAGACGCACGAGGATACAGGTGTTCTGGACAGCGCCACCTTCTGGCAGCGGCTGTGTCACCCTCAAGTGAGTTATTGCTGTTTTTTATTTTCATCTTTATCTTTGTGTAGCGGATCTGTGGCTTTGTGCTGATGGATGCGATATTTTGGTGCTGATTTGATAGATTGTTGAATAAATGAAAAGGATAACAGTGAAAAGAGGAAAAAAAACATACAGTCTGCGGCTCTGTGCCATTTGTGTCGAGAATACAATGCCTTGTCTCATTTAAGCCTTTCTTTATCAGTCACCTTTTGGCAAAATATGGTAAAGATAAAACAATAGCTGTTTCGCTAACGTTTAAAGGTCCAGTGTATGATATTTAGCGGCATCTAGCGGTGAGGTTGCGAAATTGCAACCAACGGATCACTCCATTCCTCCCCCTCCCTTTCGAAGCACTACGGTGGCTGACACAGAACTAAGATGTCGTCACTTGCCGAAGGAGATAACGTATTTACGAAATGCTCTCTGTGGAGCGGTTTGTCCATTCAGGGCTACTGTAGAAACAACATGGCGACCTGTGGTGTTTGTAGATAGAAATAGCTCATTCTAAGGTTCATTATGTAAGGTCTTTATACACTTTTGAAGACATATTTGTGTATATTGGACCTTTAAGCTATGATACGATATGAAGATGAAATGACGCAATAATGATTGATTGACAATGGGCTGTAATTTTATATTAATCTGAAATTGGCCTTGAGAGCTCCTGTCATGTGTTGGAGGCTGAAAGTGAATATTATGCAAATGAAAAACATTTTAAAGGGACAGTTCACCAATAAACAAATGAATAAAAATCAGTCAATATTAATCGCCACCGTGTTGTTCTAAACCAGTATGACTGGAACACAAAAGTCACTTTCTGAAGAACATCCTGGCCACACTTTGTCATATAATGTAAGTGAATAGGACTGGAGCTGTCAGGATTTTTACATAAAAATCTACATTCTATCTACAAAAGTACACCATATGACTTATGGCATATGATAACTTTCTACTGTATGACAAACGAAACTATTTAAACCTTCACCTTTTGTGCTCCACCAAAGAGAAAAAGTCATGTGGGTCTAGAGCAACGTCAGGGTTAGTTATCGACGCAGAATGTTCATATTTGGTGAATTTTTATATAGGGTTTTATATATTCTGAACTTTCAAATAGTTTCCTCCCACTTCATGGTCCTTTACCGCACACAGAAGAACACAATGATGGTCCTGAGCTAAACAAAATGTGCATTATCTATCTGTGTTGCGGTGTCAGTGTTCCCACTCCACCCCCTCGTGCTTTCATGATGTCTTCATATCTTTATTTTCTCGCCCACTCTTTTTGAGGTCATAAACAACTTTAAGTGCCTTTGATGCACTGAAGACATCTGAAAGTCTCTCTCGGGCCCTTCGGTGCAGTATAGTGCTGTTCATATACCCATATTTTCCCATTTCATGTGTCTGCCCTCAAAACATGGTTTACGAAAATCACATTCTGCAGATCTCCGAATGTCAATCTGGCTTCGTTCACACTTCACACAAATCCAATTTGGTTTTCAAATTTGGTCTGTGAGACTAATGGATTTTTTCACTTGCAGAATGACAGTGCAGAGTTCAGAAAGTGTAGTCAATCTCTGGCGCTTGTGTATTGGTTCCTATAGTTAAAACGTTGAAAAAATGTTCTTACCAAAAGTACTTGAATTGGGTCTCACCACAAATGAGATGTTTTTAGTGGGACGTCGATTGTTATTTTATTCGGGAAGCTGTATTCTTCGTATGATCTGAATCCATATATTGTCTGTAGTCCATGCCTTAATGCAAACTCCAGACAATTTTATTATGTTTATTTATCTGTATTTCACACAAAATGTAGCGCTGAGAAACATTTCCTATGCCAGTGGTGTTGTAGTCGCTGTTACTCAGTGTTAGTGTGTCAAACCGTGGAGACATTGCACGTCGTAGCACCGGGCCCATTGCCAACCCCCAGGCTCCAAAACACGACCGGCTATAACGTCTAATGAAAAACAAATAAAAGTGCAATTACTTCTGGAATCCTTCCAGCACGTTTCTAAAGAAATGTCAAGAAGACCTAGGATTGGAGGAAGCTTCATTTTTAGACCTTGGGGGTATCCAGCTGTGGAAGGGAGACAAGATGTTCCAAACATGATGGTTTGTTTGACACGCTTTGAGATGGTGTTGACATGTTTAGTTAAGATTATCAAACCCACAGTGGCCAAAAGCCAGAAGAAGTGAACTTTTTTATTGGAGCTTGGGAAGTCTTGAGAGGTCACAGATTTTTGCCACCTGTTCAAGGAGAAGTTTATTAAGGCTTTGGACGACAACATCACAACTTCAGTGCACTTCAAGCAGCCCAGCTGAGCCAAAGATCCATCAAGTCCTCAAGCTAAACACATTCTTGGAATTTAAATATTGCATAAAGATTTCTGACTCCCGTTTTCTTCCATTCCTCCATTTTGATAAGGTCGGCACCAGTTTTCCCTGTGAGCCACCCACACAGCATATGAGGTTACTCTCAGGAGGGCATAGCGTTATGAACAATTCTAACATATATCATATCCATCACTGACAGTAGATAGACTATAGGGGGATGGAGAACCAGCGCTCACCATTGGAATTCCACATGGATCGCAGTGGAGCAAAGCTGATCTGAGCTGAGTGTGGTTTGGTCTGTGGGCATTTCAAAAATCTTCTTCTTTCTGGAAGATATTTAATGTGGATGTTTCTCTATGGTTTTGTATTCGAAGGCCAAACTGTTTAAAGCGTTTCTGGTTACATATTATTATAAATGTTACTGAACAGCAGTGAACTGAATGATGTGTGCGGTTGTGTTATGCTAATTTATGCTAATTTACACCAGACTAGCATTTTGCACCAAAGCCCATGTTAATGGTTCAGTTCACCCAAAAATAAATTTGCGTCATCATTTGTTCAGCTTCATGTCATTCCAAACCCGTTTATGAGTCTTCATTAAGTGGAGCACAAAAGAAGATATTTTGAGAAATGTTTGGGGTCCATATAAAGGAAGTCAATGGGAGGCGATGTTGTTTGGTTACCAGCGTTGCAGAAGAAAGAAAGTCATACAGGTTTGGAGTCACATGAAGGTTATAACAGTATGTTCATCTTTAGGTGAACTATCCCTTTAAGATATGCATTAGGGTGCATTGTTAATGCTGTTTTGCATGTGATAATGGTGTGAAATGTTGTTAAAAGCATGCTTTCTTAGAACTAGATAAAAGACTGAAATAGCACAAAAACTTTTAATGTCTTCATTACAGGGCCAGTGTTGTGCAAAGAAGAATCATTTTCTTCCAAGATGAGGGCTCTCTTACCAGGAGATTGTGTGAGAAAGGTAATATCAAAGCTGGATCCCCTCATGCACGCCCATGTGCATGTGATTACATTTTTACATCTACAAAATCAGTTTCCTCGGCCTGGTGTTCTTTTATTTCCCCAGCATGCTCAGTACACAGCCCTTTTTTTCTTCTTTTCTTCTTTTTTTGATGTTTCTGTTCCAAAGAATAAGCTGTAAATGCTTGCGATTATGCATGCCGTCTCTTAGATGTCGTAATATGCGTGTACGTTTGTGTGCGGATGTGTTATGGTTCGCGTGCATGTGTTATGTGGAAAAAATGTTTTTTGAATGGCAGATCCAGGTGCAGCCACCGAGAAACCAGTTCAAGAGTGCTGCGCTTGTGGAACGGCAAAGTACAGGGTCACTTTCAATGGAAACTGGTCTGAGAAGGCGCATCCTAAGGACTACCCAAGTAAGGAAAAGCCATTTGCAAAGTATATTATTACAGTATCATGCTAGGATTGAAATCTACTACACAAATATGAGCAATGTGCTTTGGAGAAAGAAGTACAGGCATGGGTGAGCAGCAATATGTTTTCCTCATGGATTTTGCTCCCTGGCCTGGTTTGCTAATACAGCAGTCGACAAGACACCGGGTTTATTACCTATGTGTGCTTCAGCAAAAATCCATTAGGTTATATACAGTCGGACAGGAAGGCGAGTCTACCAGGACGTGATCCTTTGTGAAATAACACACAGATTTTGTCACAGAGCACATTGCTACTTTGGCTACTTAAAGGGACAGTTCACCCAAAAAGGAAAAATGTGTCATCATTTGTTCCCACTCATGTCGTTCAAACCTGTATATGACTCTTTCTTCAGTGAAACACAAAAGAAGATATTTTGAGAAATGTCTTGATGGTTTTGTGTCCATACAATGGAAGTCAATGGGGTCCAGTGTTGTTTGGTTACCAACAAACTTCAAAATATCTTCTTTTGTGTCCTGCAGAAGAAAAAAAGTCATACATGTTTGGAATGACACGAGGAGTAAATGATGAAAGAATTTTTATTTTTGGTGAGCTATTCCTTTAATAGATCTGTAGAAGCAGATCTAGTTGATATATGCATTAAATATGTGTATGTCTCTTTAAGTGATGGGTAAATGCTTTATTGTATAAAGACACACGCTAGTAAGTTTCTTCAGATGATGAATTAGCTAGTTATATCTATGTGATTTATCATCGTATGAGGTCGCATTGTACTTGTGTTCACACTGCTTAATGAATGAATTCGTCTTATTTTTCCATTCATGAGATAAAGATAACAAATAATTGAATTTTGATTCCAGTGATCAAATTGTCTGCCCTCAAAAGTCTTCAGTGTCTTACACACAGCAAAGATAACGGGTATTTGTTCACGGCTCTTCTGTCCCAAAGGACGTGCGAATCATTGGTCGGCCCTCATTGGTGCATCTCACACGAGGAGCTACGTGTTATGGGAGTACGGAGGTTTCGCCAGCGAAGGCGTCAAACAGGTCGCTGAATACGGATCACCCGTCAAAATGGAGGAAGAGATTCGGCAAAAGGTAGACCCTCCGGATAAGATATTGGGATTGACTTCAATTCAAAAGATAAGGTCTAAAGAGAAAGATTAGGTTGTCCCGGAGATTGCACTTTGTTGACAAGGATTAGGCTTAATACATTGTCGGACACATTTCTCTAGACAGTACTGTATACAGTATTTGTTTGAGATATAACAAACTGGCCAAAATGGAAACATGTCCTTGTTCAAATTTATTATTCATAATAAGCACTTGTAAAATGATAAGGGTACGAAACTCTTTCGTCTGAAATAACGTCAGATGTTGATCAGTTAACACATGGTTCTGTCTGGCATCTTAATTAAAGCATTATTCAGTATCGGCCAATGTTCACATTGTTGTAAATGAATGTTAATTTTAACCACTTGAAAGACACGTTAACAGTGGCGTTCTGAAGCAGTGCAGGAGCGGCCAGCCGTTTAGCAGTTTAGTGGAAAGGCGTGTGCAGTATAACTCACAGTTAATACAACGTTGGAACTGACGGGCTGCTTTCATGAGAATTTTAAAGGTCACCTGGGAGAGGTTCACATCCTACATCTCCCCATTTATCTTTTACACAGTGCACCGTCGGTAGATTTGCAATGAATCTTGAAGCATCTCAGATTGATGATCGTAGTGTCTTTTCTTCACATGCAAATACGGCAGATTTTTTAACCTCCGTCTCTTGTGGCATCTTAAAAATGTGTTTTTAGGCCTTTTGCATTTAGGCTGTCATGCACTTGTTTTTGAGGGGATGTGGGTAAAGCCCTGGCTCATGAGGTACGCTATGTGGACTACGAAGTGACCAAAAATACCTTTTACCAACTAAGTGGTTCTTATATTAAGCGGGGGCATTCAAGGTGATTTAGATCTGGTCCATTATTTAATGTAAGACAACTAAAGTATATAACAACATTTGATGGCTAAATTATTTCAAGTAATTAATTGACGGAAATGACCAATTCATGATTTCCCCCCACAGATTTTTAGCCTTTTCATGTCCAAATGTTTTCTTTTTTGGTTAAAAATAAACAAAACGTCAGTTATTAAACAGAAAAAATAATGTTGAAAACTGTCTTTTACTCTGATTTGCTATGGGAAGCTTATAATAAAATAATTTGAAAGTTTAGCTGTCAGGTATGATTTTGCGGGGAATGTCAGTTTGACATCATTTGACTTCAACCCATACTTTAGGTTTGTAAAATAACCTTCAATTTTATGTTTTAGAGATGATGACATAGAGGCAAAAGTTATTTATTTTATTTATATTTTAATAGAATAAACCATTCAAATGCTCTTGGCCCAATACTGATGTTTCTGTTTCTCATCGACACGAGCGAATTAAAAGATATGATCTCCTCGCAACCTTACAAAAAATCAAGATAATTTCCTTTTCAGTGCTAACAGATCATCACATGCCTTATATTAGATTTGATTTTTTTGCAGGAAAGCCTTTGATTTTTGTAGATTGTCTTGGGACCTAGTTGATGAATTTACACACAACTATTTATTGATTCGTGCTTCGGGCTCGTTCTTGCCGTCAAGATTTGTTTGGTTTGGCATTGAAACCAAGTATGTTGATAGTCCCGCCAACACAGTTCATCTAACAAATAATGAGTCACAAATAGTCTAAACAAGTTCTACAATGAAAAACCAATATAAAACATTCAAAGACACATACAGTGAAGACCGAGGCAAAAAATACAGATGGCCAGACGGCTAACAGAGCAGTTTTATCATCTGCTTTTTTATTCTCAAAGCTGTCGAGCATCTATCATGTTCCCAAATTGATTTTGGTTTGTTTTATCTATCTTTCCAAATTTATTTTACAGCTCTTTAGTGCTTGCAGGGCTTTTTCCATAAGCTTGGTCTCCGATACCGTTGGTTGCTTTTACCTGACATGATCATTTATCTATGGAGGTGAATGCTTTGTAACTCCTGTAAGGTTACGTCTATCGACGGGGATTATTTCTATTTTACTTTTCAGTCGAACCTGGGTGCTGCCTGAGCATTCGGATCTGAGAGGTATAATTTTTCCAGCTGTAAGCTTAAAGGAAAGTTCTTATAAACATTTCTGAGCTATGATCACACCACTGTAAAATTACTCACAAAACCTATGTAGCCATTTCCAAAACCATCATTTACTGTCATTTTTGGCAGGAATTTGGAAATGCATTTGCGCCTGAAGCGACCCGTGCAAATAGAAATCTGACTCTTTCACGTTCCTGTGGCTGAATCTCTTCCGAATGCTCAATTGCGACACTTGAAAGGAACATAGTAATACCAATTCGACACCACAGCGCAAAGGCCCTGTAGCGTTCTTCTTTATGTATGGACCAGCGTTCCTTCCAGCCCTGTTGGAATTCATTGAAAGTGCAAAGTCTGACTTTAAAATCTGGAAGAAAATAATCCCATAATGAGCTAACACTTATAATAAGCAGACATAAAACATCTTTGCATTAAACGAAAATATCAAGCCGGCGATAAATTATACCGTTATCTTGTTTACGACTGCATGCTTTAGTGGTTCTCCAGTTAATACTTAAAGTCAAGTGTCACCTCAAAGTAACAAGGTCTTGTAAAAGCTGCAATTTCTTTGCCTTTAGCTAGTAGAGATGTAATCTTTGTCTAGTCTTTATTGCCAGCGCATGAAATTCAAATAATCTCTTTCCTCATTTTTATGGTGATTAAAATATGCAGTTTTCTGTTTCCCCGAGAGTCCCCTGGTGAGTTTTAACCTTGAGCTAGCGGTCCACACATCCAGACACCTTTGCACTTGGACCGGTAGACTGAAATTTAGAATAGCTTCAATATATTCAATAGCTTCATATAAAATGCTTCAGTTAGTTAATGAGGTACACGTCATGGTTACAGGTGTCGTAAAACCGGCTTTGATATCTGTGTGTTCGCCAAGGAAGGTCGGTCGGTTTTAACCAATGCAATTCCATGAAACATATTTTTTTACTGCCACTTAAGTTTTTTTTTTAGTTTTGTGAAAAAGGCGACACTTATAATTAGTCTAATGTTTGTCCGCATTTGCCATCTGGTTAAACTTTATTGCGAGTGGTTAGTTCACATGACGTTTTCATGCTAAAAAAACATGCAAATCGGCCCCTTAGTGTTTTTTGACCCCGCTGACTTGGGGTGCATCTGCAAACACTGAAAGGCAAAGAGAGTTTGCTAACATTTGTTGTGCCATCTGTGTCATTATGAATCTTATTATCTTGTGCCGGTAATGATATATTTATCCCGCTATTTATCAAAAGCACAGTATGAGGCAAATTGAAATGGCTTTCGGAATGAAGCTTTCCTTGAAGAAGACATGATGCACGTAACCGAAATGTCTAACAGTATGGGAACTCTGTATTTGCATGCTAAATACGTCACAAGAATTTTTATCGTACAATGTCAATTAAAGTGTGTATGTAGCACTGATGTGCATTTGTTGAGTTTTGTCTCTGTTACTTTTTTATTGTGTTAATTGTCTGCTGAAGCTTCGAAGCATCTATTAATAGTTTATGTAGCTCAATTTGTACTAGCAGAGCACACAAAGTAAAAAATGTACTGAATGCACTTTAAGTCACTTTAAATAAAATATGTTAAAGTATTTACAGATTTGAACTTGAAATCTATATCCTTTTTATAATACATAATTTTTTAAATACATTTAATAATTTAAATTTATGCTTATTCATTTAGCAGACGCTTTAATTTTCTATTTATCGTGAAGCCCTAATTGTTATTTCATTTTACTAATGCATAAACCAATTGTTAATAAATACAACCTTATTGTAAAGTGTAACCATTATATATATATTTTTTTTTTTACCATACATTTCTAGAAGAAGTGTGTAGTTTCTATCAGAATTTAGAAATGCTGATTTTCAAACATGATTCTGGGACCCTACCCCAGTCTTCCATTGTTTGGGCAAACAGATAAACAGCAGTGTTGGTGTATTGCACTGGTCAGTAGACTCTGACAACTTTTCAGGTTTACTTATTTACTTGCATTACAAACGGCTTACTTAATTTCTGAAAGTGAGGCAGTGAGGGATGGGAGGCAGTATTTTATCATCGTAAAAATTACACACTAAAGCATTAACTAATGAATTCCTTTGAATCTAATTTGTAATAAAAATACTTCATTTTCGCCTATTTGTTCATCCGATTTGCATTCTTTTGAGTGTTAATGACAGCCGTCTTGGATTTTAAAGTGTGAACATTGTGCTAAGTTGAGATAAGTTTATAAAAAAACCCACAGAAGAGTTCCTTATTAGCAGTGCAGGTCATCAACGAAACAACAAATTTCTTGCGCCGTGCTAGTCAAACTAGCAATTAAAGATGAAGTCAGTCCCCATGGAAACTATATTTGGAGTCTTTTTTGCATATCTCTGTGATTTAACTAACATTTGTTCCTATTTGTAAGATTTAGGAACACATTTCTGTCTGGCCAATCCTGTAAAAGACCACTTTAGCATTAATAAAGCCCAGAGGGAACGTACAAAGGCAGGTTGGGCCATCTCTGTCCCTAGCTGTGAAGCTAGTGATGACAACAGACATATTTTCTAATGCCTAATACCCGTGAGCCCAGCTTGTGAGGCTTTGGATGTTAGCCACTGGATTTTTGCACACCGTCCAAGCCGTCTGCGCCCATTGTCCGATAAAGCTCGACCTGGCCCGGCGGACAGTTGAGGTGTTTGAAAACAAGCCGCAGTGCTTTAGTGGGGACAATCGTCTCATTTCAGACGACTGGCAGGTTTCAAGTTGCCTGTCAGCTTCGCTTTGGATGCTGCGGGGTTCGAAAAACAAAGCTAATGCTTCTGCTGCCGGCGGTTCCAGCAGGCATTACCGTTGTAAAAAAACACAAAGACAGTCAGGTTTCGGGAACTGTTTCAAAGCGTATATAAAGCAGATATGCCTCTGTAAACGCAACTTTAATGTGCGTTTAGTATTCGGGAAGACCTTATTTTGGAGTAATAGTCTGGCGGAGGAGCGGAAGCGGAATTTGTTTCCAACTGTCGTGTTGTTTTTGCGTCCAACCGGGAAAAGAATTGGGTTTGTAGCCGCTAATGGGAATCTGAACAAACGCATAAATAAGTCTGTGCTCAGGGGATGCTCACAGTATAAAGGGTGTAGGGCCAAACAACAGCTTTGGGTTTTTATATTGACATGTGGGCTCACTGATGGCGGTTTGGGGGGTTTATTATTTGTCATTTTATCCAAATTGTTGTTCAGAAAGTGAATCGTGGTTATATTGTATAGATACTTGTTGTATGTGTATGTGCAACCTGTGTAATCTCCGTGGTCCTAAAGTGCCCAGGTCATGTGTTCCTGTAATCCCTGAGATGCAAATGGAATGTGAAACATTTGGAGTGGGCTTTGCTGCGACAGCAAAAACCCAAACCCTAAGATTCGCATACAAAGCGGTGTGCCTGAGCTTACGGCTGGCAGCTGTTCCTCCCGAGCACCCCCACGTTTTGTCAGGGCTCCTCTGACAACCTCCAAAGTCCGCCCCCGTCCCCCCCGAAACATAACATGAAATACAGGCAGAAATAGCAGACTTGACAGTTTTGTCACTGTGTGAAATTTCGGTCTTGACAGGTAATTCTAGGAATTTTATTTTCCCAATAAGAAGCTGCGGAGCGTCGTGAGGTAACAGAGAAGAGAAGTTTGCGGACGTGTAATTAACAATGACACTCTCTGGATGTCGAGGTCAATGGAGCAGTGCTGCTGTAAATTGCTTGTATTACATGGATATGGACTTGTGGTTTATTTGACAGCGCTCTGGAAAGAAACGATTCCTTGCGCCGCTCCTGGTGTCCACGTGTACAGATGAAATTTGACTTTACTAATTTCCTGTGTAAATGAAAGAATGAGCAGGCGGGAGAGAAAGAAGACGAGTGTGTGAGATTTCAGAGACTGATTCCAGTTCATTATTAGGAGGTGATAATTAAGTCCAACTGTCGACTATAATAAGCAGCGATGGAGATGGCAGGTGAACTAATGGAATAGGTACAAAATAGCTTTGGAGCTAGTATGTTGTTCCGTGTATGTTGAGCGGGTACGGTGGGTTTAAGGGCAAGGGGCCTATATTGAGGAAAATGAGGCAGGACCGCCCACCACGATGTCCTTCACTTTTGTCTCAACCCCCATGTCTTCCTTCCAGAGCAAATTGCTATGAAGCTTTCAGCCCCTGTCTGTCAAATGAGAGAAGCAAAGGCAAAGCACTTCTGAAGCGTTACAGGTAATCCAAAACTCTCCCTGTAGTGAAAATCACATTTTTAATGTGGTTTATGTGTTTGCGTGGTGTTTTTAGTATGCTTTAAGTCAACCCAAGTGCAACCTGACATCAGTCAACACTATTGCAGTATTTTCTCCATAAAACTGCAGTTAAAGGAACAGTTCATCCAAAAATAAAAATTCTGTCATCATTTATTTGCCCTCAAGTTCTTCCAAATCTGTGTACATTTCTTTGTTTTGATGAACACAGAGAAAGATATTTGGAAGAATGATTGTAACCAAACAGTTCTTGGCCGCCATTTACTACCATATGTTGGAAAAATTGCTTTATAATTTTCTTTGTTCTGTTGAACACCAAAGAAGATATTTTGAAGAATGTAGGAAAGCAAACCGTTCTGGGGCACTTTTGACGACCATTGTCATTTTTCCTACTATGGTAGTCAATGGTGGCCAAGAACTTTTAACAAGCATTTTTCCAAATATCTTTCTCAGTGTTTATCAGAACAAGGACATTTACACATTTTTATAACAACTCGGGGGTGAGTAAATAAAGACAGATTTTTGGGTTCCTTTAATGTTAGATTTGTAAAGAATCAGAGTCCGATTGTGAATCCTTAATTAAATAAACTTTTAGTGCACGCGTAGATACTCAACAAAACAAAAAATAATGAAGTATAAAGTAAATAAATAGATGTGAACAACAGGACAGAATAAATGTCAATACAGTATGATATCAAATATTAACAAATTGTTGCTTTAAAATAAATGAACTACCTTCAATGTAACTTAAAGAACACTGTGTTAAATTGACAATTAATGCAAAAACTAAAATAGTATGTCTAAATATCGTTTACAAGTCAGGAACTACATCAGTCTGTAACAGGTGTGAAGACCTGCCATCAGTCAAACAGACAGATCACTCAAATGAGCATCAAAACTCCTGACATGCAGGCTAAAATCCTAACAGTTTCCTTTTTTAAAGCCCATTTGCTATCTTCGCTGGCCTTTTGAGCGTGCAGGCCTCTCTGCTGTCAGTCAGGCAGTGTGTGTGAGCTTTGGCCCCGTCAGTTTGTTTTGTGCACATTCTGACCCCCCTCCGTACGATACGTGTTCGGCAGGCCTCCCGGTGCGCAAGCACAGAGCTCCACAAACCAAATTACGGAAGATTACTGTCAGCGGGTCCTTTCCCGTGGAGGTCTCATTTACATAGGGAAAACATGGCAGGGAAAAGAGGCCATTATTGAAAACGGATTTATGAGGGATCCCTCATGAATTAAAGAAAGTGCGTCGCATAATGTGGCTTTATTGTGTCCGGTCCAAGTGTCGGGTTATGAAGACTGTACCGAGGGAGTCTGGGGTTCTGAACTTGCCATCTGAATCTTAACTAGGCATTCTTTTTACGATCTTTCGTAGCTGGAAGTGAGAGTCCGGTTCTTGTTTCTCTGGGGAATGAGCATTGTGAAATACCATGTGTGTCCGCTGAATCCTGAAATATCGCCAGCTAGTCTTTTATATTCATCTATGCACCGCAGCTATGGCTCGCGGCATGCTAATTTCTTGGTGAACAATGAGGGGTGTATTGTGGTCATTCGCTGTAGCTCAAAATCGAAGCCAAATTTCAAACACCTATTTTCTAAAGTGGTCAAAGTGAGTAAGGTTCAAAGACAGCTAGGGCTGCAAGACTAAGATTAAAAAGCAATAAATGTCTGCAAACTGACATTAAAACGTAAGAGGAATTAGGTGGCACTTAAAGGGATAGTTCGCCCAAAAATTTATATTTTTCATCATTTATTCACACTCACGTTGTTCGAAAAATGTGTATGACTCTTTCTTTTGTGGAACTCAATGGGCCTCATTCATGAAACATTCGTAAATATAGTTAGAGTAAATTCCGAGTAATTTGCGCGTAAAACAGACCTTCCCGAAAACTTTCCTCCGGATTCACAAATACTTCGTAAACATCAGATCTCATAGTAAAATGTGAGTATGTTAATGAATTCCAATCATTCGTAAACACGGCGCGCATGCACGCTCACTCACAATTAGCATAATCCCCGCCTATTATTTTACGGCTACGCAAATTACGTATCTAGGAATGCTGGAATCCTCTGGACTTCGTTCTCTGGTTTGGCTACATTGTATTGCATGAATGCATAAGAGACTAATAGGCTATATGCTTAGGCTACCAATAAATTAATCATTTAAACTGTGTCCACCAAAGTGTTTTTAGCCAGCTAAAATAATAATACCTGGTGCTCTTCTGAAAATGACCAGCTGGTGGCGCCTGAGAACGCTTTGGAGGCTCTGCGCGAGTGCGCGTTACTCCGGAGATGCGTTGGTTGCTGTGATTTAGAATATCCGCAACAGTTACCCTACTTGTTATTAGTATCTTATTTTTGAAAAATATTACTGAATATGAAAATGCAGTAATAATATTAACTTCTCCATCGTTGTGTATGATGGTTGGTCAATATAGTGTTTGTCCCGCCTCTTTTCCACTGTGATTGGACGGCTGTGTAAAAAAGGACAGTGACTAGCTCTGCGTTTTACCCAAAGTTAAAAAGTAAAAAATGATAAAAGACATGGCAAAATAACTCGTGAAATATCATTAGGATAAATAGTGCATCAAAATGCAGTGTCATCAGTTTGTCTAAAATAATACAGAACATTACGTGCGGTTTTACGCACTATTTACACGTGGTATGGAGCAGGCGTACATTTTTTTCGTACCAACTAACATTTAGAAAATACGAACATTTTCATGAATCCGAAAATTTACGTCAAAATGACTTTACGAACGATTTACACAAAAAATCGTTCTGCTCCTGTTTCATGAATGAGGCCCAATGTGTGTCAATGTTGTTTGGTTACCAACATTTATTTGGTTACCAACATTTACATCAAAATATCTTCTTTTGTGTTCTGCAGAAGATGGAATATCACGCAGGTTTGGAATGGCATGAGGATGAGTAAATGATGAATGAATTTTCATTTTTGGGTCACTATACCTTTAAGCACATTTTGTTTTGGAAACTGATCGGCATAAAACAAACATTTTGAGAAATAAGTTGGCACTTAAGTACATCTGGATTACGATTCTTCATGAATCAAAACATTATAGAGGATTTAGTTGCCACATATTATATTATATTCTGATTCAGATTCAGTACTTCCCAAAACTTTTAAAGGAATTTTATTTTCAAACCAATGCAGTTACTTTTATTTTTTATCTTAAAGTCAATGGAATCAGACTTGAACTTGTTCGCTTCTTAATACACTGTAGCACCACATTCCATTTTTGTTAGTGTAAGCAGCATTGAACAGCATCCGACTTTCAGCACTTTTTGACTGCTAGTAGAAACTCACAGCTCGGTCCCTAATAGTCCCACTGCGGCCCTGTCAGACAGGAAGATGACTGGCTGCGGTTTCAGAAGAAAACGGGGGGTGCGAGTGACAGGAGGTGGGAGACAGGCTTCAACTCTGTAAAAGTGCAAGATGCGGATGGAGAGGATTGTAAAGGTCTTTCATTTGTACTGTTTTGAAACATGCTTCACTGAAGTCCTCGCTGAGCTTAATGGATGGGGAGGGGGGCACTTTTCGGTCAAAAATCCAGGATGGCTGCCAAAAAGAAGATTGCTGTTACAAATAGGCGGTAAGTGAAAAATGTTCTGAAATTAAATAACTGGAGAAGACGTATAGACATTTAAACCACTCAGTATCACTTCACTGTGAAGGAGGAGCGCATTAAAGTGTGTTGCAACTAAGTCAAGTGTGACAGTCTAAATAAAAAAATCAAAACGATTCCCTGCGATGTGCAAATGAAATCGATTACCTAAACTGAAATGTTTGCAGAGATGGCTCAGTCTAGCTGCCTCTCGCTCCTGTGTGATGTTCAGAGCCTTTGATAACACACACACTCACTTTGTAGTTGGATTCAATTGTAGATCAAGGTTCAGGTGGGACCCAGGCGGCTGGGTTTGTGCCGGGACGTCAAACTGGCACATCTGTCGGGTCAGGAGGTCCATCGCAAATCTTTTCTCAGCCTGTCCAGAAAAGCACAAAAGACAAATCCTGCATGTCTTTGAAACAGGTTTTCCAGGGGGTGTCAGGTGTTTTTTAAGGTGGTGATGGCAATTTAGTTGAGCATCCGTGTCCTCTCATTTTGAGCCATCACAGTTCTTTAGGTGGAAAACCGTATTTGAATCTATTTTATGTCTGCATTGGATTTATTGTTGCAATATTTGTTGCTGTAAGTTACTAGACAGATTGTCAGCAGTGGACCTGTTGGAAGACATGCATTCTGGGATTTGATGGTTTCTAGATTTGTCTCGGTTCTGTTATCTGAGTCACCTGATTTACACATCAGATTTCAATTCTTGTTACGTCACTCAAACAGATATAGATTTTACTAGAATGTTTTGCATTGGATTTTCCATTAATAAATATATAGTCTATTGCTTACTCTGTAAATATTTTTTTAATACAGTGCAGATTTCTATTTGCATATTAAAGAATATAGTCGTGTCAAGGATTTGTGTAGTGGCCAAAAGTGATGTGTGAGGGTGGGCATATTTGGTCAGTATTTGCTTTTAATGCCTCTTAGGCTGGATTAAACCATCAGAATACGAAGTGTATGGTACAGAATTGTCCACAACTAAACTTTTAAGGCATCTTTAATGAAATATTTTTTTTATTAAAATTGTGACGGTGACAGAGGATCGGAAAAGGGCAATTGATATAATGATGTAGGAGAAAAAACAATAGGTTGTCACTTTCCTTGTTAATTTACCAGAGGAATTATCAAGGTATTTACATAGTAATGTACTGTATGCTAATGGTCTTTTCTGGGCTAAAGATTGTTTCGCTGAAGCTTGTACAACACTATAGAAGCACATTAGCTAGACATTAAAAGGTTTGTTTTTAGCAGACAGTTTCTTACCAAAGTCACTTTAAAGAAACCACCCTAAAATGAGTTTGCAGGTGTTAGATGAGATTATTAATTCATTTTTAATTTGGTTAGCCTGAAATTCAACAAATGTATGCTGTAGTTTTTTAATGCGTTCTATTTTTTTGTATGATAGGAGAAAATAAATAATTTATTAAAGTACAAGTTTTAGTAAACTTTTACACTGGTGTTGTGAGGAAATTTTTGTACATTCCTGACATCGCTCTAGTATATTAGCATTTAGCATATTAGCCCGTGACGCTTGTTAATGTAGCATCTTGTTTTTTTCACATCTTTAGAAAACTGTCCTGTTCATTAGATTAAAGGGGTCATATGTCACGGCTAAAACGAATATTTTCGTTTGTTTTAGATGTAATGCAATGTGTATACTAGGGCTGTCACGATTATTCAATAATCGTCTCATCGCGATTGTTTGACCTCATCGCGATGGTTTCAGATCATCGCAATTATTGCACATCTCTATAGTAGACACTAGTGGGAGCTGTAGTGCATCTGCATATTGCATATTTTAGTGTATATATTGTAACTAAAGCATGGTAACACTTGTAAAATGTACCACCACAACACAATCACTTTAAAAAAAACTAAAGCATGTACCATAAAAATAACCTGCAGTACAATTTAATATTATTTCAGCGTGAAAACCAGTCTACCAAAATCTCATTAACATAGAAGTAAACTTTTATTGTAGTCTTGCAAGTGAGAAAAAACTGACTAGAAGCCTTTCTATGACTGATAGCATATCAATGGTGGCTTCAATTCACTCCTGATCGATTTACTTAATTTACAAGTTTTTGGCGGTTGTATTATTGACAGTTAAAAGCCTAAACCTCAAGTATGATGACCCAATTTTTTCCTATGTATTTCCAAGAAAAAGAACATAGTCTTTATATTCAGAACAATATGGTCGTTTCAAAGCTGAATAAAAAATGTATGAGAATTAAAAGTCAAAGCTCTAAAACAGACAATTAATCGTAATAATCACAATGATTTATTAGACAATTAATTGTCAGCCAAATTTCCTAATCGTGACAGCCCTAGTGTATACACGATTTAAGGTTAAAAAACCGTATTTTCCACATACCGTGCATGTTTGTATCTCCTCTTTGCCCCGCCTCTCTGAAACGCAAAGATTTTTTAAAAAGCTCATCGCTCTGAAAAGCGTGGTGTGCTATGATTGGCCAGTTAACCAGTGCGTAGTGATTGGTCGAATACTGCAAGCGTGTGACGGAAATGTAACGCCTCTTACCATATTTGGAACATCAGGTACCAAAGCAATTGTAGTGACAGGTACGCCCACCTTACTTGCGTATACATTTAGGCGGTCTTAGTCAAATCAGACCACGAACTGATGTAGATTTGTGGGGGTGTGGTTACACGAGGCGTTTCAGGCAGGTCTGGGTGAGCATTCGCTTTTAGATAGAATGCATCTTTTCTTCCGACACTTTAATTTTTGCAATTTTACGTGTCTAATACATGCATGGGCAACTTATAACACACCAAAAACACAGAAAAACACGTATTTGCGCCATATGACCCCTTTAACATACACTGTACAATCTTTTTGCTGCAAAACAGAAGACGTAGTTATCAACAGTACTGAAAGGGTCAACTTTAAATGTCTTTGCTTACTTTTTTGACCTAATTGAAACATCAAGGTGCCCATATTTGCAGTAAGATTTCTAAACACATTCTACTATTAAAATATCGGCATGCTTTCACCATTCACCAAGTCATGACATTTGAGTGTATATTTGGTCAGATTTGTTATTATGCCGCCACTTAACCTGTTTGTAATCTGTTGGAAATTGCTGGCCTGACAATGCAAAATATCCTCAGAGCAGCCAAAGTTAAGCGATGTGATAACCTGATCCGCCTGCCTGTTATAGTCAAGGGATTGCTTCCCTAACCAGATTAAAACAATGAATATTCATCACGCAACCCTGAGGCCGATTCATAAAAATACATGCGAGTGTTAAACGTTTATTTTAATAACCTTTAACTCAACCCCCAAATGACGGAACATCGAGGCTCGGCGCCACACACTTGTTGTTTGTTAAATGTGGAAAATACTAAATGAATCGCCCTCAGGTCCAACACGTATGCAATCAATATGTCGCCATATGAATTAGCAATTACGACTGAACTTTTTGCTTAGGGGGATTAGTGGTGTGGCATTTGAGAAACAAAATGATTAAATATCTTCTGTTTCTCCCAGTATATATCGTTCATTTCTTTAATCATTTTATTGAACGTTAAGCATGGCTGGGTTTTTAAAGCAGGGCTGTTCTTGTACACGAAAAACTAATTACGACCGAGATGCAAAAAAACCCCAAAATGAAATTCTCTGGTGCTTCAGGATATGAAAGCTGACTGTTTACCTGTGTGTTTCCACATTCTTGATTGTAATTTTTTATTGCTTGATTGAATTTATTTCAGTCTGTTATACATGATCATGGCCTTCCATTTTTTAGTATCTTTAAGACTGTGTCACAGCTTCTTCGTGTTTAAGTGTATTCACTTGTGGCAGTAGCACATATAGAAAGTAGTATATGTTTTATCCTTTGTTCATGTTTAAAACTCATGTTCATGTCTCTAAAAAGCCCTGCCTCTGTTTCGTATACCTGCTTTGCTTTCATCTTTAAATTATTTTTGCCTTGTCTTGTTGTTTGCGTCTTGTTAGATTGTGTCTGATAAATCCATTACATTTTACCTGCAGGCTTGGGCTTTACTGCCTATTTTAATCATACTCAAATCATCGTAGTCAGTTCTAGATTTCCATCATTCACGTCGTTCGATGTATCGCAATACTCATTTTCACCGGATAGCAATATTTGCAGTATAAATGAGTAAATGAGCGAGCGATATTATGCCCAGGATATAATTGAATGTGTAAATACAGTGACTGCGCAAGCAGGCAACTCTCAATATTGGATTTAAAAAGCAAAGATTTATGAGTAAAAAAAGTTTGTGTTTACCTGATGCATTAAAGAGGTAAAATCTCCAAGTGTCAGGGATTCATTGTCCTCAGCTTCTGACATTTTTGGTGGGGCAAGAGGGTTCATCAGGGCTTTCATTATTCCTCCATCTTAATTGCTTGACTCGGTTACCTCATGTGTCACTTCCTATTAGCCGAGTTTGGATGGGTAATTACAGCGAGATGGCTTGCGCACAACACAGAAGAAAAGGTTATTTGCATCTGTATGGAGCTGGGGTGCCATGGAGGTACAAAGTGCCATGTCTGAAAGTACTGCTAATGCGTTTAGTTTGCAATAGAAATGCAGGCTGTACTTTCTTAGCTAGTTCCCTAAGCGAATCACAAATTGCATCTGAATCGTTTTATCGGAGTTAAATACCTGGAAAGGTACAATGACCTTTGGTTTCCTACATTTTTAAGCTTGGTTGATAGAACCTATAATGGAGGTTCCCAAAAGCTCCCAAAGTAAAAATGAAGAAAAGTAGATTTAGGCCAGAAAAACAATTCTGATTGTTACAGTTCATTTCATCTCCACACAGGGCCTATTCCAAGAAGATAACAAGCAATTAAAGCTTTGAATATTGTTAGAAAGAAGGCTAATCTGGATACCTGCGATCCATTAAATTTAATGAGCTTTTTGGCGCTCGTAACAGGATTTCAAATCGATCTTTCGATGTCAAAAGATTGATTTTGGAAGCAAGCCAACTTTTTGCTTGGTAATTATTAAATAACTTATTGGAACTACATTTGTACTCTCCATCCACCTTTACCATGTCCAAATCTAAATAACATGAATTCCAGTGCGTTCTAGTGTTGCAGATGTCCTTCTGAGCAAGATTGTCATAACTCTTCAAGCTTGCTTTGGTCAGCGGGTCGATTTCTTTGCCAGGTCTGTTCCCTTCGCTGGCTGGAGGTCGGAAACTAATTACAGACCACAGGGCTGAGAAAAGTCGACTCATTTTCTTTCACCTCTTGATTGGTGGTAGCACTTTGGCAGCTGGTACAGCAATGAAAGAAGAATACGGTTTTGCCGTAATTGATTTGTCAAATGCACTCCTCCCATGAACAAGCACAAAAACATGCTTTCAAGTGCACAACAGTACAATAAAAGTAAGCCTGGAATAGCTTTCGACGTCTAATAGACCAATTACGTTACGTAACACAATGACATGCGTGCAGATGTGCCAACCGAGATGCGAAACTGGTTACTTTTAAAAGTGTAAAGATTTTAAGGTGGCGGCTGCCCAATTAGCAAGGGGTAGGTGTCTGAATTCTTGCCACCTGGTCTTGAACTTTTCATTACGATGCACAAATTAGAGCCGAGGATTGTGTTGCCAAGCTACATGGTAGCATCAGCAGCCATTCCCATTTTTGTTTGTCTAATTGGATCGAGTCAAAGTACAAGAGCTAATGTTGGAACAGTGGCTGGATTTCAAGTGATACATGCTTTTGTGTCTTGAATGCATAATAGGGTGTAATAGAGAGAACAGTGGATCTGCCGTTGTGGAGTCAATTTGAGCTCTATTGTCGTCCTAAACATATTATCATAGTGCTTTGTTTAATTACCAATCTGTCGAAAATTTATTTGAACCACAACACAAATAAAAGTGGGATGAATAATTGTGAGGTTCAATTTGGGTTCAATTTCTGTGATCTGAATACAAATGGAAGCAGAAACTGCTTTTATGCTTCTTTGCAACTCATCACTCACACAAAAACCTCTTTTAGTGCCCCAAAACTATACAGACAGAAAAGGGTTTCACCACTAAGCGTTTTTCCTAATGTATCATTACATCAGGTCAGTACATTATACGGCCGTATAAACTTAGATTTGCATTCTAATGTTAGTTTCATTAAATTAATGAATGCACTGAAGAACGTTTTTGCTCTCATTTTGGTCTTTTAATGTTTGTAGAGTTATGTGACATTTAATTATTGATGTTTCTTCTAAAATGGATATAAAAATAGAAGACAAATGATGTTAACATTTAGTTCAGAAGTTTAGAGATTAATGTTTGTAAGATCTGATTTTGGAAGAATTTGACTTCATATTGTTTGGTTGCATATGTTGGTATCGTGGCAGATCTAGGTTGTTGAAAATCTGAGAATTAGTGTTCACTGGTTGAAGAAGGTTTTTTTCTCATTACTCGTTTCTTCATCGTGGTTGATGGTTTGATAAGAATCCAACATTTTACAAAAGCCCAGATAAATGAAAAGTTCAATAAACACTTTACAAATGTTTACGGGCAATTACACAAATTGGGCAACTCAATCTCAGTCGATGTCAATGAACTAGAAAATTGTTTAATTACCCCCCCCCCCAAAAAAAATGTAATTACTCATCTAGCATAAAGGAGTAAAATTGTGTCTTTAGTATTGTTCCTGAAGCTCAACTTGTAGAGCCTGAACAATGCCAAGGTCACAGTCAGGGTTGCCAGATTTGAGTAACCACATCAGCCCAATAGCCCTATCCCAAATAGCTTATATAAAATACATATTTTCAAGTCACTGTACCTCTTTTTGAAATGCATGTATAGTAGTAGCCCAATTCTGTGAAAAAACCTGGCAACACTGTTGCCAAATGCATAAATGTATCTCTTTCATCTACTATAGCTCAGGTTCTGTGAATAATGGTAACGTGTGTGATCATAGTGATAAACGTTAAACGTGAGATTTGATTATGAAAGTAATCTAATGACACGAAATGAAATTTATCACATTTAAGTGTGATTAATATCTAGATAATCACTTTTTGCAATGACTGTTTAGCGTTTCTGTAACTCAATAGGTAGTAGTGCATTGCGTTAACGGTGCAAAAGTCATGGCTTCGATCCCTAGGGAAGACAGATGCTCATAAAATGTGTACCGTGTAACACCCTCTAAGTTGATGTGGATAAAAGCCTCTGCCAAATGTCGAAGTTTAAAATCTGCCAAAATATTCATTCAGTCAATATTAATATAGGCTGTACTTTTTGATTCACTTGATTAAATATTCGTTACCTTATGTAATTCATATGAATAATATAAATAAAAATACCTGATTGACAGTTCTAGTTATTACAGAAAAAAAAATCAGGTTTGTTATATAATTGTCCTGTTTTCTTGATTTAGAAGTGCTATCGAATTGACACAAATCCGTAAGGCAGTCTTTATACTGTACGAGAGAGAAAGGCTGAATGTTATCTCATTCCCCCTTTCTAGCGTTTCCAGGGATTACATTAAAGCTTGGATGGGGCTCCCGTAAGAGTTAGTTATTATTAGCTCGGATTCCTCTCTGCGTTTTAGCTATATTACCATAAACACAGTCAACCGCTCTTCCACTGTAATGGCAGCAACAAAGGCCTCCCAACCCTGGATGCAATTATGAGCTCCTTTTGATGTTGCAATCTCGAGCTTGATAAAAAGGCACCATCAAGCTTTGTTTTCATTCGTTTGATCTGAACCAGTGGTGTGTTGCTTGCTATCCCTTTCATGTCAGAATTATTAATTGTGTCTTCACCTGTATGTAAATGACCTGCTGTTATTGTTACTGTGTGTTCTGATTTAGAGATTTTTAGGAGAAATGGAGGGTCGGGAAGAGGGTTTGATCATGATCAACCATGACGTTATAGTGACATACACTGTACTTCATAGAGTGGTGAAGAAACAGTAGTGAGATGTGAAATGCCATATTGCAGTTTGAATCACAAACATATGAACCAGAAAAACATGGATTGTTAAGAAAGTCTCCAGAAATATCTGGAGTTTTGGACTTAAATGCTTCCTACAGTTCATCACGATTTAACATCACATTTTTATTTCTCACATTCAGTTCCTTACAGTGTGAGAAAGTAATATCGATTTACTCTGATCTCAGTTTTTAAAGTTTCATAAGTCATTAACCAGCAAAGTTAAGAAAAATAGTATTCTCATGAAACTTTTCTCTACTTTTGAACAATTCTAGATCTGTTGTGGAATACCGTAAATGAGCCCTGGTGTAATGGGCTTGAAAGAACGGTGGGCTTTTTGAACTATAGTGTGAATAGGGCACATTTCAACAGATCCAGACTTAAGATTGTGAATTTGTGAACAACAGCATTTGGGGATTTAGAGTACATGGACTTGTTGAGCATGACCAATTAAAACTAATGCCTTGCAAAACAAGATCATAATAGCATACATTTGTAGGAAGATGTAGAAAGAAGTGTAGAAAAAAGACTAAATTACATAAAAATATCAGTTAGATACTCTAAGTTTGTGGATTTATGGAGGCTGTTTGTTTTTTGTAAAAACTCCTAAACTAGCTTTTGGACACAGTGGAACATCATATTATGAGACATAAAGAATTACTCTGCTAAAAACCATATAAGGCTCGAAAGCGATGTCACACCATGCGAAAATAAAATATGACGCGACCACCCGCTAGAGCCTTGAAGAGCGACTCGGTGTTAGTTTTGACTGACACCTCTCTCAGAACAACTCAATTACAGCCGGCGCACAGCACTCGCTCCGGCGGCCGCTGATAGACACGTCCTGCGGGAACCGCGGTCACGGCGGCGCGGAGCACAATAGTCCGGACAAGGTCAAGATTACAGATGGTTCCAAACTAAATGGCAACACAAAAGCCCGGTAATGTACTAGGACTCTTGAAAGATTATTATGAGAGGGGTTATGATCAAGGCTATTGGGTGATAAGGGGCACTGATTCAGAAAGAGCCGGTATAGATTGGAAAAAGGAGAGCGTTGTAGAGCGTTGACAGTTGATGTTTGCCAAATGGGTGGCCCTTAAAGGAACAGTTCACCCAAAATGAAAATTCTGTCTTCATTTACTCTCCCTCGAGTTGTTCCAAATCTGTATAAATGTCTTTGTTCTGGTGAACGCAGAGAAAGATATTTGGAAGAATGCTTGTAACCAACAGTTCTTGGCCACCATTGACTACCATAATAGGAAAAATTGCTTTATACATTTCTTTGTTCTGTTGAACACAAAAGAAGAAATTTTGAAGAATGTAGGAAAGTAAACAGTTCTGGGGCACTTTTGACTATACCAGTGTCATTTTTCCTACTATGGCAGTCAATGGTGGCCGAGAACTGTTTTGTTACAAGCATTCTTCCAAATATATTTCTCTGCATTCGACAGAACAAAGAAATTTATACAGGTTTGAAACAACTCGAGGGTGAGTAAATGATGACAGAATTTTCATTTTGGGTGAACTGTCCCTTTAAGAAAGCTGAAGTCATATTAACAAGAAAAGACAAGTAAAGTTTTCACAGCGGTGAGCCTAAAGGCAGTATGCAAGGGAAATCTTTGTCTTCGTCATTCGTCTTTCCAAATATTTCTGTGAACGGCCCGAAAAATAGACAAAAAAGACCTGTTTGTGGTTGCTGTTCCTTAAAAATAGCTTTAAAAACACTGTAAAGAGCAATTAGACTGCAACTCCTCAGCAGCGTGTCAGCAAATGAGTCAAATTCCAACTGAAATACAAAATGCTGAACAACTAAAATTGTGTTTTAGGTCCTTGTTAATACACAGTCATGAGGCCTGAATTCATACTGTATTTTTGGATCTATATGGCTGTGTATATCCGATGAGCTGTCCATTTGAGTTGTATACACTCTGGTCAGTCACACTATGCGCACATACGTTTTTTTGAAGCCTGCAGAAATAGAGAGGCTTGACTGACCTTCCCCGAGGCTTCTCTCTTGTAGTCCGACAGCCCCTCTCTGAGACCCTATGGGTTCTCAGCAGTCACACTTCTTTTTCTGTCATCCTTTGTTCTTCTTCTCCTCTGGCTCAGTCGGTCCCTCTGGTGATTTGGTCAGGGTCAGTTTGGTGCGCCAGTCTGTGAAGTATAAAACCAGTTTTTTAGAAACCGCAACCAGGGACCCCGAGTG
The DNA here is from genome assembly GCF_024868665.1 of Triplophysa rosa. Taxonomy (NCBI): domain Eukaryota; kingdom Metazoa; phylum Chordata; class Actinopteri; order Cypriniformes; family Nemacheilidae; genus Triplophysa; species Triplophysa rosa. The sequence goes on from NC_079892.1 coordinate 6,739,193, forward strand.
ACATAGTTCTTATTTGCTGCACAGCGAGGATGGCCTACAAGCAAACTCTCTGTGTGTGCGTGTGTTTGTGTGTGTGTGTGTGTTTGTATGTATGTGTGCGTGTGTGTGTGAGAGAAAACACTTACATGAAAGTCAACAGTTTCTTTTCTCCTTCTGTGGATCACAAAAAGAATGTTGGTAACCGAACAATGGCACCCATTGACTTGCATTGGTTTTGCGTACATACAGTAGAAGCGAATGGGTACCGATGTCGTTCGGTTACCAACATACTTCTTTTATACGTCATATATCTTCTTTTGTGTTCTTCAGAAGAAAGAAAGTCATACAGGTTTGAAATGACAAGAGAGTGAGTAAAAATGACACAATTTTCATTTTTGGGTAAACTATCCATATAAATGAATAGAATTGTCATTAGTATTCATAAAGTACCCCAGACATCTGCATCCACACAGCGTGGCCAGATGCGAGTGACCCGTGCGTGAATGTGAGACCCCGAGAGACTATCCGAAGAACTGAGAGTCAGTTTGCGACCGACACACCAAAGCATCACCATAAGTGCACTTGACTGAAGGTGATAAAAGTTGAAACTGATACAGACGTGTTCTTTATAAAAGCCTTCAGAGAGCTGCCGAGTCTCTCAAAGGTTAAAAAACTGCCAGTCAGCCATGAACAAAATGTCTTTCTGTTTTTTCCAGGCTTCTAGGGTACATCCCTTTTTAAAACCCTCAAGGAGGTCAAAGCGTTTCAGGCGTATTTTGTGTCTGGCCTGCGTATTATTATTTCTCACCACATTTGATGGTAACGTTCGAAACGTTGGACAGTTTTTGTCCTTCAGTGTCTAGTTTGAAAAGGATTCACTTTCAAATTCCACTCTCTTGGTGTCTTGCTAAGTATACTTGATGAAGCCCCAGAATCAAAAGTAGGAAGGTCCTTATTTATCCCTGTTTTAAGCTGAATTTTCTTCTGGTTAAAACTTCAGGGCCGGCTTGCATCGCAGTCAAGATGGACCATAAATTAGCATCCTCAAGCATGTGCGAGACCATCTGCCTCTGCGAAACATATTCATCAATTTGGCCAATTAGCTGATTAATTGCTTTATTACGGCGAGACAGCTGTGCGTTTCAATGCGCCAATGCCAACAACACCCGAATTAAGTCTCGAGACTTGGGGCTTAAGTCCTAGTTTTTGTTCGGTAGCACCTGTTATCGAATTCCTGTAACAAAGCGAATCTATTGTTGCACGTGTCGACAGATATAGAGCACAAATGCTGGACAATATGTCTCTGTTGTTGACCCGTGTGGCACGTGTGTGCTATTTTTTAGGATAAATGCAGTAACAGCAAGTTTACTTTTAGTTGTGTGAACTTGACCTTTAAATGCTGACTGTGTTTGAACTACTAAGTATACGTCGATTCTCTTTGAGTTAATATCATTCACGCAACCCATTAAGAATGTACAAACTCGCTTTGTGTGTCTGTCTGATGTTGGACGGCAAACTGTGATCGCAGTTAGTTTTTCTCACTTAGCTCCTCATCAAAAGAGCGTTTGCCACCAGCATGTTAATTTTTCAGCAGTAGTCATTGTGTGAGGAGGTTGTGTCCGGACACTTTTAGTGTCAGGACTCTCTGCACCAAATATCTTTTGCCAGACAGTTTTAGGTTAGTTAGTGGTGTCAAAAATCCCTCACACAAAATCAGAAGTTTTCCCCAAAGATTTAACAATAAGTTAATTATTATGTTAATAAGTATTTATTGCATGTATTAATAATTAATTATTAATTGTATGTATTAAGTAAGGGATAATGTACAGGCAGCCGGTTGTTATCGCAGAAATAAGGCCACACTTGTATCACACTGAAGGGGCTTATTTCGCGATAACAGACGGCTGATTGTACATTATCCCGCTTATTACACGGCTACTTGCCACATGAGAAAAAAACTGGACATAAAATGTGAATTTGAAATATTCAAAATAGCTCAGTTTTACCGAATGCAGACCTTCCGCGAGGAAAAGATGTTTTGTTTCGGTTTTAAAGTAAGAAACGACATTCAAACGTCACGAACAGGCACATTGGTTTAATCATTTGTAAATATAATGTCATATATGTTATTAAAAGACATATTTATAATTTATTTTTGTGTAATATTAAACTGCCCCTCTCAAAATGATTTGCAGCATCCAGGTTACAGGGTGTTATTAGTTTTGAGCGGTTGTTATTTGAAAATAACAACCCTTGGAATGTCGCGACTGGCCAGTCAGAATCAAGCATTCAAATGAGCCGTGTAATAATAGGTTATAACTTATAGTTGATAAGTATTGTACGTTGGAATTGATTGTATGTAATGAACTGTACACATAAGGCCAAAAAAATTTGACACCCTTGTTGAAGAATAAATAAAGTACAAAAGAAAAAATGTTGCAATGCGAGGTTGTTAGATTTACATTTCTAAAACAATGTATTTATTTAAATGAGAATTAAAATGATACACTTTTAGGTTATGGATGGTATCCATAGTTAATGTGATGAACTACAGTACTGTGCAAATTTATCCAAGTGTATTTAAATAAAGTATATAAAAATCATATTTAATATAAACTTTGGAAATGTAAATGCAAACCGTAAGATCATAATATGGCATAATATTAATACCGAATAGTCTTTATTTATTTTTATATATCGCCTTCTGAAACCTCGGGATGTCCAAATTCACAGTTTTTCAGGAAATGCAAATAACACTTTTTAAATGATTCAATAAATTAATACTTAAATAGTTGACAAGCACTTTTTAATACTTTTTATTGGTTGCATATTTGCAACACCGAGTGACAAATAAAAACTATTTTATTTATTGGTCGATTCATGTTTTTTTTATAATTTATTATGATTAAGATGCACCAATATATTGGCCAATAACCGTTAACGGTCGATTAAAGCAATTTTTCACACTATCGGCCGTATGTCCTGTCAATCAAAAGAGGACAGAAAATTGAAATGAATTTGTGCTCTGTATATTGAAGATAGTAACAAACATCACCAGTTTGATGTTCAATATTAATAGTCATTATATGAATTAATGTCTTTCAGTAAGTTAAGAAATATAAAATAATCTTCAGAATCGGTAGCGGCGGATATCACTCTGAATAATCGGCAATCGGTATCGGTGGAAAAACGTAGTATCGTGCATCTCTTAATATAATAAACAATAAAGCTGCTTTGCAACAATGAAAATTGTGAAAAGCACTATGTAAATAAAATTGAATTGAATAATGTGCTTCAGTCACATTGACGTTTGTTGCCTGTATGGGAGATGAGGGTTTGTATCTGACCATGCTGCATGTCTCCTGACCCTGATCCCCTTATTCTTTTGCCCATAATTTTCAATAAAATGCCAAAATCTTCTAAATGCCCCCTTTAGCCTTATTTATTTTTTCCCTTAATAGGATAATTATACATACATTATAAAGAAGCAGATGATCAAAAACGCTTAATGGTCACTTTGGGACAAATGGCACACTTAGTGAGATTTCCCCTTGACTCTCAGGCCTCTAAGCATACATCTGATTTTAAATCAAGTTCTGGCACACAGTGCATTATCATGCCGAGGTCTATATAATGAATAGATACGCCGCTCCATTATGCTAGAGTATCGTGCCCGACGCTGTCAGCTGGAACAGGTGTGCCAGTTTTCTCAGCTTGTCTGAATGTTTGAACACATCATCAACCACTTCTTTAAGCTTTTAATCTTGTGTTGAGATTAGCGCAGTGTAAGCCCCCAGCATATCCTGATGAATAAGTTATCGCTCTGTCTGTCTGTTTCTCTGCCCTTGCTCTCATTTTCATACCGTTCCTTATCTATTTCTGGCCTCGATTTGTCAGTTTTTGATTGTTCTTTAATGGTGTTTTTTTTGTTGCTAAATATATGGGATAAAACTCAGTATGGTCTTTGTCTCTGTTGGATTTAGGTGTGACATCATAAAAATTATGGATACATTATTAATTTATTGAAAATGGGAAAATAAAAGAATTCTTTAACACAAAAAAACAACGAAAGCAAGAAATTCAAGAGTTTAAAGAAAGAAAGAAATGTTTTATAGTAGTGAAGCTAGAACAGCTAAAATTCTTGTTGTTTTATTTTACTCACTATATATAGAATGCAAAAATCTAAAACTTGTTATTCTGTTTTTGTTTGTCTGTTTTTCTTAGGGTGATGATGTGATGACAGTTATCAAAACTAAAGCCCAGTGGCCTGCCTGGCAACCTCTTAATATGTAAGTCAACTTCTACACCAAGGTCATAGGTTTTATTCCCATAGCATGCATACTGATGTTTAGCATATATCCAAGTCACTTTAGATAAAAGTATCAAAGGCCACGTTTACACAAGATTTTCCTTTGCGTTTTTGAAAAGTTTCACGTACACATGTCAGCGTTATCAAAACGGTCTGCAATTACACGGATCCAGTAAAACGGATAAACAACAAACGCTGTAGTATGCACGCCAGGCCAGTGGATGGCGATGTTGTTGTGTAAAGAAACAGGACGTGCCCTTGCACATACACATGCACAGTTAAACGCCCTTTTCACAATGACGTCACTTAACTTCCGCCTTTTTGCAAAGCAGTGTATCATAACATCCGTCTTGCAACAAACAAGAAGAACAAGAAGAAGAAGGACTTCCGTTTTGCCATCGAATTTAACAACAGTGAGAAAAAAAACTGACAGAACACGTATTCAAGTACTTATCCTAGCACCTTCGCTAATACAAAAAGAAAACAAAACACTTACCTTCATAATCAAACAGGTATTGTTCAACGAAGAATTTGTATCCTTTCTCTAGCTTTGATCTTGTCCTTAGCGAAAATTTGTCTGCAAGACGTTGTACATCATCTAGACGTATTTGTGGCAGATGTGCAAGCCACTTGGTAAACTCCATTCTGAGGCGCTAGTGGAAGTAACTTCTTCTTCTTGAGTTTTACTGGCGGTTGGCAAATCAGCTTATAGGTGCATTACCGCCACCTTATGAACTGGAGTGCTAGCGGAAGTAATGATACACTGCTTCGCGGCAGAATGGAAGATTTGTGACGTCATGTGAAAAGGGCTAATTAAGCCAAAAGTGCTTTTTAATACCGTTGGTCGACATATATGTGTGTTTAAAGTCTGGCGAATGTAAATAGTGTCTTATTTGTACAGCAAATCCACATTTTGCTGGGGAAACGTTAATACATAGTCGAGCAGCGAGAGCTCACAGTACGGGAAGCCGCCATATTGTTTTGGCTGTACTCGCGCAACTGAGCGCGTAATACGTATGCGCGTGATGTCATCGTTTTCCGACAGTTCCGTCTTTCAGTTTACATGGAAACGAAAACGGCGTCGCTTTGAGACCCGTTTTCAAAAGTTTGCATTTCCAGTCCCCTAAAACGCCGTTTCCGTGTAAACGGACAGCCAAAACGCAAACATTTTTTTTGCGTTTTCAAGTATACTGAATGAGTTCTATCTTCTTATGAAATGCCATTTCAAGGGAAGACTCTGCCTCATGGTAACTTAAATAAAATAAAAAATAGCACCCAATTGTGTATGATCTTGCCTCATGAAAAACTCATCATACCTCCAGAAAATGGTATTTCTCTTGTATATAAGTTTTCAAATGCTTTAATAGTCCATTCTCACCTGGGTGATCATTTTTTCTGTGGAAAACAACAAGAGCCGTGTTCAGAAAAAATTGTCTTTAGCACCTGCTGGGTATGTAGATGTTTCTTTTCCACTCACTAATGAGGCGGTTAATATTTTATGTGCGCTTTTGTTTAGCAATGGTTTTCGTTTTTTTGATGAGAGAAGCATTTTCCCCGTGGCGTTTCTGCGATTGAGGTTAATGGCCTTCCTCAAGCTCCAATACATCAGGACATTCACTTGACCTATTTTAACATCAGATTGTCAATTACCACAACCAATTTACCCCCTGAAAAGGAGAAGGTATTCTCATTATTTCTACCCACAAGTCAAGTGTATAAGCATTTGAACTTTATGCGTTGCATATGGTTTTAAACCAAAACTTGAAAAGGTCACATTGGTTTCAACATGGTTTACAGGCCCTATGCAAATACAACTTTTGTCTGCAGAACACAAAAGATATTTTGAGGAACGTTAGTAACCAGACAACCCCCCCATTGACTTCCATTGTTTGAACACAAAACCACAGTGACATTTCTCAAAATACCTTCACCTTCACCTAAAGTGTCAGGTTATAGGTTTTGAATGACAAGACAAAGAATTTATATTTTTGGGTAACCCTTTATCCAGGCTGTACAGTATGTGCCTATTACTCTTACAGAACACAAGAGATAGTTGTGTATATTTTCCAATAATTACAACAATTCATCTGATGATGATCAAATTATAGAGAAGCACATTATAATCTGTCATTGCACAGGCTGTGCAATGTACTTCTGACATTTTAAAAAGCTGATTCGGTTTCTGCAGAAGTGGATCGATGCTTAACAGTAATATTGTCAGATAGTCTGCTGCGTCCTCCGCTACCTACAGTAGCACTCACAACTGGGAAATCGTTCCATGCAAATTACATTAAACACAAATTTCAGGGACGTGTTTGCGCTGTTACCTGATTTGCATAATTGTTTTAGCGAGTCAGCGGCTAAAACAACGCAGATAGCGTTTATAAATAAACAACGTATGTTATCGGCACGCTCAATTCATTCTTAATCAGCGTAAGAATTTCACATTATTCGTAACTTCAGTTTGAACACACAGAGAGGGAGGCCGTACTAGCAGCTGTTTTTATGGTTTTGGAGCTTATCTCTCTTGCCTCTCTCTCTCTCTCTCTCTCTCTCTCTCCTGATCTTAAGTGTGTGCTGTGAGAGTCATAGAGTGCTGGTTTCATGAATATTTAATACGTGTTAATCAATAGATCCGAGCAGTAACGTTTTATTCTCACAGGCTGCTCGGCTCAAATGGCAACAGTTGGTTTGGTGATGGTTTGTTTATCAGAGCAATTAGTTCGATTAGTTACCATCTGCACAGACTTACAGAATTGATCCTTAGCACATAGCCTAATACGAGGATTCTTGTAAATGGTTGTACGTGTGTTTAAGGCCTTAAAAGTCAAAACATGAAATCAGAATTGGCCCTGTTTACGTCGATGTTTGTCCTTGGTCCTTTTTGAAAGTGCACTTTTTATTCCAAAGAATGCTTTCTTTTGTGATCTATCACAAAAATTAAATAACTCATTTCGGATGACATCATCTAGGTCGTGCAAGTGGGTAAAATTTGAACGTTTAAGATATTGGTTTAGGCTACCATTAGGTAATGCATTATTTGTGAAATTGTGAAAGTTAATGCAGAAATGTAATGCTGGTTTATGTTGTAGTTTAAAGGAATAGTTCACCTTCAAAATGAAAATGCTGCTATCGTTTACTTACCCTGTTGTCAATTTAAACCTGTGTGATTTTCTTTCTTCTGCAAAACACAAAGAAGATACTTTGAAAAGTTGATAACCAAGAACCGTTGGTCCCTATTCACTTTTATTGTATGGACACAAAACCAATGCAAGTCAATGGGGACCAACAGTTTTCTGTTAGCAACATTTTTCAGAATATCTTCTTTTGTGTTCTGCCGAAGAAAAAAGTCAATACAGGTTTGAAATGACAAGAGGACATCTAAATAATGACCGAATTTTCATTTTGAATATGAACGATTCCTTTCCTGCAATAATAGCAAATAATAATCGGAAGAAGTAAATGTTAACATTTCATGAGGGCCGGATGCTTCCCATGATGAACTTGACCCTTAGCTTGCATGTCCCGTAAGTGGATTCTTCTGGTGATTTTAGGAGGAAAGTTGTCAGAAATCACCGTGATCATGCATTCTGGAATAGGTCCAGTCTGAATAAAATTAAGCCCCGCCCCCCATTTGTTTTCCATTTAATATTCCGTTTGACTCAAAAATGTGCGTTATACTGAAGTAATAGGGGTTTTGACTGCTGTTTGATGATGAGATGACTTGATTTCATTTTTCACTTCACACATTTTCCCTTTTATTCATTGTTTTGAAGTATCCAAACATCTCAAATATTCTCTGTGCTCTGCTTCTCTCAGACGGTCTGCGCCCTCAGCGGAGTTCTCAGTGGACCGATCCCGTCATCTCATGTCATTCTTGACCATGCTGGGCCCCAGTCCCGACTGGAATGTGGGATTGTCTGGGGAGGACCTCTGCACCAAAGACTGCGGCTGGGTCCAGAAACTGGCAAAGGACCTGGTGCCGTGGGACGCTGGGACTGACAGCGGGGTCACATATGAGGTCAGCTTTCACAGACAGATGAAATCATACCATTTCAAGCATTCTAAGAGAACTTAAGAGAGTGCAGTACTGTACACTTCACATGTTGATTCATATTCAACTATATTTAGGTACATAATTGTGCAGAATTTTCTCTAAAATCAGTGCAGGAAGTGCTCAAAATATTCTAATGATTCCATCTGGACCCATACTCAGTTTTTTCTGTTTTTCGTGAAAAATCCAAGCCTGCACTTAAAATAATAGAGAAAAATGCAAACATAATTCCCTAGCTTTAACTTTTTTTGTCAATAGCATCTTCATATTTACACAAGAGCCAGACTGAACAGTTTTAGGTCTTTGCAGGATAAACATCCAAAAGGTTGAAGTGGAAACAGTGCGCCACCTGCTGCCCCCTGCTGGCACACGATGGCACTGACAGACACAAGTGTTAAAGATGAAATTCTGTCATAATTTACTGTCATTTCAAACCTGTATGACTTTCTTTCTTTCGCAGAACACAAAAAATATATTTTGAAGAATGTTGTTAACTGGCACCCATTCACTTGCACTGGTTTTGTGTCCATACAATAGATGCTGCTGTTCGGTTACTAAATTTCTTCAAAATATCTTCTTTCATAAAAAAAGAAAGAAAGTCATACAGGTTTGAAATGACATGACGGTGAGTAAATGTTGAAAGAATTTTCATTTTGGAGTGAACTATCGCTTTAAGTTCTTGAAATCTTTAGAAGTTTTACTTACAGTAGTTTATCCAAGCAGTTGGAGCAGCAGTTGGCGTTTGTTTTCTCTGAAGGCATCTGAGTGGAACGTGAGTAAGTGTCAGGTGACTCTCAAAACACACAGGCAGGAAACACAGCCATAAATCACTCATAAAAGGAAAGTTAGTGAATAAATGATGCATATGGAGATGAAAGGTGCGGAGCTCTGGCAGATGGCATCCAAAAGTCACACACTCTCTTTCTCTCTCTGTCTGCTTTATGTCTGTTGTATTTTAGTCTCCCAATAAACCCAGTAATCCTCAGGAGCGCATCCGGCCCCTCACCAGTTTGGATCATCCACAAAGCCCCTTTTACGACCCATCTGGTGGCCCCATCTCCCCTTTGGCCCGAGTGGTGGTGGAGAGAATTGCGAGAAAGGTGATTTTTTAAAAGCAGTCATGTTTTCTTATTGTAGTGCCTGCACTGATGTTCCTTATGAAATGCAAATCTATTAGGATCCTATAAGTAGGCACTCATAAAAATCCAATTACATTAATTTGATGTCACTTTAATTAGGCACGCATTAACATCTATTCTGCATTCTGCGACTGAATGGGACAAATGTATTTGGTACATTTGGTACGAACAGCTGCGTTGTTTAATATAGTGTCGGACCCAGAATGGCTAAGTGAAAAAAGCACATTTGCTAAACTAAAACAAATGTTCACAAAAATATGCGAAGGCGAACATTCAAGTTCAGCAGCGTCTGTTATCTTTCAGATGACAGTGTTTGGAATCGCGAGACGTTTCGAGTCGAAAACACTCCATTGTGCAACCTGGAATGATCGAAAATTCGCAATATTCCACACCAGGTGTTTCATCTCTAGCTCACAGCTGGGAAGAATCTCATCTAAGGGCTTTTGAGAAAGAGAAAAGCGTGGGATTGCCTCTTGCCAGCTAGTTTACAATCATTTGCCGTCTGAGATTCGTTTTTTTTGCACGAGGCTTAGCGTGATAGTGATCAGATGGCAAATGGTGGATCTTATCAGCGGCTGTGATGTTGAACCTTGTTCATCCAATCTGCAGGGAGAACAGTGCAACACCGTCCCCGACACCATAGACGATATCGTCGCTGATATCGCTCAGGAGGAGAAGGAGGAAGGTGAGTATGGCAACGCTATCTTATCCAATTTGTGGCACCTCATTTAAAAACATAGCCACCGGACGGTTTAATGAACAAGGCGGCCGGCGGTTATCTTAGTAAACCTCCAAATGTCCCTTCTGTCATGGTCAAGTCAAACAACGAGAGGAACAGAAGAACAGTGCTTCAATTATGTTCACAGCGCTAGATAATTAGCTTTAGTTTTGACTTTAAAGAGCACAAAAATGAAGACATCATCTTAAAAAAAAGAAAGACATGCGGTTTTCTCTAACAAGCACCGTCCACTTCCACAGGAGACAATACTCCTGACACGTGCATCTACTCCAACTGGTCTCCGTGGTCGGCTTGCAGCTCGTCCACCTGCGATAAAGGTCGGAGGATGAGGCAGAGGATGCTAAAAGCCCAGCTGGACCCCAACATGCCCTGCCTGCACACACAGGACTTTGAGCCCTGCATGGGGCCCGGCTGCAGCGAGGAGGGTGAGAAAGATATCGCTGCTCTTCCTGCTCAAAACGCAGAAACACGTGTGAGAGGATTTTTAGACGGAAGCGGGTCGATAGTCTTGTTAACGCTGTAACGTAAAGAAATGCAGGGCTGTTTTCAAGGTTAAGAAAACCTTACCCGAACTCAAACTGTTGAGTTTTATGCCCGCAATCTGCTCAGGCAGACCAAGGTATCGATTCGCTCGATGTGGAGGTAGATGCTGTAAACTATAACCATAAACAATAAATTGTGGTTTAGCGTTTAAGAGAATCAATATGACATTTGCACTTTGGTTGCTCGGCCGTTTGGGTCGAAGTGTGAAATCTTGCAAAGTTAAACCTTGAATGTTTTTCCGTTGGGTGTTGGGCATATATTCTTTACGTTCGTTTATCGATGCAACTATTAGGAAATCAAAATTGATGGCATTTTGCCATTATTAAACCACAAAAAGGTTGTGATTTAATGGAACAAATATAGTCTACATGCGCTGCATGCCCAGTATTGAGAGCTTTGGATAATTTGTTTATTCGTTTTTGTCGTTCAAATGGAAAAACGAATAAAACAATCACATGTTCACACCCTACTCATGAACACAAAACCAAATATCATAACTGTTGTTGGCTTGTTTTGATTTTATTTATAGACCACTTTGCAAGATGTAAACTCTAGTCCAGAAGCACTTCCGGTTTTATTTGTTTTTTATTATTTTTATTTTTTTGTCTTACATGTACAATTCAATCTTTAAGATTGTCTTTAAGACAAAAGATGTTTAAAGGTTTGTGTTGTTTTAAAGAAGTGAAACAGGAAGTTCTTCTTTTCCAACGTTAAACTTCATGTTGTTGTGTCATCCAAAATGTTCTATATATATTTTATATTATACATAATACATATATATATATATATATATAATTAAATTAATATAAGTCTACATAAAATTAAATACATTATACAATATATATACAGTGAGGGAAATAAGTATTTGATCCCCTGCTGATTTTGTAAGTTTGCCTACTTACAAACAAATGAAGGGTCTATAATTCTTATGGTGGGTTTATTTTAACTGATAGACACAGAATATTAAAAAAAATCAGGGGGAAAAAATGTTATATAAAGGTTATAAATTGATTTGCATTTCAGTCAGTGAAATAAGTATTTGATCCCCAAGCAAAACATAACTTTGTACTTTGTGGAGAAACCCTTGTTGGCAAGCACAGAGGTCAGACATTTCTGATAGTTGGTCACCAGGTTTGCACATGTGTCCGGATANTACATTATACAATATATATATACGTGTGTGTGTGGACATGTTTTTATATCCCGGTGGGGACCTAAACCTGAATGCACACCAACACATGGGGACCAAAATTGAGGTCCCCATGGGCAAAAAAGCTTATAAATTGTACAGAACAATATTTTTTAAAAATCTAAAAATGAAAAAAGTTTTCTATGATCTTTAGGTTTAGGGGATAAAATATACAGTTTGTACAGTATAAAAAACATTACGCCTATGGACTGTCCCCACAGAGATAGTAAACCAGACATGTGTGTGTGTGTGTGTGTGTGTGTTCATGTTTGTATATCCCGGTGGGGACCTAAACCTGAATACACACCAACACATGGGGACTCGTGTCACCGTGGGGACCAAAATTGAGGTCCCCAGGGGCAAAAAAGCTTATAAATTGTACAGAACAATATTTTTTACAAATCTAAAAATGCAAAAAGTGTTCTATGATCTTTAGGTTTAGGGTTAGGGGATAGAATATACAGTTTGTACAGTATAAAAACATTACGCCTATGGACTGTCCCCATGGCGATAGTCAACCAAAGCGTGTGTGTGCATGCGTGTGTGCCTGTGTGTGTGTGTGTGTGTGTGTGTGTGTGTGTGTGTGTGTGTGTGTGTGTGTGCGTGCGTGCGTGTGCGTGCGTGTGTGTGCTGCAGGGTTTTAAGAAAATGTGATAAAAACAAAACAAAAAATTTGGTTTTGTTTTGAGATTTCTTTTTTCATGTTTATGAGTAGGGTGTAATTTGTGATAACAGTTCATTCTTTTTATATAATAACAAGATAATAACAAATAAATCAATCATCCAAAGGTACACAGCTCATTCAGTTTGGTCTTTAGTCTACTAAACAAAATCCATTATGACAAAAATAGAGGTTCTGCTTCAGTTTTCCACCAAAACAAAGGTATTTTCAAGAGATTAACCTTTTTTAAAACACTTTAAAAGTGTCCTTTTAATTTTACAGTGTCACGTGTTCATATTAGGGTTTAAATCTCAAAATTGTCAAAATAATCTCCTTACAATTATTTAACCAAATCGAGCGGCACTAACATCAGTGATGTTTTCTGATTCTGTCTGGCTTGCCGTCTACGTTTTGTCTTTAACGTCTACTCTGTCTTTTAACGCACCCCCGCCTGCCCATCCATCTTCTTCACTCTCCACCTCTTTATCGTCTGATCTGTCCGTTTCTCCATGTTCAGTCTTCATTCTGTCAACTCCGACGGGAGGCTTGTAAAGACGTCGAGAGCCGTGTCTCGCCAGTCGCCACCACCCGTCATTGATTAATAGAACCCGCATAGCTTCACATTTGCTTCACGCAGACTCTTCTTTAGTTTTTAATTAATGGGCCGTTTAAGGCTCGCATTGATTGATAATCCACCAGCCGGCTGACAGGCCGACACTGGGGCCTCTGGGGACCCCGGCAGGGCCACGTTTATTTACAGCTCTTATTAATGATTCACTTAGTTCTGCTTTATTAGCGCCCGGTGCCGCTCCCATACGGGGTCTGCGATTCTGAACGGGAGACAAATCTATGAAGAGTTACCCCGAGTTCATCCATCCAGTCTGATAACAAATCTATTTACACGCTCTGTCGTAGAGATCATTAGAAAGACTGAGGTGAGATAAGCCTGGATCGGTCAATTTCAAACGAATCTGTCAGCATTTTATAAGGGGTGAGAGGAAGAAAATATGAAGGATGAAATGCAAAGAGCCATTTGAAAGTTTGGTCACACCTACTCATTCTTACTATGTGTGCTACATTTTGTGTCATACCTCATTAGCATACGATTGCGTTCTGTCCAGGAGAGGCGTCCACATGTATGATGTCAGAGTGGATCAGCTGGTCTCCGTGCAGCGCCTCGTGCGGCATGGGCATGCGGTCCAGAGAGAGATATGTCAAACAGTTCCCAGAGGACGGCTCCAGCTGTACACTGCCCACCGAAGAGACTGAAAAGTGTGTGGTCAACGAAGAGTGCTGTAAGTTACATATGAGTGACACAGTAGTCGCCATTTTATATTTACTCAAGTAAAATGGTCACATGTTTTTCATGGCAAGTATTCAGGACAGAGTGACACCTGTTTGTGAACACAATTGTCAATCCCAAACATAGAGTGTGACGGACTAAAATCAGTTCATTAGTCACAGTTGAAAGATGTAATTGGTTTCAGTTCAGTTGTTGGATTACATGTCAAAGTTTATTTGTAGTACACAGCAGTAGGGAATAGCATGACAGGCTATGCTTGTCTGATTCACAAATCATTTAACATTTCATTGCATAACAAAATTTACATTTATTCATTTAGCAAGATGCTTTTATACAAAACGACTTGTAACTAAAGCCACGGTCACACTTGACTCGTTCCATTGACTTCCATTCATACGCATGCAAATGCGTCAGACCGGAAACGCAAGCCCATCTGAAGATATTTCGCTACGTAGCAAAATTCAAGTTTGGTGAACTCTGACCTGCGAATTTGAGTCACGTGAGTGAAGATCAAAACATCACAGCTTGACCTCTTGGTACAGAAATGTAAAAGATGGAGGAATCGCTCCAGCCCATTTTCGCAGCACCGTCTGAGCATATTTCGCATGCTCCAAGTCAAGTCTGACCGCGGCATAATAGGGGATTTAACATTCTCTCAATTAATACTAAAAAAAAAAATGATACTATAATACTATAAAATAAAAATGTTGGAGCCTATAAAATTCATAAATGTTAAATATATCTGTACTACACAAGTACTTTTTGACTACAAAAGATTATGAATATTAAATCATTTATTCCAGGAATATTAGATACTTGTGGGGGATATATTTTGAAAAATGTCCTTTCAATAGAGCTCAACCAACTTGTGAGGACATATTAAGTGTTTATACACTAGACAAAATGACTACATTATAAAGCATCTTTTTACTCCAAAACATTTAATAAATGCATGTGTTTTTCTTTAATACTGAAGTACATTAAAAAATGTTGTACTTTCGTACTTTTTAAGTATTTTACTTGAGTAAAAATACGAAAGTTTTTGAATGTTCTTCAGTATTAAAGGTAAAAGAATTGTGTGATGTATGTATGCTTTATAATATGTTGAATATAGTGAAGTAAAAATCACTCTGATAAAATACAGATACTTGAAAAAAGTACCTGAGTAGAGTAAAAAAGCTTATGTAATTGCATCTAACTAATTCACAAATTTTGTGTTAATTTGATACAGGTTTGTGTGTTTATTAGGAGATAACATCCTTAGTCTGGTGTGAATACAGTTGAAGTGTATGAGCCATCCTCACTGATACTCTACGTGTGTGTGTTGTGTGTTCTAGCGGGCAGCAGCTGTGTGGTCACAGAGTGGGGCGAGTGGGAACCGTGCAGCGTGAGCTGTGGGTTGGGAATGAGAAGAAGAGAGCGCATGATGAAGATGGAAGCCTCAGATGGCTCGCCCTGCCTCGCACAGCTAGCGGAGGTTGAGAAGTGCATGATGCCTGACTGCAGTAAGTATGCAACCACAAAATGTCAAAGCATCCAACTCAAGCCAACAACTCTCTCATGGGCAGAAAAGCACCGCTTCACCAAACTTAATTCATTACTAGAATCTCCTACAGGACTTGACTGGTTGTTGATTTGTGATTAGATTTGCTTGTCACTTGACCGGCTTTCTGAACCACAGAATGTATATAAGCAGCACAGCAAATGTAGGATCTACGGCAAATCTGCGATGTATTAGTATGCATTAGGTAGATAAAGAATTGAAATATTTTGTTTGAAAATATTACAAATATTTGCAGGTAGGACTTTATTAATTCTCTGTGTGTAGATGCTGTGGTGTGTATGCTGTCTCCATGGTCTGAATGGAGCGAGTGCAGCGTGTCTTGCGGTATGGGCATGCGTTCCCGTCAGCGGATGCTGAAGACGCCCGTGGAGCCCAGTCTGTGCCCAGATGAGCTCGAGCAGGTTGAAAAGTGTATGCTTCCTGAATGCCGTAAGTAACTTTGAAGACTTTTTTAATTTGACGTCTGTTGTTTTTATACTATTCAAATTATATGATTCAGATTTCTCAAAACTCAGAAGCATCTCTTTCGACTCATCCAAGCAAGTTTGTATTAAATTGGCCTTACAAGGATTTAAATTAGAACGACAAGTGGAATTTACTGAATTAAAAATTGAAGTTTAACACGTAGTAGAATTTTAAAAAAAGAGGTGTTCCTTAAACTTGGTCCCTGACATAATTTATCAAATATAATGAAATTTTGATAACATTAAATTTCAGTTTTTATAGGGTACTCGTTTTATAAGGCCTTAACAACCTTCAAACATTTGTAATTCATTTTCTCCCATCATGCCCCCTCCAGCCACAGACTGCATGCTGTCAGAATGGTCATCTTGGTCCGAGTGTAATAAGTCCTGCGGGAAGGGTCACATGATCCGCTCACGGATGGTCAAGCTGGAGCCTCAGTTTGGGGGCATGCCGTGCCCGGAGACGGTCCAGAGGAAGAAGTGTAAGATCCGCAAGTGCACGAAAGGTTCCCGAGCCAGCGACAAAAAGAAGAGACAGGAAGTTTCGGCGAGGAAACAAGTCAAGCAGAGACGAGATTCCGTGGCGGAGGAGAGCACAGGTCCGAAATGATTTACTGTTCAGTCATTGCTTAGCTGGGTTTAGAACTCCATTAACAGATTTACAGGGTTGATGCTATTTGCACATCGTTTCGAATCAATTTTCAATGACTAAAATCAAGCCACACCCTACATTTCTGCATTCTTGTACACAAAGAAGATCATAAATATACAGCCGCAGAAACAAATTAAGAGACCATTTTAAATCTTTTTACGTTTTTCTGAATTTACTATTTATAGGAATGTGTTCAGGTAAAATCATCATTTTTGTTTCATTCTGTGAACAATATTTCTCCTAAATTTCAAATAAAATATTGTTTCTATTTGCATTTATTTGCAGAGAATGAAAAGGTGATAATAACAGAAAAGATGCTCTGTATTTTTTCAGACCTCAAATACGGCAAAGAAAACAAGTTCATATTTACTTTTAAGCTATTCATCAGTAAATTAGTATTTAGGAAAAGTTCAAAATTTTTTATATGATAACCTGGATTTTTATCACAGTTTTCACGTGTCTTGTCATGCTGCAGTCTTTCACATTGCTGTTGGATGTCACTCCTGAGGTTTGATTTTGTTGAAATTTAACAGATACTGGACTGGAATGGCCACGATAAATCTAGGAATGCTGATTAAATGAAAATTTGGAATGGTCTCTTACTTTTCCACGGCTGTAATTTTATATTCACATTAACGGCATCCTTTTACCGGAATGTCGCGTTATTTTCATATAGCTCTCTTGACTGTCATTATGCCATATTTGTTTGTTTATTGTACACAAAAAATGTCTTTATTATTTCCGTCACCCACAAAGACCCATTGATCAAATTGTTCTCCTAAACTCCTTGTAAATCCTCCTTATTGCTCCTACTTGAAGCAATCAATACAGCATATCCTCAGACACTCGCTGAGAGAGGGCATCTCTCTCTCTCTCTCTTACACACACACACATACACTGTATTGTCAGCGTATGATGAAGTGATTCAGTACGGTCACAGATGGCATCACATTGAATGTTCTAGACTTATTGTACAAGGAAGTCTTTCTGGTCTTGCTACACCTTCCTCACCATTTGTCTGACATGGTCACAGAACACACACATACACTCATACATCAGCTTTAACTGCGCAGTCTCCCTTCAGCCGTGGAGGACATTGGATAATCTTAATCTCGGTCTTCTTAACATTTGATCTTGGTTTCCACCTTCTTGAAAGGAACTGATTTAATATCTGCCAACAGATTAAATGTCATGGAAGCACCTTTTCTGAATGAATGCTTTGAGTTCAATAGAAGTGAACTGATTGTGTCTTTTATCACCTTAATGTTTCACATTTTGGCTGTAAACCTCATGGTTTCAAGAAACCCCTTTAATTTCCATTTTCTCTTTTCCCACAGCCTGTCCGATGGCCAGATGGAGCAACTGGACGAGATGTACCAAGCCCTGCGGCGGGGGAATCCAAGAGCGCACGTTGATTTTGCCGAAGAAGGCTAAAGGCTCAGAGTACAACCACTGCAAAAACTTAAAGGAGAACCGCGCTTGCAACGTGCACCCGTGCTAAAATTGACTCTGTATTACTGTAATACACACCATGTCATAGTCACAGTGTCTCATCTTATCAAGAGGCTGAATGGAGCGGAAATAGTGTAGTTTTAACCCAGTGTTTCCAGCAGAGGGGGCTGGCGAGAGTGTGTGTTCCACAGTTAGAGCTTGTAGGATTTTAGAAGTACACAATGTGGACCAGGCCTGTTATCCGTGATAGTTTTAGTTGCCTTTTTAGTGGGCGTATATACTGTATAATGTATAACCAACACTTTTCAGTACAACTTCACAATCTTACACTTAAAACATCAGTGTACACTTCTTTTTTTTTAACAGTAATTGCCGTTCAATCATTAGAGGTCAAAACAGATGCAATACACATACAGTACAAATAAAGGTAGCATTTTTTGATGGAAAAACTTGCATCCAAAAAGCCTTGAACTTTTGCGAGCCAATGCAATAGCGGTGTATAAGGGAGGAAATGTTCTATTGGACCCGTTTCGGTCAAAAACAGACACATTTCGCCACCTGTATTGAGCGATATCAAGGTGGGTCACCCACAATCGATGCCCACTTGATTTGTACAGTAAGCATTTGGTGAAGATGGGGTGATTTTTGTTGTCAGCTGTGCAATTGGAACACCATGTGTGGTTTTGACTGAACATCCGGTTTAAGCATTGGCCTACGGAACTATAAAGCACAGTTGATCATAACCATTTCATTTCTCTTTGTTTTATTTTATAAATCGTGGTATATTTACAGAGTTTAAAATAGATTTGTGACTTTTTATCGCATTGTTAGATGTATAATAGGCTAATGTAATAAATATTAACTGATCTATAGGAATAAAAGGCCTTTGAATTAGACACTTTATTACGTTTACTGTGGAATTTTTATATATTCAGCTTCAGAAAGCCTTGCCAAAGTCATGTGTGGATTTGAATCCATTTTTTCACGTTTCTCTCTCACTTGTTTTCTTTCTGTACCACTCATTCCTTCCTCTACAATATTCTACTATTTTGGAATAAATCTTCTTTACAATAAAAGTTTATGTGACTACGTTTTGGATTGATTAATGCATATTTTTCAATGTATGAGGCAACCTACAGTTCTTAAAGATGGATACGTTGTTGGTGCACCACACGTTAAAAAGCTTATTTATTTTATATTTATTTATTTATTCTATTCATTTTTTTTATATGCGTTGTGTTGCCAGTTAAACTAGAACAGTAATTACTTTCTGTACCCACTAGGTGGAGACAGTGAATTGTGTTAGGTGCAGGTGTACAGTGCAGTCAAAACTTGTTTTAGTTGCAACACTGTTGTTTAATTATACATTTTAAATGTTTAGTCACATAAAATCATTAATAGATTAGATGGGTTTAACCGTGTTTTGACGTGACATTTCTGATTTGTCCATCTGTTTAAAAGTGTATTAGTAGCCATGGACAGTCGCCTAAAATAGTAATGGCTTCATTAAGGATGCGTAATTTTTTTTACCAACGAGTTGCCTACTCACCCAGTGCTTAGCTGTTACACGGCGATCGCATATAATACATTTATTTAGGTTTGAACTTGGCACCGTGCACCTTTTAAAGCTTTTATGAAAACACCTACGGTTATTTAGCTCGACGGGAGTGAGGTACAGTCCGGAGGCAGTAGCCTACGCTAAACACAAGAGGTTCCTCTCTTCCGAAACATGATTCTCTGTTAAAACACATCATGCCTCGGCTAGCATTGAGTACAGAAAACAATCAAACTGGGCCAAACACACTACTGGGGTTGTCATGGTGACAGTGCACCAAGTCATTTTATTGTGAAACACCGCGTAGCGGTTTTTGGCATCCTTTACGTTTGACTTCTTAATAATAATTAGCTTTGTGACGTTCAATATGCAGGTTGGCGAATACGTCCTTTTCACAATGACGTCACTTAACTTCCGCCTTTTTGCAAAGCTGTGTATCATAACATCCGTCTTGCAACAAACAAGAAGAACAAGAAGAAGAAGGACTTCCGTTTTGCCATCGAATTTAACAACAGTGAGAAAAAAAACTGACAGAACACGTATTCAAGTACTTATCCTAGCACCTTCGCTAAAACAAAAAGAAAAGAAAACACTTACCTTGATAATCAAACAGGTATTGTTCAACGAAGAATTTGTATCCTTTCTCTAGCTTTGATCTTGTCCTTAGCGAAAATTTGTCTGCAAGACGTTGTACATCATCTAGACGTATTTGTGGCAGATGTGCAAGCCACTTGGTAAACTCCATTCTGAGGCGCTAGCGGAAGTAACTTCTTCTTGAGTTTTACTGGCGGTTGGCAAATCAGCTCATAGGTGCATTACCGGCACTTTATGTGCTAGCGGAAGTAATGATACACTGCTTCGCGGCAGAACGGAAGATGCGTGACGTCATGTGAAAAGGTCCCTGTTTGCGTACAGGGACATAAAAAAAAAAATGATGAGTGGACCAGGGTGTCTGAGATTGTTTGTTTTCCTGGTGAGTTGCTGATGATGTGCATTAACGTTATAAATTTTCTGTAAATAAGCGGGAATTTCATGCTAACTTTAGCGCCAGAGCATGCAAAACAGTGTTACTGCTGCAGAATATTAAGTAAACTATTTATATGCAACAACAGAACGCTTGTTTTCCAGCGGGAATGAAATTCATTTGCTCAAAATAACACCGCTTTGACCAACTGCATTAAAGCTAAAGTTACACTTCGACCAGGAGAGTTTGTAATGTAGGTTGCACACAAATTAATGTTAATTAAAGACCAAGGCTAGTAAATGTCTCCTATAATGTTGAAATTAGACTAGCACTTAACCATGAACACAAAAGCCACACCACACAAATGGCTTTTAATTGGTTTATTTCGTTAGCAAACGTGTAACTACAATAAAGTTCTTTCCACCGATCAATCTCTTGTGGTCAGTCTGCACAAGATCAACAAGCTTGTTTGCTTGCGGCCCCTTTAAATACAAGATAAGATTTCGATCTACGTCAGAGCGTCAGCGCGCCCAAGACTCTTTCTACAGTGTTGCTGGCAGGGCAGCCAGAGCGATTTTTGACGCTCTCGACGGCGGCGGTCTGAACGCACAGTTAGTCGGTGTTGTACCGAAATTCGACTCCTTGTGAGATTACGACTCCCCTACTTCTGATTGGTTCATTCATTTAGGATGCTGCTTTGTGATTGGTCCCTATCTCTAAATCCCGCCCCCACACCTAACCCTAACCTTTGTAGGGGAAAACAGGGCAGTCGTAATCTCACGGGGAGTGGGATTTTGATACAACACCGGCCACCCAGTTTATCAAACCAGGTTGTTGGTTTGAGTCCAGCCTAGCGCTATTTCTCCATTATTGATCACTGGGGAACCATATCTGACAGTAACTTTCTGAGTTGCACTGTTCCTTCCCCATGCCAATAAAGAAAAAAAACCAAAACCTACTTGTTGTGGGGTAAAAAGTATTTTAGAACATGCCTGAACTTTTTATTCTTATGGGACACAGGGGGAACGCTATCTGACAGCAGAGACTGTTGCTGTCAGATACCGTTCCCCCTGCCACAGTAGACACACTGAGAGGAAGAAGGGTAGGAATTCAAAATAATGAGCCAACACAACTTCTGTGGCTTAGTGGCCAATGCTATGGGTTGATGCTTTCCAGGTTGTTGGTTTGAGTCTAGCCTATGGCTCTTTGTACATTATTGATGACTGGGTAACTATATCTGACAGTAACTTTCTCAGTTGTCGGGATGTGCTCCCTGCTGTGAAAGAATAATTAAGCAACAGAATGCTATATTATAAATACACAGGATGTTGCAATTAGAAACACAGTTGTATATTGGTTAGTGCAAGTCTCATGGTTTAAAGGTCACTGGTTTGAGTCCTGCCTGAATTGCTTTTTACTCTTTTTGAATACCTTGGAACCTTATCTGAGTAGCTGCCAACAGCAAATCCCTGTATTGAGGAATGTCTGTGAACCTAAAGAGGTAACTTTCTCACACATACAACACTGCTGGAGATATCTGATGGAGCCTTCGGTGCTTAGTATTAGGCACCTACATTTTCTCTGTCATGATATAACTAAATTTACACAAATTGTAAATGCAGTAATTGTACAGAATGAACATCAAGGTGCATTTGCACCATTCTCATTGGATCAACATGCACAAACACATTAGATTTACTGTAAAAAACAATGTGTCATTTTATAGACTTTGATTCAGTATTTAGTCTCTCTGTATTCAATCCACTACTGCATATAATGTGCTTGGTCTGTCATCATATCTTAAGGGAGGCAGTTAAAAGAACATTAGTTAGTGATTTCAGTGGTAGTAGGTTTCAGTAGTGGATCTCAGATTGGGTCAGAAAACAAAAAATAAATCATCAATGTTAATGAGTGGGTTGTTTGTTGTGTACAATACCTTTGAGTTTACAATTCAGTTTAAACTATTTTGAAGTGTCTTATAAGAAGTCTTTTTGGTGAGGTTGGAAAAATTGTACCGTATGTGTCTAGGTTACATTCTGAAATGGATAGTTCGCTCAAAAATGAAAATTCTGTCATCATTTACTCAACCTCTGATTGTTCCAAACCTGTATAAATGTATCTGTTCTGCTGAAAACAAAGGAAGATATTTGGAAGATTGTCAGTAACCAAACAGATCTCATCCCCCATTGACTCCCATAGTATTCATTTTCCCTACTATGGCATTAAATGAGGGATAAGATCTGTTTGGTTACTGACATACTTCTAAATATCTTCCTTTGTGTTCAGCAGAACAAAGAAATGTATAAAGGTTTGGAACAACCTGAGGGTGATTAAATTTCATTTTTGGGTGAACTATCCTTTAAATGTTCCTACATCTTATTTCTTACTCTTATCAAGGTATAGATGGAGAGGCATTTAGTGATATGCACTGCCTTGTCCATCCTGGCCTAAAGTTCTTTAAAATGAGCAACAAAAGCAACATTTTCCCCCAAATGCCAGATGACTTTTTATCATCACTATGGCATCTGGCTGTGACATGATTATTATGGCCTTTGGCTCTGCAAAGGCCGTTTTGAAGCCCATCTCTCTGTGTTTCATTGAGTCCTTTTAAAAAACAAACGTGTCAACACTGTGTCTATGCACTCCATCATTTAGTTCATTCACACCTCATAACTATCAGTTTATACACACCAGACCAGACAATTCTAAATTAACTCTCGCCAGGCGCCAATTGAAAGTAAAAATGGGCTTTGGTGTGCAAGTAAAACTAGGTTACTTGACAGTGTGTGGTAAGTTTTTTGGGGACTGCGACGTTCAATGCAAAAATCGGACTTTTGCTCATGAAGTAAGGTGAACCATTCAAAATAAAGACAAACAAAAAGTCTTCCACTTTTTATTTTTGCTTTAATTGTATCTCAGTGGATAATTTTGTAGAAATTTGGCATCTAAAGTGAAAGTGACCTATTTGTCAGGTATGGCGACCCATACCCGAAATGTGACCTCTGCACTTAACCCATCCAGAGAGTAGTGAACAAATGTACACCCAGAGCAGTGGGCAGCTATCACTGCAGCACCCAGGGAGCATGTAGGGGTAAGGTGTCTTTGCGGCACCTCGTTCGTTACCTGCCAGCCCTGTGAATCGAACTGGTCACGAGTCCGACTCTCTAACCACTAGGCCACGACTGAAATCATTCATTCAATGGACAAATTCCATGTGTTTCTGCTATCATTGACTGATGACATCATGTTGCCAGTACACTGACATATTACATCACAAGCCCTGAGTGCAAAGTGTATTATATTATAATAGTATAAAAGCTTAGAAAGGGCATGTCCCATAAGAAGTCAATGTGCCATTGCTGCACTGTTACTATGACAACAGTCCCTCTGCTGAAAGAGGCGTTGTGTCATCTGTAATGAGGTTAAAAAATAAATAATCACAGCCGAACTCAAGTCTGTCAGAGCAGCTGGGATCACTCAGGTGGGAGGCTCTGTCCACTGCATTATGGCATAACCTGGTTTGTGTGGCACTCAATGTTGATGTGTCTATACCATAAGGTTCATTATGAAAAATTTAAGCTGAAAACATATTTTCAGAGCTTACTCCACCCTGAAAGTTGCCATGGTTTCAACTGCAAGCAATGAGTAAACTTTTGTATGAGAGGATTGTCACCAACTCTAAAAATACTGTGACTATTAAAATATCTATTCTTGATGTATTGTACCTTTAGCAATAATTTCGCATTTCTATGGTTACTCGTTTTAACAAACTCTGAACCTTTCATGACCTGCAGTGTATTTTGTATTAGAGCATTTAGCGTTCTTTCCCAGAGACTCCTGCTGAGAAATAAGGCCACTCTGTAGTTGTCGAGTTAAGTCCTAGTGAAGTCATTTTTCAGACTGATGTGGTTACCTTTGAAAATGTCACCTCAGCATCAGTGCCGTGGCATATGGTGGCATTTGCGAAATCGCTCAGGGATGCACCACAAAATGCTAGGAAATGCTATTTAGCTCTGTCTATATTGTTACAGCTTGGGAAACAAAACCAAGTGAAGTGATAATAAAATAATTGAAAAGCTACCATGTTATGATAGCTGCCATTTGAAAATGGGAAGGATTGATACGGCAAGATGGTCCCCCAAAACAAGGAAAAGAAACTTAACAGACTGGGGAATTTAATCTTCAAATATCCACAAGTAAAATCCAACTTTTACCATTTGTGTTAAAGCACAGCTTTGAATTCAGCTTCCTTTAACTTCTTTTGGTCCATCACAGCAGTTACCCAATAAACACAAATATGGAGAGAATCTCAGATGGATTTGGAAAAGGATGGATTTGCAACTGCAGACAGAAGACAGCATCAACAAAATAGCATGTGTTTTTCACCAGCTGAGAATACTTAGTGTAATGATGACTTAGTGAGATTCGATATAATGGAGTACAAAGACATGCTAAGAAAAGTCAATACATAAATAAACTATGGTGGCATTCACAGAGAAGAGCAGACTACACCCTTTTGAACACTTAAAAATTAAACTTTCATATAGGGCAATACCATACGGTGACCTGTAAAAATCCAATAATATGCCATTGTTAGAAATTAATGTGTACACAACCTATTCAGGTCTTGCGATTGCACTCATAAAATTAAACAACACACACTTTTTATCAAGTAACAATTGAAAGCACAATGACTACTGCATTTAAATCTTCAAAAGGTTACACAGTTTTTGTTAATACAATATCACACCACATGTAAAAGGCCCATGTAGGTCCTTATACTGTATAGATGAAAACAAACCCATTCAAATACATAAATCAGACCTCAGTGTGTGGAATACAATACAACATACAGAACAGCAGAAAACAGAATACAATAGAACAGAACCGAATAACAGAAAGGAACAGAATAGATAATAACACCCAAAAGGCAACGTGGCCACTGGCAATTGCCTTTGAAATAGCTACATTTATTGGCTCCTATACGTGCATTATGTGTAGTGTGAAGCAATTACATTCCCAGCAATAAAGCTGTTCTTTCTTAAGTTAAGACGTCTAATAATGGTTCAGCCCTCGATGTGCTATATTGCACTATACCGGGTACCTGCGAGCAGCCATTACCATCAGTCCTGTAGAGAATTACACACGCTCTTTGTCATCAGCTTCAAAATACCTGTCGAAGAGGGAGATCTATTGTATGCATACGAAAGAATGAATAAAACAATAGAATAGTCAGTCAAATTACACCTTCTTTAAACATGAATACCCCTCTCTGCTTTCTTGTGCCAAAACTAAATGCTCCCCTTCGAGCTGAGTCTCAAATGCATGGTTGAGCGGAATAAAGCCCTGTCTGGACACGACATTGATTTTTTTCTGTTCTTTTTATCAGATTTGTAAAGACTGAAACCCTCAAGAACACAAGTGTGAGCTCTAAGGACAAGATCTGACACTTTACGCCGAGATACATCAGCTTAACTGACTCGTAAATCGAGATGAAGAAGATATGACAGTGCAGAGTTCATAAAGCACAAAAACAAAGAGCTTTTCAGGGAATTTTTGGCAAAATTGGTCTATCACTAACCCACCAGTAAACAGCATGTAAAACATAAACTATTATTAATTAGATGGGTATAAAAACATTTTTTTCTGAACAGACAGAATAAGCTACCAAGTGGACTAGACCAGTGGTTCTCAACCTTTTTGACTCCAAGGCCCCCGACTGTTTTCACCAATATTCAATAGCCTCAAATATCTACCCAATATAATATTTCGCAGCTTGATATTAACCGGAAAAGTGTTTATTTAATATAAATTGGACTAATAATGAGAAATATATAGGTTTTTAGTTTAATATAAAAATATATTTCAATGCTCGTTTTAAATGGGGTATATGCATACGGGCCGATGACGTACTTCTACAAAAATCTCAGCCAGGCTGTTACATCCGGCGCCATATGGAACAATGGCGTTTCGCTTCAGGATGCAGGATTACGATCAACAACGTGAGTCTAATTATTCAAACACTTCGCCATACATCGACAAACAAAAAGGAGAAGCACTTCAGGCTATCCGCTTCAGGGTACATCAACAAATAGGAAAAAAGCAAAGTGAACCTTTGCACTTACTAGAGGCATGATCGCAGAGGCAGGCACTTAACAATGTTCACCCGTAGTGCTGTCAGTTCGCCGAAATTTGAACGTTTTCTTACTAAACACATCATTATCACTTGGTGAAAAATCCCCTTAGTGCTATGAGAGCGGAAGTGACCTCGCTGGCAGAGATTTTAGCGGAAGTACGTCATCGTCCCGTGTGCATATACCCCACTGTCATCCTCATCCTGAGGCCCCCTTGGAAGTTAGCTGGGTCCCCCTGTTGAGAACCACTGGACTAGACAACTGTCAGACAAATGCTTCAGAAACAATAATGCTTTAGATTAGGTGCTAGGTTTGAAGAGCTCTAAATCATTTATAAATTCTTCATCGTGTTCTTTTTCTTTGTCCTTAAGAAAGAACAGTGCAGTATATTCTCTCCCACAGACCACTGAAGCTTCAATTCCCCACACACAAGGGTAGAAGCTACACCTGTCATCATTGTTGTACTGGCTACTTTAAACACAGGTAAAAGTATACACACAATACTACATTATAGAAGAAGCTTAGTGAAAACTGTTTTCCTTTTTTGCTTTGGGTTGTTTGTGAAAAGCACCTTTCTAAATAAGATAAATGCCAGAATTTAGTTGAATGCAACATTGCATTGTGATGGTGATGGAGTCTAAGAAATGTCAATCTGCTCAATGACTGAAAGATCGACATTTCAAATGGTGGTTTTGTAAAACGTGACATTTGAAAATCCACAATGTTAATTCTGCTATTCTTTATTCTTTGCAATTCAGCACCCACTTCACACACAGCTCAAGGCAACAACTTCACATTCTCAACAAATACTATATTGTGTAGCTGCTTTGGGATCTTGAATTTTTTTGCCTTTTACATCTAAATTTCTTTGTTGTGGGAGACCACATCCTGACAGCAGAGATTGTTGATGTCAGATATATATAGGATATATAATTCCTTTCCTGTAGCTCAGTGGTTAGAGCATAGCGCTAGCCATTCCAAGGTCATGGGTTTGATCCCAGGGATTGCACATACTCGGAAACAAATGTATATAGTATCATGCAATGTAAATTGCTTTGGATAAAAGCGTCTGCCAAATGCGAAAATGTAAATAATAAGTGTCCCCATTGTGTTCAATAAAGGAAAAAAGTGAAAGGGCTCAAAACAACAGCTTACAAACTATGGAAAAACATCATTGACCAGTACACCACTGAGCATCTTCTATTGTGCAAGTTTATATTTAAAGCCTTTTCTATTAAATTAGAACGACTCACAAGTTAATATTTCATTTCCTTGTTGCTCTAATAGAGATTTAAAAGCTAAAATATTGCAAACCCATTGTTGCTGTCTTCATACTTGTTTGAGCTATAAATAGACATCTGAGAGTTGTTCATTAGTTGGCAACATCTTCACAGAGTGATTGATGTGATGATGGCAAGATGCTCCACATACATGTTTTATTCTGCTGTTCCTGTACTGCACTTCTGATTCTGCTGGAGTTGTTATTAGGGATGTAACGGTTCACACAGCTCGCTGCAATGTGATGCAATGTGATTCATAATACTGATCTCACGATACGATTTTTTTTACAAAAAGAGTTAGGATGCAAATTAGAAATTAACAACTGCCCTTTTATTATTTCTCAAATACTGCACATTTCTTTGTTAAATTTGTTAATTTTTTGTCAACAACTGCAATTTTAAAACAAATTAATAAATAATACAAAAGTCTCTTTAATATTAACAACAAACTAAGATTTTTTCCCCCTTTTTTTAAGAAATATCAGCATATCCAAGTTTACCAGGTTTGCAGTAAACTCGGCGGCCCCTGCTGTTCGAAACATGTGAATCGTTACATCGCTAGTTGTTATTGTGGAAGCACCAACATCAATATTCTTAGCATCGTAGTTTAGTTATTGCTTTAAATTGTGTAATATTTCTTTAGCGTCCTTAGTTAAACTATCAGTGTGGATGGATGATCCATCTCGACAACTTTATGAATATCACCACCAAGGCTGAAATCATAGAGCAGAATAAAAGCAAGCTTCTCAGCGTCTGGAGGTGATGTAGATGTCAGAACATTTACTTACTCCTCAAACAAGCAGAGGAGGGAAAGTTCCAGGTTATGTAAGTTTGCTCTGTCAAGTAAAGGTCTATTTGAATGTTCTTTCATATAAGCAGTGAATGTAATCAAGTCATGGTATGGTGTCTCGTGGCTGTTGAATGCATGCAGCGGTTTTTAACCTTTTTTGCCTCAGCCTGGATACAGCAAACTTGAATAATATATAGCACCTCTGGCATCATCTGGCATCAACATGTCCAACAGTAGAGACTCATTTGAACCCCTAGGACCCTTGTTTGCCTCGTACTATTGATGGAGGAACTGGCTGATATCATAGTGTAAAATCTTACACCTCAAAATAGTTTGCAATACCCCAATGTCACTACACTTTTCCGTTGTTATTTATTTATTTGTTTGTTTGTTTTCCATATTTTCACTTTTAGACATTTGATATATTGTATGTTCATATAGAAGAAATTATTCTGTGACAACTATCAAAAATGCAATTAAAGGGATACTTCACCCTAAAATAAAAATTCTGTCATCATTTACTCGCCTTCGAGTTGTTCCAAATCTGTATCAATATCTTTGTTCTGATGAACACAGAGAAAGATATTTGGAAGAATGCTTATAACCAGACAGATATTTTCCCCCATTGACTACCATAGTGGGAAAAAATACTTATCATACTATATTTTTTTGTTATGTTGAACATAAAAGAAAACATTCTGAAGAATGTAGGCGTGCAAACAGTCCTGGGGCACTTTTGACTACCATTGTATTTTTTCCTACTATGGTAGTCAATGGGGGGGGGAATCTGTCTGGTTGTAAGTATTCTTCCAAATATCTTTCTCTGTGTTCATCAGAACTAAGATATTGATACAATAATTGATCCTACAAACTTAAGTCTTGCTTAATGGTAAATTGTAACATTTTTCTTTTTTGTCTGCCTCCGACTGAGATTCATTTATAAGCAAAGTGATCAGGAAATTCTTAAACTCTAAACATTTAGTAAATCTAAGTATCTATCTTTGGATTTACAAAGACATAAAATATGTATCTTGCAGGTTGATGAATTAACAGTATACGCAACAATCTTCTTTTTTGTGTTATTGTAAAAAAGGCTTAACTTACAATTGTCTGTGCCCATTAAGATCAATTAAAATATTTAAAGTTTTTTTATTTAAAAAATATATTTTTAGACCGAAAAAACACGGCTTATAAGTAAAAGGTGGCACGGCGTACTGCTTCTGAGCTACCTCCGAACTGACTGTTTTCATTCACTATGTCTGTTTCAGGAACAGCTGTGGAGAGACATGACCGGTCACTAGATTAGTCCCGAATGAATAATCCAGTAGGAAACACAGAACCTGCATTATCACAGACAACAGCTCTGTGTGTTGACACTGAGGAAAATGCCTGGCACTTACAAAGTGTGAGAGCTAATTAAAACACAAGATGTGCCATCACATGACCATAGAAAGGAGCTAAAAGAGAGAGAGAGTGCCACTGAGAAAAGCACGGGTGAGAGATCTACACATCTCATTAGCCTTTATACTGTGATGGAGGACAGTCTGCGCTTGTCTAAGCTTTGACTCAAGTCTTTGTATATCTCATTAGATTTGTTAATTATGTCTGAACACAAGGAGCGTCTTTGAGGTTCGGTCTTTAGCTATTAGCTACAGAGCAGATGAGGAAGGGGAAGGGAGAGGAGAGAATCGACTTAAGCCTTCTGATGTTGTTTTGGAGTGATAGAGCTGTAGCTGCCGGAGTCTTTGAACTTGGGGCAAGAAAACCTCTCACTATTCCATTACTGGACTATCGGTGTTGGGAATGATATAGCATCCATCCTTCTGGAGATAGCGTTACGTAATCCATCAAAAAAGCAGGACTAAGCCTGTCAGTCATCTCTTTTAAAGTTCATTTGCAGACGACAAAGTGCATTATATGTGTGTTCTGTGTGACTGATGCTTGCTTTTTTGAATACACTTAATAGTTTTCCAGTTTATTCAACTTTATTCGTGTCCACTCCTGACATATTTATTCATTGACTCTGCTCATTAGTGTGTAGTTGGATTTTTTAGTCACATGGGTCATGTGGGAAATCTTTTGTCCTCCATTTAAAAAATTTTTTTTTTTTTTTGGTTTTTGACATTTGTCACCTGATCACATGGCCAACATTTGCAGACACTCAAAATAAAATAATTTCATGAAATTCATTTTATTCCCCAAATCTGGTCCAGAAGCACTCTTTAGCAGTCTCTTAAGCAGAACTTTAGTTTTTTAACATTAAACAAATTGATCGAATAAAATACAATGTTAAACGAACATTATATTTGAATTAAATATGCAAAAGAACAACAAAACCGCAAACAGGAAGTGATTGAGGACGGTGTAGGACAATTCGACGGAACCCTGGCGTTGTACAGCTTACAAAATAGTAACGTACGTCTTGCAAACTGCTCAAAAAGTTACTTTCTTATGACATTGGGACAGCATTTTGGGTTTTTCCCAATTTCCCTATTTTTCTCCAACTCGAGTTATTTATCAAGGATTTAGAGATTGCAAGTGGGATTTAGTAACCAAATGGGCAATAGAAGTCTGTTGTGGGAGGAGCCGTATTAGATTGGCAGGAACACCACATAAGGGTGCACGAGAGCGATGCGAGCCAGCTCGAGCTCTCATTCACGAAGATGCGACTCAGCAGCAACACTTTGCGGACAGTACGTAACCCACCCGAATGAATTCAACCAGTGTCAACCTGCTTTAAACGACACTTAACCAGCACTATGCGCACATCTGTAGTCACGCGCACATCTGTAGTCACGCGCACATGTGCAAAGTTGTGGGCTTGAACTAAACGCCACTGACTGAACACCGTTCGATTCAACTTTCCTTATGGGATTGTGTCAGCAAACATGAAGAGCACTTTCAGAGGCTCGGGTTTGCGGTCAGCGGAGTCTCTGTAGGCGTTATATAGGATATTTAAGTCAGAAGGATGCTGGTGGGAAATGCCTGGAGACAGAGAGGATGAGATTTGTGGAAAGGCGCTGGAGCTGCTGACCGACCTCTGCTCGAGAGGAGAAGTGCAGGATGACAACTGTTTGGATTTCACATACTATTTTCGCGACCTGGGGAGACCGAGATATTCAGACTCGGGTAACGTTAAATACTTTGAAGTATTATGTTGTGTCGGTGAGGTTGTGTTTATCGTAACTATTCGAAAACGCCCCAACTCGCATTAAAGCGGATTACAATGCAGCCGCACGGATCAATTACATTGGTTTACCGTAAAGAAAAACTTGTTGTGAAAGCATCGTGGAATATTGTACGTGCTATAAAGTTTTTTTACGTTTTAAAACAACGAAATGTGTGTATTTATGCGGTCGCATAATTGTCAGTGTGCATTGATAAAGATGGAGTTTGTCTGACAAACTGTACCCCACCCCTTAAATGACATTAACAGCATTTTTTAAAATTAGCTATGATATACAGCGATTGTCATTGTTTGTTTGGGTCTCGATTTTAAATTCATATGTATTTATTTGAATTACATTTTAACTTAAATTTTCTTTTCATCGTTAACATTGTCACCTCAATATTAAGATAGAAAGTAGATCTGCATACGCACCCACTATCATTCCCCACAGTCTGGTATTAATGGTCCATTTAGAGCTGTCCTGGAGCTCACCATTTGGAAATGCAGCCCACATTCGGATTTAATTCAGCAGCATATTGCGAAATTTTAGGCCTACAATTCCAACAAGAACATCGAGACCCTTTTTATTTGTTTATGCATACTGAAGGTAAATTAAGCATTAAACTATTTTATATTCAGCGTTCCTGCGGGGCTCGACGGGGATGTGAATCTCCATAACTACCTGTCAAGGGAACAGAAATAGTTTCGTTTGATTCTATGCATATTATATAGGCTTCTAACTAAACGTATGTCTCGCAGAACCTCCAGTCATACATCAAAACTCCTCAGATTCTCCTCAGATAGACCTAGATCTATATCGGTTGACAAGGAGCCATTAAGATTCCACCCCACCCAGCTGCTCTGTACACATTCTTTATCCTCTGCGATTACCCTGCATTGACATCCGCTAACACTAGGCCCCTTCGCACCCACGAGAGAAGGATTCGTGCAAGCAGTTCGGTCCCTCAAGACAGATTGTACAAGAATTTAATGAAAGGGAACAGCTGAGTAACCCAGTAAATATACTCTTAGTCTGTTGGGAATTCATGTGCACTGCAAAGTGGCTGTAAGGTGAGAAGTCTTTTGTAATAGAACCCGAGGGACTTTGAGAGGTTATAACATCTGTATCGCCCTAATGGATGACATATGGATAATTCAGATGACAAGGTGAGAAAGCGCATTGACAGGTTTATGTCACTGAATGCGCAAACACCGCTTGTCAAACAGTATCTAAGTCACACAGGGGCAAGTCTATGAGCAATTTTGAAAGTCTATTGACTGTGAGTGTTCTGTGTTATTTGGTGAGTCATATTTATTCATAGCTATTCTCACCTATACCTAGAAAACAGCAGGTTCCACTACAGGTGACATCTGGACTGTCATGAGTCTGTTTGATATTTCACCCTCTGTGGTGAAAATAAATGTTGCATCTTTCCATCAAATCTTTGAAAAGTCTCTCCAGGTCCTGTCTGGTTGGCTAACAGCTGCTAGCATCTTCGATCCGACACCTGCATTTTGAATCTTATTTACAAAAGTGGAAATAAAAATAGATGAGATGGGTCAATATGGTCCTTCAGACTACCTACCTACAGTAAATGCATATATGTGGTCATAACACTTATAGTGCGCTATTTGTGAACAGATACACATAAAGCAACACGCGTGAGATGACAACACAGTCATTAACACCTGCTGATGTTCAAGCGGACACCTGCTCAGAGATGCATAACAAAAAACATTCTGATCCCACATCTAGTACAACGTGTCTGGCTTACTAAAATGAACATGCAAATTGAAAGGCAATTTGTCAAGTCCATCTAGCTATAATCCACCTGACACTTTAAATCCAAAGAATGAATCTTTTTTCATCTGAATGCAAGGCAACGGCCCTGAAAAAGTTTGTGGCAAGTGCAACTTTTGTAGACATTCAGATTTACTCAGAATTGGGGTCTTGAACATGCAGTGAGCGATTTCTGAGAAACTCTCAGAAGCTCTGCCCTCAAAATTGACCGCTCTCTCTTCTCCCACATCATAACAATGTATACATACATTTACACTGTAAAAAAGTCTGGGTTTTCAACCCATGGTTGGGTCAAATATGGGCACTTGTGATGTCATAGCTTGACACAAACAGATTTTGTGTCTTGTAGGATCGTGTTAAGAATTTACACAATACATGCTTTGGAAAATCACTTTTAAACTGTCGTGTTTTGTACAAACTCTTGATTCTATAATTGTAACTGACGCAGGTGTAAGATGAAGATGTTTCCATAGTGATGGATCAGTCTTTTGAAGACTTTGTGAAGAAAATTCACATGTACAACTTATTTTTAAATAAACTGCATCATAATTCTCTGTTTGGCATTAGCATGAATCTATGTAGTATCAACATTTTCTTTGACAAAAATTAGAAAATTTCTTCTTTATTACTACTAGTGGTCCAGTTGAAGTAGCCTATTAGTGATTTTTCATTGAATTTGCATTGAAACACTCTGTGATATTTAATATACACTGTTTAACCTACATTGCATGGATTAAGTGATATTTGTTATTTTGTGTGCAGAGTTAAAGGGGTGATATGACAGGGCTAAAACGAATATTATCGTTTGTTTTAGATGTATTGTAATGTGTATACACGATTTAAGGTTAAAAAACGCTGTATTTTCCACGTACCGTGCATGTTTGTATCTCCTCTTTGCCCCGCGCCTCTCTGAAACGTGCAGATTTTTTACAAAGCTCATCGCTCTGAAAAGCGAGGTGTGCTATGATTGGCCAGTTAACCAGTGCATAGTGATTGGTCGAATACTGCAAGCGTATGACAGAAATGTAACGCCTCTTACCATATTTGGAACATCATGTTCCAAAGCAATTGTACTAACAGGTGCGCCCACCTTACTTGCATATACATTTGGGCGGTCTTAGTGAAATCATACCACGAACTGACGGAGATTTGTGGGGGTGTGGTTACACGAGGCATTTCAGGCAGGTCTGGGTGAGCATTCGCTTTGAGATAGATGTTCCGACACTTACATTTTAGCAATTTTACGTGTCTAATACAAGCATGGGCAACTTATAACACACCAAAGACACATAAAAACACCTATTCGCACATATGACCCCTTTAAAAAAATAGTTCATCTTCAAAATGAAAATTCTGTCATCATTTACTCACCCTGTTGTCATTTTGTTGTCAATTTATCATTTACTCACCATGTTGTCATGTGTGATTTTCCTTCTTGTGCAAAACACAAAAGATGATATTTGAAAAATGTTGGTAAACAAAAAACGTTGGTCCCCATTGACAAAAACAATGCAAATCAAAGTGGACCAACGGTTTTCTGTTATCAGCATTCTTCAAAATATCTTCTTTTGTGTTCTGCAGAAGAAAGAAAGTTATACAGGTTTGAAATGACAAGAGATAAATGACAAGCGTAAACAAAATGTTTATTTTGAAAGCGAACTATCCCTTTAAGTTTGGTCTCCTGTTTGCCGTAGCTTACCTTAAAAGTCTCTCACATAAACAATATGCATGAAATGTTATTGCACTGAATATGTGTCCCAGGAAAGCAGCTTGTCGGAGTATGTTCTCTGTTGCATCATTTATTCATATTATATGTTTGTATCTTAACCTGAGGGGTGGTGTTTCTTTTTAGTGCTGGTTGAACTCATCTCGAGTTTATTTTAATACTCATACTAGCCACAAAATATACAGTGTTTTTAGATATCACATTGTTCTCATGGCTCTCTTTTTTCATGACAATTCACCCACAACTAGAGATGTTTTGAATGTGCTGAATATCGTGCTCATATTGTAGATCAGTGCAGTATTACATAAATAAAGCCATTGGTTAATTTGGGGTGTTATTGATATCCCACAGAGTCTATGGAACATTGCTGAATGCTAATAAACATGATTGTAATAAGCATTACACGTTGACAGCATTAAAAAAAGATGAAGAATCCATTTAATTTATGTTTTGCCAGTATGAAGCCTGTGGGAAGATCGGTTTTGTCCAATGAAGTGTGCTCATTTTTATGAGCAGTCATGAAATTTCAGTACAGCCAAATCTGGAGTAGAATAGCATTTGATATCTTGGTGCAATGATTTTTTGGAAACTGTAACATGTTCTTTGTTATTATAAGAAACAAAAG